>NC_069504.1:528994701-529324701 GCF_027579735.1 Bombina bombina | reverse complement strand
CTTTCAATAAATTTTCATTGATCCCAAGAGTGCAAACAGTATTATAGGATAACAGATAATGACAACACTTGAGCAACCATCAACTAAAGGAAATCTTGAAAAGCTAAATTTGCAGAATATATAAAAATATGTATTTAAGAATAAATTTAACATATTCTTCTATGTGAGCATCATTGGAATAGGAAAAACTTTTTACTTTGAACTTGTAATATGTGCGCTACCCGACGCATGCAAAAAGCGGAAGTCTAGCAGGGTTAACGCGAGAGTGGGAGCACAAACTATTGCTCCACTCGTAATCTAGCCTTATAGTTGTGTAAGCATTTAAAAAAAACTGCAATGGAGACTTTCAAACTGACAAATGCAATCTTTAAAATGGAGATGTAAAAAAAGCATAGTCACATTGCATTTACAATTTTATTCTGTTTGTTAGAAATGCTAGTATAACATTTCACTCATTCACTCACATAACTTGAAATAAAAAAAAAAATGTATCTGATAATAAATTATTTATGCACAGTTTCTTAAAAGAATATGGCAAAGAGCCAGTGATTCAAATTAAATGAACTGACCGTGGTTTCGTTGTCATTGCTATATTTCCTAAAAGACAAACAAAAAGATATTGTTTTCTTTCAAGGGTTTTTATTCTGCTGTATATAGCTAGGCAGGAGATGTGATAAGTTTTAAATGTCTACCCTAGGGGAATAGTGAGCACAGCCTGGGAATTTAGCTGCATCCAATTACTGTCAGTATCTGCAGGGAAGAAAATGATTAGCTAAGACGAAATATATGAGGCCCATGTCTTAATCTCTATAATCTTTGAAAGGTTACTTTGTTCATAAAAAAGATCAAGATAGATAGATGATAGACATATAATACACACACATACATATGTATAGAATATCTCTGTATTTTAATCAACGCTACAATGGCATCCTAAAAATAATTTTGCTGGAAAACTAGTAAATTGCATTAATACAGTATCTCACAAAAATGAGTACACCCCTCACATTTGTGTAAACATTTTATTATATCTTTTCATGTGACAACACTGAAGAAATTTCACTTTGCTACAATGTAAAGAAGTGAGTGTACAGCCTGTATATCAGTGTAAAATTTGTTGTCCCCTCAAAATAACTCAACACGCAGCCATTAATGTCTAAACCATTGGCAACAAAAGTGAGTACACCCCTACGTGGAAATGTTCAAATTGGGCCCAATTAGCCATTTTCCCTCCCCAGTGTCATGTGACTCGTTAGTGTTACAAGGTCTCAGGTGTGAATGGGGAGCAGGTGTGTTAAATGTGGTGTTATAGCTCTCACATTATCTCATACTGGTCACTGGAAGTTCAACATGGCACCTCATGGCAAAGAACAAAAATTGTTGCTCTACATAAATATGGCCTATAAGAAAATTGTCTGAAAACTGATCTGCAGCACGGTGGGCAAGACCATACAGTGTTTTCACAGGACAGGTTCCACTCAGAACAGCCCTCGCCATGTTTGACCAAAGTTGTTGAGTGCACATGCTCAGCGTCATATCCAGAGGTTGTCTTTGGGAAATAGACATATGAGTGCTGCCAGCATTGCTGCAGAGGTTGAAGGGGTGGGGGGTCAGCCTGTCAGTGCTCTGACCATACGCCACACACTGCATCAAATTGGTCTGCAAGGCTGTCGTCCCAGAAGGAAGCCTCTTCTAAAGATGATGCACAAGAAAGCCTGCAAACAGTTTGCTGAAGACAAGCAGACTAAGGACATGGATTACTGGAACCATGTCCTGTGGTCCGATGAGACCAAGATAAACTTATTTGGTTCAGATGGTGTCAAGCGTGTGTGGCAGCAACCAGGTGAGGAGTAAAAAGAAAAGTTTGTCTTGCCTACAGTCAAGCATGGTGGGTGGAGTGTCATTGTCTGGGCCTGCATGAGTGCTGCCGGCACTGGGAAGCTACAGATCACTGAGGCAACCATGAATGCCAACATGTACTGTGACATACTGAAGCAGAGCATGATCCCCTCCCTTTGGAGACTGGGCCGCAGGGCAGTATTCCAACATGATAACGACCAAAAATACACCTCCAAGACGACCACTCCCTTGCTAAAGAACTGAGGGTAAAGGTGATGGACTGGCCAAGCATGTCTCCATGCCTAAACCCTATTGATCATCTGTGGGGCATCCTCAAATGGAAGGTCGGGGAGCGCAAGGACTCTAACATCCACCAGCTCTGTGATGTCATCATGGAGGAGTGGAAGAGGACTCCAGTGGCAACCTGTGAAGCTCTGATGAACTCCATGCCCAAGACGGTTAAGGCAGTGCTGTAAAATAATGGTGGCCACACAAAATATTAACACTTTGGGCCCAATATGGACATTTCCACTTAGGGGTGTACTCACTTTTGTTGCCAACGGTATAGACATTAATGGCTGAGTGTTGAGTTATTTTGAGGGAACAGCAAATTTACACTGTTATAGAGACTGTGCACTCACTACTTTACATTGTAGCAAAGTGTCATTTCTTCAGTGTTGTCACATGAAAAGATATAATAAAATGTTTACAAAAATGTGAGGGGTGTACTCAATTTTGTGAGATACTGTATATGTTACAGCCACCCCTACCCATTTAGTTATTGTACGTTAAAATGTGTTTTGGAAAAGTGGTGAATATGTGCGTGTATATATATATCAATATAGATATATATACACTACCGTACAAATGTTATAGGCAGGTGTAAAAAAAAGCTGTAAAGTAAGAATGCCTTAAAAAATAGAAAAGTTAATAGTTTATTTTTATCAATTAACAAAATACAAAGTGAGTGAACAGAAGAAAATGTAAATCAACTCAGTATTTGGTGTGACCACTCCATGCCTTTAAAACAGCATAAATTCTTCTAGGTACACTTCCGCAGTGTCAGTGATTTTATAGGCTTATAGTCAGGTGCATGATTAAACAATTATACCAAACAGGCGCTAATGATCATCAATTTAATATGTAGGTTGAACACACAATCATTAAAAAGTCAGAACTGCTCTTCATGGAAGACATGTGGAAAAAAAGCCATACCTCTGACGTGAAAACAAGGCCAATAGATTCAGCTATGCACAAAACCATAGGAACTAGGGTGCAGAAAAATTAATCTGTTGAATTTAAATTAAAGGGATATAAAACCAAATTTTTTTTCTTTCGTGATTCAGATACAGCATGCAATTTTAAGCAACTTTCCAATTTACTCCTATCTATTTTTCTTCGTTCTCTTGGTATCTTTATCTGAAAAAGCAGGAATGTAGGCTTAGGAGCCGGCCCACTTTTTGGTTCAGCACCTGGGTAGCGCTTGCTGATTGGTGGGTAATTGTAGCCATCAATTAGCAAGCACTATCATGAAATAGTTGGGTTTCATATCTCTTTAAGATTTCAATTGTAATAGTTGACTTATATTCGCTAAGCATTGTTAACTAAGCCATATTGTATATTTTGTTAATGCTACTGAATTGTTCTAGTAAATCTACTGTGATATTTGACATTTAAATTAATTTTGGGTCAAGATTTAGTTCTTATATACAAAGGGTAACAGACAATTTTATTGAATATTAATTAAAATATTTCTATAGCTTGTTTTATATTTTAATACTGTAATAAATCGGTTACATATTTGATCATAATCGATAACCTGATTATTGCATAAATATAGTTCATGTGTCTATAATATTTACACCTCTCAGAACTTAGTTGTTTTTAATTGAGATTAAATATTCATCATTAATAATAATATTCATAAATATCTCAAAATGTATTATTTGAATAACCACTGCCCGTTGAAAGGGTTCCAATTCATTATATTTGTTTTTTAAATTGAATAATTTATTTATAAACACCAAGGACCCTTCAGTTTATGGTTACTCAGTTCAATTTGGATGTGAAAAAAAAGCGAGAATGTCTGCTTATATTATTTTCATGATAATTTTTTTTAACTTCTTTTTTTGAAGTTAAGGTACTCTTTAATTGTAACAATAAAAAAGTAAATTTATGCTTTCCTGATAAATTAATTTCTTCTACAATACGACGAGTCCACGGATCATCCTTACTTGTGGGATATTAACCTCCTGCCAACAGGAAGTGGCAAAGAGCACCACAGCAGAGCTGTATATATAGCTCCTCCCTTCCCTCCACCTCCAGTCATTCGACCGAAGTTAGGAAGAGAAAGGAAAAGCCAAAGGTGCATATAATCTAAATCTGTCTGAAAAATGACAGGGAGGGCCATGGACTTGTTGTTTCGTAGAAGAAATGAATTTATCAGGTAAGTATAAATTTACTTTTCTTCTACAAGATACGACAAGTCCACGGATTTCATCCTTACTTGTGGAATACAATACCAAAGCTACAGGACACGGATGAAACAGGAGGGACAAGACAGAGACCTAAACGGAAGGCACCACTGCTTGAAGAACCTTTCCCCAAAAACAGCCTCAGAAGAAGCAAAAGTATCAAATTTGTAAAATTTGGAAAAAGTATAAAGAGACGACCAAATCGCAGCCTTGCAAATCTGTTCAACAGAAGCATAGTTTTTAAAAGCCCATGTGGAAGCCACAGCCCTAGTAGAATGAGCCGTAATTCTTTCAGGAGGCTGCTGTCAAGCAGTCTCATATGCCAGGCGGATGATACTCTTCAGCCAAAAGGAAAGAGAAGTAGCCGTAGCTTTCTGACCCCTACGCTTTACAGAAAAAACAATGAATAATGAAGATGATTGACGGAAATCCTTAGTTGCCTGCAAGTAAAACTTCCAGGCACGGACCACGTCCAAGTTATGTAACAGACTCTCCTTCTTAGAAGAAGGATTAGGACACAAGGAAGGAACAACAATTTCCTGATTAATATTCTTATTTAAAACAACCTTAGGAAGGAATCCAGGTTTGGTACGTAAAACCACCTTATCAGAATGAAAGATAAGATAAGGCGAGTCCCACTGTAACGCTGAAAGCTCAAACTCTACGAGCAGAAGAAATAGCAACCAAAAACAAAACTTTCCAAGATAGCAATTTAATATCTATGGAATGCATGGGTTCAAACGGAACCTCTTGAAGAACACTAAGGACTAAATTCAAACTCCAGGGTGGATCAATTGGTCTAAAGACAGGCTTAATTCTGGAGCCTGACAAAAAACCTGAACATCTGGAACATCTGCCAAACGTTTGTGTAACAAAATTGACAAAGCAGAAATCTGCCCCTTTAAGGAACTCGCTGATAACCCTTTCTCCAATCCTTCTTGGAGAAAGGACAGAATCCTGGGAATCCTAACTTTACTCCATGAGTAGCCCTTGGATTCACACCAAAAAAGATATTTACGCCATATCTTATGATAGATCTTTCTAGTGACAAGCTTACGTTCCTGAATCAAAGCATAGATGACCAAATCGGAGAATCCCCGCTTAGATAAAATCAAGCGTTCAATCTCCAAGCAGTCAGCTGCAGAGAATTTAGATTTGGATGTTGGAACGGACCTTGAATGAGAAGGTCCTGTCTCAATGGAAGTTTCCACGGTGGCAGAGAGGACATGTCCACTAGATCCGCATACCAGGGCCTGCGTGGCCACGCAGGCGCGATCAGAATTACTGAAGCTCTCTCCTGTTTGATCCGAGCAATCACGCGGGGAAGGAGAGGAAACGGTGGAAACACATAAGCTAGACTGAACGTCCAAGGCACTGCCCAGGCATCTATCAGTTTGGCCTGAGGATCCCTCGACCTGGATCCGTATCTTGGAAGTTTGGCATTCTGTCGAGATGCCATCAGATCTAATTCCGGTCTGCCCCATCGGAGAATCAGTGAGGCAAATACATCCGGATGGAATTCCCACTCCCTGGATGAAAAGACTGCTGGCTTAAGAAATCCGCTTCCCAGTTGTCTACTCCTGGGATGTAGATTGCTGACAGATAACAAGAGTGGGCCTCCGCCCATCAAAGTATCTTGGATACTTCTGTCATTGCTAAGGAACTCTTAGTTCCCCCCCTGATGATTGATATAAGCCACAGTCGTGATGTTGTCCAACTGGAATCTGATGAATTTGGCCGAAGCCAACTGAGGCCATGCCTGAAGCGCATTGAATATTGCTCTCAATTCCCGAATATTGATTTCTAAGTAGTTGTCACTATCACCCACGAGGGTCTGCGGAAACATGTCCCCTGGGACAGATGATCTGGTGACAACCACCCAAGAAGAGAGTCTCTGGTCTCTTGATCCAGATTTATCAGAGGAGATAAATTTGCATAGTCCCCATTCCACTGTCTGAGCATGCACAGCTGCAGTGGTCTGAGATAAAAACAAGCAAACGGAAAGATGTCCATTGACGCTACCATTAATCAAATTACCTCCATACACTGAGCCACTGATGGATCGAGGATTGGACTGAAGGGCTTGGCAAGTATTTAGAATTTTTGACTTTCTGACCTCCGTCAGAAATATTTTCATGTCTACAGAATCTATCAGAGTTCCCAAGAAGGGAACCCTTGTCCGTGGAACAAGTGAACTCTTTTCTAGGTTCACCTTCCATCCGTGAGTTCTCAGAAATGACAACACTGTGTCTGTATGAGATTTCGCCAGATAAGTTGATGCCTGAATCAAAATATAGTTCAGATAAGGCGCCACTGCTATGCCCCGTGGCCTGTGAACCGCCAGAAGGGACCCTAGAACCTTCGAGAAGATCCTGGGTGCTGTGGCCAACCCGAAGGGAAGAGCCACGAACTGAAAATGTTTGTCCAGGAAGGCAACTGATGATGATGCTTGTGGATAGGAATATGAAGGAATGCATCCTTCAAGTCCACGGTAGTCATATATTGACCCTCCTGGATCATCAGTAAAATTGTTCGGATGGTCTCCATCTTGAAGGATGGAACTCTGAGACACTTGTTTAGACTCTTGAGGTCTAAAATAGGTCTGAACTTTCCCTCTTTTTTGGGAACTACGAAAAGATTTGAGTAAAACCCCTGTCCCTGTTCTAATCTTGGAACGGGACGAATCACTCCCATAGTAGAGAGGTCTCTTACGCAATGTAAGAACGCCTCTCTTTTTATCTGGTTTACAGACAATTGAGAAAGAAGAAATCTCCCTCTTGGGAGAAATTTTTTTTATTCCAGTTGATACCCGTTGGTCACGATTTCCAGTGCCCAGGGATCCTGAACATCTCTTACCCAAGCCTGGGTAAAGAAAGAAAGTCTGCCCCCTTCTAGATCCTGACCCGGATCGGGGGCCATCCCTTCATGCTGTCTTTGTGGCAGCTACGGACTTCTTGGGTTGCTTACCCTTGTTCTAAGCCTGGTTGGGTCTCCAGACGGACTTGGCCTGAGTAAAATTCCCTTCCTGCTTTGCGGAGGAAGAGGAAGCAGAGGGTACTCTTTTAAAATTTCAAAAGGAACGAAAATTATTTTGTTTACCTCTCATCTTAACAGACTTATCCTGAGGTAGGGCATGACCTTTACCTCCAGTAATGTCAGAAATTATTTCCTTCAACTCAGGCCCAAATAGGGTCTTCCCCTTGAAAGGAATAGCTAAAAGCTTTGATTTGGACGATACATCAGCAGACCACAATTTTAACCATAACGCTCTACGCGCCAAAATGGCAAATCCTGCATTTTTCTCCGCTAATCTAGCAATTTGAAAGGCGGCATCTGTAATAAAAGAATTAGCTAGCTTGAGAGCCATAATTCTATCTAAAATGTCCTCTAAAGGGGTCTCAACCTTCAGAGACTCTTCTAGAGCATCAAACCAGAAAGCTGCTGGAACAATGCAAGCTGTTGGTTGTAAAAGGAAACCCTGATGAATAAATAATTTCTTTAGAAGACCCTCTAACTTCTTATCCATAGGGTCTTTGAAAGCACAACTGTCTTCAATAGGTATAGTTGTACACTTAGCCAGGGTAGAAATAGCTCCCTCCACCTTAGGGACCGACTGCCAAGAGTCCCAAATGGTGTCTGATATGGGATACATTTTCTTTAAATTAGGAGGAGGAGAGAACGGTATACCCGGTCTGTCCCATTTCTTCTTTATAATTTCCAAAATCCTTTTAGGAACCGGAAAAACATCAGTGTAAGTAGGTACCTCTAGATATTTGTCCATTTTACACAATTTCTCTGGTGGTATTACAATAGGGTCACAATCATCCAGAGTCGCTAAAACCTCCCGAAGTAACAGGCGGAAGTGATCAAGCTTAAATTTAAAGAACATGACGTCCGAATCTGTCTGAGGTAACATACTTCCTGGGTCTGAAAGTTCTCCCTCAGACAACAATTCCCTGACCCCCAACTCAGAGCCCTGTGAGGGTACATCAGAAATAGCAACAAAGCATCAGAGGATTCAGTATTCACATTAATACCTGACCTACTGCACTTACCCTGTAACACTGGTAACTTAGATAATACCTCTGTAAGGGTAGTTGACATAACTGCAGCCATATCCTGCAGAGTAAAAGAATTAGACGCACTTGAGGTACTTGGCGTCGCTTGTGTGGGCGTTAAAGGTTGTGACACTTGGGTTGAATTAGATGGCATATCCTGATTCTCTTCAGACTGAGAATCATCCTTAGGCACACTTTCTTTACCTAAAATATGCTTTTTACATTGTTAGGCCCTTTCAGTACATGAGGTACACAAAGTAAGAGGGGGTTCCACAATGGCTTCTAAACACATAGAACAATTTGTTTCCTCAATGTCAGACATGTTAAACAGACTAGCGATAGCCAAAATAGTCGTAAATCACCTCATTTATTGATTCACACAACTTTTAGCAAAATGTGTACTGCGCCTTTAAGAAATAAAAAGCGCAACAATTTTTTTTCAAACTGTCTAAACGTTTAAAAACGCTACACAATTAAATATAATAATTCAATTGGCCCAAAAATGATTGCACCCTATAAATAAAAGGTGAATTTACCCTCTAAGAGACATTTTTAATCAAAAAATATATCTTAACAGAAAAAATGACCCCTGCACCTCGCCACACCTCGCTCTGCTGTGGCGCCTACCTGCCCCCAGGGTACTGCAAAATGACTTGACAACGATCCGGTGAACAGAAAACAACTCTAGGCACCACCAGAGCTAATGCCTGCTGCCTTCTCAGTCAGAGTAAACTGCGCATCTGAGCGTGCGAAATAGGCCCCGCCCATCATGGACATCGTCTTAACAGTCTGTGTAACCGCATGGGAAGCGGTTTAAAAAATAAGCCATGTGGTCCCCTAAAATCTTTAACAAGAAACTGCAGTCCTACTGACTTGATTAAAATATATAATGTCAAGCTGCCTCTCCCAGTGTCCAGCCCCAATACAGTGTCAAAGCAACATGTATAAAACACAGGATTGTCAGTAACACCCTCAGTGATACAGGTCTACTGCTTACCCCTTCCCTTGCAAGGAAAAATGTCAGCCAGTTCTGATATACCAAGTCTCCTCAGAAATAAAAGACTGAACATACCTCAATGCTGCTTGTAGCATGACACCGGTCTCCACACTGAAGATTTCTCTTGCACTACCTTCAGAAGCTTTGTGGGAACCAAAATGGATCTTAGTTACAGCTGCTAAGATCATCAACCTCAGGGCAGAAATCTTCTTCATTCCATAACTCCCTGAGGAAAATAGTACTCACCGGTACCATTTAAAATAAACTTCTTGATTGAAGAATCTAAAACTAACACCTCACTTTACCTCTTCCTATTACTAACACAGGCAAAGAGAATGACTGGGGGTGGAGGGAAGGGAGGAGCTATATATACAGCTCTGCTGTGGTGCTCTTTGCCACTTCCTGTTGGCAGGATGTTAATATCCCCCAAGTAAGGATGAAATCCGTGGACTTGTCATATCTTGTAGAAGAAATACATAATTTTCAGAATTATTAATTGTATTTATATTATTAAAAACAAATTGCATAGATTTTTGTTTAAAATAATTGTTTCAGTACTTTTCCTAATGATCTAATAAAGAATCAACTTAAAATAAAACAAATCCAATGTTGTACCTCATTTTAAAAGGGATGAACAACCTTTGACAACCAACATATATATATATATATATATAAACATACACAGTATACACACACAGTATATAATAGCAACTAAACACTATTGTGTTCAACGAAAAAATTGCAAAGTCTGGGGTTTATAGTGTTAAATTGCAGTCTTTTTATTGCCTGTTTTATATCTGTGGACGGAGGGAAGGGAGGAGCTATATATACAGCTCTGCTGTGGTGCTCTTTGCCACTTCCTGTTGGCAGGAGGTTAATATCCCACAAGTAAGGATGAAATCCGTGGACTCGTCGTATCTTGTAGAAGAAATATATAATTTTAAGAATTATTAATTGTATTTATATTTTTTTTTAAAATTTGCATAGATTTTTGTTTAAAATAATTGTTTCAGTACTTTTCCTAATGATCTAATAAAGAATCAACTTAAAATAAAACAAATCCAATGTGGTACCTCATTTTAAAAGGGATGAACAACCTTTGATAACCAACATATATATATATATATATATATATATATATATATATATATATATATATATATATATATACACATACACATACACATATACACAGTATACACACACAGTATATAACAGCAACTAAACACTATTGTGTTCAACGAAAAAATTGCAAAGTCTGGGGTTTATAGTGTTAAATTGCAGTCTTTTTATTGCCTGTTTTATATCTGTCCCTGATTGTTCTCATCAGGAAAGATAGAAAAGGGGAAACACGTTTACTGTGGTGCCTATTACTTTATAGAAACCTAGTATACTGCAAAGATTGTTAACTACACAATTTTATATTACAATCTTATATCTCATTAAAAGGACATAAATTACTTTTTTACTACCCCTTTAAGGGCTAGATTACAAGTGGAACAGGGTATTTCGCAGCTGTTTGTGTGCATCGGAAATAGCGAGCGTGTTACAAGTTGAAAGTAAATGCTTTGGCTTGAGCACAACCAAATTTAACTAGTGTCGTATATAGAAATATATATTTGATAATAAAGTGCATTATTTTTTATGTGAAGAACATAGGAATCTAAAATATGCGTTTTGCGCATTGTGTTTTGCCAGGTTAGCACACATGGAAATTTTGTAATCTTAAGGTGCGTTATTGAAATATTACATATAAAATATTTTTATAGATATATTCTATGGATTATTTAGAATATTTTACAGTATGTTTAATAATTCTAAAAAAATTATTATTTATTTTGTAATATTTATACATATATTTCAATAACGCGCCTTAAGATCACAAAGTTTTCATATGCACTAACCTGACCTCGTTAAAAAAATCTAAATCGTAAATCACAATGCAAAAAAATGCATATTAATTAATTAATTATATATATATATATATATACAGTTGTGCTCATAAGTTGTCAGAATCTATGATTTCTTGGCCATTTTTCAGAGATAATGAATGATAACACAAAAACTTTTCTTTCACTCATGGTTAGTGTTTGGCTGAAGTCATTTATTATCAATCAACTGCGTTTAATCTTTTTAAATCATTATGACAACAGAAACTAAGCAAATGACCCTCTTAATACAGTGTATTGCCCCCTTTAACATCAATGACAGCTTGAAGTCTTATGTGGTATTTGTGGATGAGGCTCTTTATCTTCAGATTGTAAAGCTGCCCATTCTTCCTGGCAAAAAGCCTCCAGTTCCTGTAAATTCTTGGGCTGTCTTGCATGAACTACACGTTTGAGATCTCCCCAGAGTGGCTCAATGATATTGAGGTCAGGAGACTGAGATGGCCACTCCAGAACCTTCATTTTATTCTGCTGTAGCCAATGACAGGTTGACTTGGCCTTGCGTTTAGGATCATTGTCATGTTGGAATGTCCAAGTACATCCCATGCGCAGCTCCCGGGCTGATGAATGCAAATGTTCCTCCAGTATTTTTTGATAACATACTGCATTCATCTTGCCATCAATTCTGACCAAATTTCCTGTGCCTTTGTAGCTCACACATCCCCAAAACATCAGCGATCCAACTCCGTGTTTCACAGTAGAAATGGTGTACTTTCATCATAGGCCTTGTTAACTTCTCTCCAAATGTAGTGTTTATGATTGTGGCCAAAAAGCTCAATTTTGGTCTCATCACTCCAAATGACTTTGTGCCAGGTTTGAGGCTTGTCTCTGTGTTGTTTGTCGTATTGTACTTTATGGCATTTGCGTAGTAATGGCTTTCTTCTGGCGACTCGACCATGCAGCCCATATTTCTTCAAGTTCCTCCTTATTGTGTATCTTGAAACAGCCACACCACATGTTTTCAGAGAGTCCTTTATTTCACCTGAAGTTATTTGTGGGTTTTTCTTTGCATCCCGAACAATTTTCCTAGCAGTTGTGGCTGACATTTTAGTTGGTCTACCTGACCGTGGTTTGGTTTCAACAGAACCCCTCATTTTCCACTTCTTGATTACAGTTTGAACACTGCCTATCTATATTCCTTTCCTGTTTTATACAGTTCAACTACCTTTTCCCGCAGATCATTTGACAATTCTTTTGCTTTCCCCATGACTCAGAATCCAGAAACGTCAGTGCAGCACTGGATAAAAATTGCAAGGGTCTGTCAGGAGTTCAGAAACTCATTGACCTTTTATACACACACACTAATTACAAGCAAACAGATCACAGGTGACGACTGTTACCTTTAATAGCCATTCAAACCCCTTTGTGTCAACTTGTGTGCATGTTATCAGGCCAAAATCACCAGGGTATGTAAACTTTTGATCAGGGTCATTTAGGTAGTTTCTGTTGTCATTATGATTTAAAAAGAGTAAACACAGTTGATTGATAATAAATGGCTTCAGTCAAACACTAACCATGAGTGAAAGAAAAGTTTTTGTGTTATTCATATTCTCTGAAAAATGGCCAAGAAATCATAAATTCTGCTAGGGTATGTAAACTTATGTTGTTCATGTAAAATACATATCTATAATAGGAATACCGATATATACAGATATTTAATAATAAATAAAAGATACTCTTCTATGTGAAGAACATTGGGATGGGAGAAGTTGATACTTCATGTTAGGTTTAGCGCTCTTGAATATACACAGTCGGATAAGTATAGGTCTTAGTTGTTGTTTTTTTGCAGATTTCGCACTCCATTGAAGTCTATGGGAGAGGAAGTTAATGCGGTTTCAATATTTAATTTATTTTGCAACAAACCTCCATCTAGCGAAGTTAACATGCGATCGGGAGCACTAAATAGCGTTCCAATTGTAATCTAGCTCTAAATGTTTGATTATGTGTAGTAGAAAAAAAAATAACGTAGACTTTGATTGTTTTTGCCACTATTTCACTATAATTTCACTCGAAAACTGAGCATACCCCAGACTTTGCAAATTTTTTTACAAACAATAGTGTTTATTTGCAACTACATACTACTTTGTAGAAACTAAACCTTTACAACATTAGCCTGAGAATACATCATTCATATTTTTCTCAGGCTAATCTTTGCTTTGAATACATCATTATGTCTAGCATGTATTTACTGTTTAATATATATTAAAGAATCAGTCAAAATTAAACTTTCATGATTTAGATAGAGCATGCAATTTTTAAACAACTTTCCAGTTTACTTTTATCATCAAATTTGCTTTGTTCTCTTGGATGTCTTGTTGAAAGCCAAAACTAGGTAGGCTCATGTGCTAATTTCTAAGCCCTTCAAGGCGTTCTCTTATCTCAGTGTATTTTTACAGTTTTCACAGCAAGACAGGGCTAGTTCATGTGTGCCATATAGATAATATTGTGGAGTTAGTCAGCACTGATTGGCTAAAATGCAAGTCTGTCAAAAGAACTGAAATAAGGGGGCAGTCTGCAAAGGCTTAGATACAAGGTAAACACAAAGGTAAAAGGTGTATAAATATAATAATGTTGGTTATGTAAAACAAGTGAATGAGTACTAAAGGGATTATCTATCTTTTTAAACAATAAACATTCTAGAGAAGACTCTCCCTTTAAGTCCCCAACAGCACTATGTGATCCCTTATGAGGTTGTTCCTGTACCCTCTGCAGGTTTTTCAGTTTTCAAAGTCTGTTGCAGGCAAGGAAGAGCAATCCATTGTTAATGGAAGCTAGAATGCATGGCATAGCCCCTTTAGAAGCCTTTCATAAGCATTCCATTAAAAGTAGACATCCATTTTCCAATCAGAAAGGTATTTATACATAAAAAGAACCTTCAATTATAGGGTAGAAAAAAACTTGCAGACCTGTTTGCTTTCATGTATTTGTAAGCTATCCAGCTGGGAAATGTTTATGTCATACATAATGATGTATTGTTTCTTTCAGACAAGGTGGTTAATCATTCTTTCTGTTTAAGAGTTGGAAATTAAAGGTTTACTCTGAGTATTAAATACAATATAGGATCCCAGTTAATGTAAAAAAAATACTTGGAGAAAATGAAATATTATTTGTGAGTATAAAACATTCTTATGATCAGCAAAATATACTGGAAATCAAATTAAAATAAGAAGTATTTACAGTGATTTTTTATTTCATAGTTCAATTTTAGTTAGTAGTTAACTTATTGGTGAGTATTTTTAGTAATTAATTTCATAGCCAGGAAATATTAGACTTTCAATTACTAGAAATTGATTTTATTTCTTTTAAAATTTTTGTAGATCAATATAGTCATTAGGAATGCTCTAATTGTCAATTTACTTTTATTAGAGAGTCTGCCAGTATGCAGTTTAGGGATAGTATTTTTTAATTAATTATTTATGGAATGTATTAAACCCTCCTCAACCAACCAATTCCCTAATCATTCCCCAAACAGCTCTCTAACACTGATGACCCCCACCTTCCCTCCCATACCTCCCGCCGGCACTAACGGAACTCATTACAGACCGTGAAACAGACTGTGTCACTGCCTGTAACAATCTACTTTCATATGGAAAAGGGAGTATGACCAGAGCTCCATTAAAATGCCTTCTGATTTTGACTGCAGGCTTAGCTGTCAGAGCTGATGGCTGGGACCGCAGCATGAGGCAGAAGGTAGGGTGTAGCTACTACGTCAATAGGGTATGCTGGGCAAAGTACCCCGTGATGTAGTAGCTACATCCATATGGCATAAGGGGTTAAAGGAGCAGCAATTGACTACTTGGAGCTAGCAGAACACTTATGGTGAGCCAATAACAAGATGCATTTATGTACAGCTACAAATAAGAACTGCTCCTAATCTTACATAGGTCTGAATTGCAAATAAAATACCAAGGGAACAAAACAAATTAGATAATAGAAGTAAATTGGAAAGTTGTTTAAAATTACATGCTCTGTCTGAATAATGAAAGGCAATTGTGGGTTTCATGCCTGTTTAAAAATAGACTTATTGTACACTGTATCTATTTTACTTTGCTCCCTCACTGCTTTGCTCGAGATAAAGATTTGTGATATAAAAAAAAAAAATTTTTTAGATGTACTCTGAATTTGGATGTGTTATACAATGTATGTTTCTTTGTATTATGACTTAGAATGAACATAATAGTTATAATATTTAGGTATAAATATCAAAGCCTGTATAAAAATTATTTAAAATATAGGATGGGCAAAAGCATAATTAATTTACATTAAAGGATTAATTGACTATAGGAGGTCTGTAATCAAAGCCATAGATGAAAGCAGATAACTTGGCAAAAAAAAAATAACAGGAAAAAAGTTCAGACTAAAACAATCAAAAAAAGAGAAAGTCTAAACTCATTTTGTGATATCATCAACAGAATCACACATGGCATCACAAAGAGCAATCACATTACATAATTGGTAACATAAGAAACTTTCAGCTAGATTACGAGTTTTGCGTTATAAGCGGTGCGGTACTAACTTGCAAGTTATTGTCACTGCTCACTTCCCTACAGCTCTGGTATTACAGGTTTATAAAAACCCGGCGATAGCAGGCAAAAAGTGAGCGTAGAGCAAAATTGAGCTCCATACCGCACTCCAATACCAGCGCTGCTGAAAACTGCGGTAAGCTGGTTTTACGTGCTCATGCACGATTTCCCCATAGACATCAATGGGGAGATCCGGCTGAAAAAAAAGTCTAACACCTGCAAAAAAGCAGCGTAAAGCTCCGTAACGCAGACCCATTGATTCCTATGGGGAAGCAAAATTTATGTTTACACCTAACACCCTAACATGAACCCCAAGTCTAAACACCCCTAATCTTACACTTATTAACAACTAATCTGCCGCCCCCGACATCACCAACACCTACATTATACTTATTAACCCCTAATCTGCTTCCCCTGACATTGCAGACACCTACATTATACTTATTAACCCCTAATCTGCTGCCCCAACATCGCCGACACCTTCATAATGTTATTAACCCCTAATCTCCCGCCCCCAATGTTGCCGCAACCTACCTACACTTATTAACCCCTAATCTGCCACCCCCAACGTCTCCGCCACTATACTAAATTTATTAACCCCTAAACCTAACCCTAAGTCTAACCCTAACCCCCACTAACTTTAATGTAATTAAAATAAATCTAAATTAAACCTACTATTAATAACTAAATTATTCCTATTTAAAACTAAATACTTACCTATAAAATAAACCCTAAGCTAGCTACAATATAACTAATAGTTACATTGTAGCTAGCTTAGGTTTTATTTTTATTTCACAGGTAAGTTTGTATTTATTTTAACTAGGTAGAAAAGTTACTACCTAGCTAAAATAAATACAAATTCACGTGTAAAATTAAACCTAACCTGTCTTACACTAACACCTAACCTTACACTACAATTAAATCAATTACATAAATTAAATACAATTAACAAAATTACAAAAACAAACACTAAATTACACAAAATAAAAAAGAAATGTTTAGATATTTAAACTAATTACACCTAATCTAATAGCCCTATCAAAATAAAAAAGCCCCCCCCAAAATAAAAAAAAACCCTAGCCTAAACTAAACTACTAATAGCCCTTAAAATGGTCTTTTGCGGGGCATTGCCCCAAAGAAATCGGCTCTTTTACCTGTAAAAAAAAAAATACAAACAACCCCCCAACAGTAAAACCCACCACCCACACAACCAACCCCCCAAATAAAATCCTAACTAAAAAAACCTAAGCTCCCCATTGCCCTGAAAAGGGCATTTGGATGGGCATTGCCCTTAAAAGGGCATTTAGCTCTTTGTCCGCACAAAAGCCCTAATCTAAAAATAAAACCCTCCCAATAAACCCTTAAAAAAACCTAACACTAACCCCCGAAGATCCACTTACCGTTTTTGAAGACCCGACATCCATTCTCAGCGAAGCCGGCAGAAGTCCTCAACGAAGCGGCAGAAGTCTTCATCCAACCGGGCAGAAGTCTTCATCAAGATGACATCTTCTATCTTCATCCATCCGGTGTGGAACGGGTCCATCTTCAAGACATCCGGCACAGAGCATCCTCTTCTCTTGACGTCTAACGAAGAATGAAGGTTCCTTTAAGTGACGTCATCCAAGATGGCCCTTGAATGCCGAGTGGCTGATAGAATTCTATCAGCTAATCGGAATTAAAGGTGAAAAAATCCTATTGGCTGATGCAATCAGCCAATAGGATTGAGCTTCAATCCTATTGGCTGATCCAATCAGCCAATAGGATTGAGCTTGCATTCTATTGGCTGTTCCAATCAGCCAAAAGAATGCAAGCTCAATCCTATTGGCTGATTGGATCAGCCAAAAGGATTGAAGCTCAATCCTATTTCTTGATTGCATCAGCCAATAGGATTTTTTCACCTTTAATTCCGATTGGCTGATAGAATTCTATCAGTGAATCGGAATTCAAGTGACGCCATCTTGGACGACGTCACTTAAAGGAACCTTCATTCTTCGTTAGATGTCAGGAGAAGAGGATGCTCCGTGCTGGATGTCTTGAAGATGGATGAAGATAGAAGATGCCGTCTGGATGAAGACTTCTGCCCGGTTGGATGAAGACTTCTTCCCGGTTGGATGAAGACTTCTGCCGCTTCGTAGAGGACTTCTGCCGGCTTCGTTGAGGATGGATGTCGGGTCTTCAAAAACTGTAAGTGGATCTTCGGAGGTTAGTGTTAGGCTTTTTTAAGGGTTTATTGGGTGGGTTTCATTTTTAGATTAGGGCTTTGTGCGGAAAAAGAGCTAAATGCCCTTTTAAGGGCAATGCCCATCCAAATGCCCTTTTCAGGGCAATGGGGAGCTTAGGTTTTTTTAGTTAGGATGTTATTTGGGGGGTTGGTTGTGTGGGTGGTGGGTTTTACTCTTGGGGGTTGTTTGTTGTTTTGTTTTTTCAGGTAAAAGAGCTGATTTCTTTAAAAAAAAGCCCTTTAAAGGGCTATTGGTAGTTTAGTTTAGGCTGGGTTTTTTTTTTATTTTGGGGCGGCTTTTTTTATTTTGATAGGGCTATTAGGTGTAATTAGTTTAAATATCTGATCATTTCTTTTTTTATTTTGTGTAATTTAGTGTTTGTTTTTTTTGTAATTTAGTTAATTGTATTTAATTTATGTAATTGATTTAATTAGTAGTTAGTAAATAGTTAATAACTATTTAGTAACTATTCTACCTAGTTAAAATAAATACCTGTGAAATAAAAATAAAACCTAAGCTAGCAACAATGTAATTATTAGTTATTTTGTAGCTAGCTTAGGGTTTATTTTACAGGTAAGTATTTTGTTTTAAATAGGAATTATTTAGTGATTAATAGTAGGTTTTATTTAGATTTATTTTAATTACATTAAAGTTAGTGGGTGTTAGGGTTAGACTTAGGGTTAGGTTTAAGGGTTAAAAAATTTAGTATAGTGACAGCGAAGTTGGGGGTGGCAGATTAGGGGTTAATAAATGTAAGTAAGTGGGGGCGGCAGATTAGGGGTTAATAACTAGTGTTTGTGATGCGGGAGTACGGCGGTTTAGGGGTTAATATGTTTATTATAGTGGCGGCGATGTCCGGAGCGGCAGATTAGGGATTAATAATTTTATTTTAGTGTTTGTGATAAAGGAGGGTCTCGGTTTAGGGGTTAATAGGTAGTTTATGGGTGTTAGTGTACTGTTTAGCACTTTAGTTATGAGTTTTATGTTACAGCTTTGTAGGGTAAAACTCATAACTACTTACTTTCAGTTTACGATATGGATCTTGGCGGTATAGGGTGTACCGCTCACTTTTTGGCCTCCCAGTCAGACTCGTAATACCGGAGCTATGAAAGTCTCATTGAAAAATTACTTTTTGAAAGCTGCAGTAATTACGTTGCGTTACGGCCAAAAAAGTGTGCAATGCCCCTAAACCTGCAAGACTCGTAATACTAGCGGTAGTGAAAAAGAGCCTTAACGCTGCTTTTGCACTCAAACCGCAAAACTCATAATCTAGCCATATATTAATATAATAATTTAAACTGCTTTTTTTAGCATACACATATGTTATTACTTTTTTTTAAATAAGACATTTATCTGTTTTTCAATATTTAAAAATAAACACAAATTACTAATATATACAAGAAATTTGTTACCATTTTTAACAATTATGATGTTCAATATAATATTCAATATTTCTCTTGTTAAGTGTAGTCAGTCCACGGGTCATCCATTACTTATGGGATTATATCTCTTCCCCAACAGGAAGTTGCAAGAGGATCACCCAAGCAGAGCTGCTATATAGCTCCTCCCCTCACATGTCATACCCAGTCATTCTCTTGCAACCTAACTAAAGAGTCTTCAAAATTCATTTTGAGGGAGGTAATCAGTCACAGCAGACCTGTGACAGTGTGTTTGACTGTGATAAAAACGTTAATTATTAAATTGTTATCCGTTTTTGGGTATTAAGGGGTTAATCATCCATTTGCTGGTGGGTGCAATCCTTTGCTAACTTAATACATTTACTGTGAAAATTTGGTTGCTATAACTAATTTGGTTCATTGTTATTTCAACTGTGACAGCTTTTTGTGCTTCTTAAAGGCACAGTAGCGTTTTTTATATTGCTTGTAAATTTATTTGAAAAGTATTTTCCAAGCTTGCTAGTCTCATTGCTATTCTGTTTAAACATGTCTGACACAGATGAATCTGTTTGTTCACTATGTATGAAGGCCAATGTGGAGCCCCATAGAAGGTTGTGTACCAAATGCATTGATGTAACTTTAAATAAAAGTCAGTCTTTACATGCAAAGAAATTATCACCAGACAACGAGGGGGAAGTTATGCCGACTAACTCTCCTCACGTGTCAGTACCTTCGCCTCCCGCTCAGGAGGTGCGTGATTTTGTGGCGCCAAGTACATCAGGGAGGCCCTTAAAAATCACTTTGCAAGACATGGCTACTGTTATGACAGAAGTATTATCTAAATTGCCAGAATTAAGAGGCAAGCGTGATAGCTCTGGGTTAAGGACAGAGCGCGCTGATGATGTGAGAGCCATGTCCGATACTGCGTCACAATTTGCAGAACATGAAGACGGAGAGCTTCATTCTGTGGGTGACGGATCTGATCCAGGGAGACTGGATTCAGAGATTTCTAATTTTAAATTTAAGCTTGAGAACCTCCACATATTGCTAGGGGAGGTATTAGCGGCTCTGAATGATTGTAACACGGTTGCAATTCCAGAAAAATTATGTAGGTTGGATAGATACTATGCGGTACCGGTGTGTACTGACGTGTTTCCTATACCTAAAAGGCTTACAGAGATTATTAGCAAGGAGTGGGATAGACCCGGTGTGCCTTTTTCCCCTCCTCCCATATTTAGGAAAATGTTTCCTATAGACCCCACCACACGAGACTTATGGCAGACGGTCCCTAAGGTGGAGGGAGCGGTTTCTACTTTAGCTAAGCGTACCACTATCCCGGTGGAGGATAGTTGTGCCTTTTCAGATCCAATGGATAAAAAAATTAGAAGGTTACCTTAAGAAAATGTTTGTTCAACAAGGTTTTATCTTACAGCCCCTTGCATGCATTGCGCCTGTCACTGCTGCGGCAGCATTCTGGTTTGAGTCTCTGGAAGAGGCCATTTGCACAGCTCCATTGGATGAAATTATGAACAAGCTTAAAGCACTTAAGCTAGCTAAAGCATTTGTTTCTGATGCCATTGTACATTTAACCAAACTTACGGCTAAGAACTCGGGATTCGCCATCCAAGCGCGCAGAGCGCTATGGCTTAAATCCTGGTCAGCTGACGTGACTTCTAAATCTAAATTGCTTAATATTCCTTTCAAAGGGCAAACCTTATTCGGGCCCGGCTTAAAAGAAATTATCGCTGACATTACGGGAGGTAAGGGCCATGCTCTACCTCAGGACAGGGCCAAATCAAAGGCCAAACAGTCTAATTTTCGTGCCTTTCGTAACCTCAAGGCAGGAGCAGCATCAACTTCCTCCGCTCCAAAACAGGAAGGAGCTGTTGCTCGTTACAGACAGGGCTGGAAAACTAACCAGTCCTGGAACAAGGGCAAGCAGGCCAGAAAAACTGCTGCTGCCCCTAAGACAGCATGAAGAGAGGGCCCCCTATCCGGAAACGGATCTAGTGGGGGTCAGACTTTCTCTCTTCGCCCAGGCTTGGGCAAGAGATGTCCAGGATCCCTGGGCGTTGGAGATCATATCTCAGGGATATCTTCTGGACTTCAAAGCTTCTCCTCCACAAGGGAGATTTCATCGTTCAAGGTTATCAGCAAACCAAATAAAGAAAGAGGCGTTTCTACGCTGTGTACAAGACCTCTTACTAATGGGGGTGATCCACCCAGTTCCGCGGACGGAACACGGGCAGGGATTCTATTCAAATCTGTTTGTGGTTCCCAAGAAAGAGGGAACCTTCAGACCAATCTTGGACTTAAAAATCCTAAACAAATTCCTAAGAGTTCCATCATTCAAAATGGAAACTATTCGAACCATCCTACCCATGATCCAAGAGGGTCAGTACATGACCACTGTGGACTTAAAGGATGCCTACCTTCACATACCGATTCACAAGGATCATTATCGGTACCTAAGATTTGCCTTCCTAGACAGGCATTACCAGTTTGTAGCTCTTCCCTTCGGGTTAGCTACGGCTCCAAGAATCTTTACAAAAGTTCTGGGCTCACTTCTGGCGGTACTAAGACCGCGAGGCATAGCGGTGGCTCCGTACCTAGACGACATTCTGATACAAGCGTCAAGTTTTAAAAATGCCAAGTATCATACAGAGATAGTTCTGGCATTTCTGAGGTCGCATGGGTGGAAGGTGAACGTGGAAAAGAGTTCTCTATTACCACTCACAAGGGTTCCCTTCCTAGGGACTCTTATAGATTCTGTAGAGATGAAAATTTACCTGACGGAGGCCAGGTTATCAAAACTTCTAAATGCTTGCCGTGCCCTTCATTCCATTCCACACCCGTCAGTAGCTCAGTGCATGGAAGTAATCGGCTTAATGGTAGCGGCAATGGACATAGTACTATTTGCGCGACTGCATCTCAGACCACTGCAATTGTGCATGCTAAGTCAGTGGAATGGGGATTATTCAGATTTGTCCCCTCTACTAAATCTGGACCAAGAGACCAGAGATTCTCTTCTATGGTGGCTTTCTCGGCCCCACCTGTCCAAGGGGATGACCTTTCGCAGGCCAGATTGGATGATTGTAACAACAGACGCCAGCCTTCTAGGTTGGGGCGCAGTCTGGAATTCCCTGAAGGCTCAGGGATCATGAACTCAGGAGGAGAAACTCCTCCCAATAAATATTCTGGAGTTAAGAGCAATATTCAATGCTCTTCTAGCTTGGCCTCAAGTTAGCAACTCTGAGGTTCATCAGATTTCAGTCGGACAACATCACGACTGTGGCTTACATCAATCATCAAGGGGGAACCAGGAGTTCCCTAGCGATGTTGGAAGTCTCAAAGATAATTCGCTGGGCAGAGTCTCACTCTTGCCACCTGTCAGCAATCTACATCCCAGGCGTGGAGAACTGGGAGGCGGATTTTCTAAGTCGCCAGACTTTTCATCCGGGGGAGTGGGAACTTCATCCGGAGGTCTTCACTCAACTGATTCATCGTTGGGGCAAACCAGATCTGGATCTCATGGCGTCTCGCCAGAACGCCAAGCTTCCTTGCTACGGATCCAGGTCCAGGGACCCGGGAGCGGTGCTGATAGATGCTCTGACAGCCCCTTGGGTCTTCAACATGGCATATGTGTTTCCATCATTTCCGATGCTTCCTCGACTGATTGCCAAGATCAAACAGGAGAGAGCATCGGTGATCCTGATAGCGCCTGCGTGGCCACGCAGGACCTGGTATGCAGACCTAGTGGACATGTCATCCTGTCCACCATGGTCTCTGCCTCTGAGGCAGGACCTTCTAATTCAGGGTCCTTTCAACCATCCAAATCTAATTTCTCTGAGGCTGACTGCATGGAGATTGAACGCTTGAGTCTATCAAAGCGTGGCTTCTCGGAGTCGGTTATTGATACCATAATACAGGCTAGGAAACCTGTTACCAGAAGAATTTACCATAAGATATGGCGTAAATATTTGTATTGGTGCGAATCCAAGAGTTACTCATGGAGTAAGGTTAGGATTCCTAGGATATTGTCTTTTCTACAAGAGGGTTTAGAAAAGGGCTTATCCGCTAGTTCGTTAAAAGGACAGATTTCTGCTCTGTCTATTCTTCTACACAAGCGTCTGGCAGAAATTCCAGACGTTCAGGCTTTTTGTCAGGCTTTGGCTAGGATTAAGCCTGTGTTTAAGACTGTTGCTCCGCCGTGGAGCTTAAACTTAGTTCTTAACGTCCTGCAAGGCGTTCCATTTGAACCCCTTCATTCCATTGATATTAAGCTGTTATCTTGGAAAGTTCTGTTTTTGATGGCTATTTCCTCGGCTCGAAGAGTCTCTGAGTTATCTGCCTTACATTGTGATTCTCCTTATCTGATTTTTCATTCAGACAAGGTAGTTCTGCGTACTAAACCTGGGTTCTTACCTAAGGTAGTTTCTAACAGGAATATCAATCAAGAGATTGTTGTTCCATCATTGTGTCCTAACCCTTCTTCAAAGAAGGAACGACTTTTGCATAATCTGGACGTAGTCCGTGCCCTGAAGTTCTATTTGCAGGCAACTAAAGATTTTCGTCAAACTTCTTCCCTGTTTGTCGTTTACTCTGGACAGAGGAGAGGTCAAAAGGCTTCGGCTACCTCTCTCTCTTATTGGCTTTGTAGCATAATACGTTTAGCCTATGAGACTGCTGGACAGCAGCCTCCTGAAAGAATTACAGCTCATTTTACTAGAGCTGTGGCTTCCACCTGGGCCTTTAAAAATGAGGCTTCTGTTGAACAGATTTGCAAGGCTGCGACTTGGTCTTCACTTCACACTTTTTCAAAGTTTTACAAATTTGACACTTTTGCTTCTTCGGAGGCTATTTTTGTGAGAAAGGTACTTCAGGCAGTGGTTCCCTCCGTTTAAAGTTCCTGCCTTGTCCCTCCCTTCATCCGTGTACTTTAGCTTTGGTATTAGTATCCCATAAGTAATGGATGACCCGTGGACTGACTACACTTAACAAGAGAAAACATAATTTATGCTTACCTGATAAATTTATTTCTCTTGTAGTGTAATCAGTCCACGGCCCGCCCTGTCTTTTTAAGGCAGATCTAAATTTTAATTAAAAACTCCAGTCACCACTGCACCCTATGGTTTCTCCTTTCTCGTCTTGTTTTGGTCGAATGACTGGATATGACATGTGAGGGGAGGAGCTATATAGCAGCTCTGCTTGGGTGATCCTCTTGCAACTTCCTGTTGGGGAAGAGATATAATCCCATAAGTAATGGATGACCCGTGGACTGACTACACTACAAAAGAAATAAATTCATCAGGTAAGCATAAATTATGTTTTAGCAAGATCAAAATTTCTAATTAAAATATATCAAAAATATACTTTAAAAAAGGTCATCTTTATATAATGATTTAAATAATATACACTAGAATTCTAACAATACATATATTTTTCTAATTAAAACTTTAATATAGCATAATACAATACATCTCTTTAATTAATGAAAATGTTCCTCTTTATAATATTCAAAAACGTTATTTAATATTGCATATGTTTTAAATTGCAAATAACATTATAAATCTGAAAATTAAAAACGGTGTAACTAAAATAAATAGTTTCAAAAAAACATAATTTATGTAAGAACTTACCTGATAAATTCATTTCTTTCATATTAGCAAGAGTCCATGAGCTAGTGACGTATGGGATATACATTCCTACCAGGAGGGGCAAAGTTTCCCAAACCTCAAAATGCCTATAAATACACCCCTCACCACACCCACAATTCAGTTTAACGAATAGCCAAGAAGTGGGGTGATAAAAAAGTGCGAAAGCATATAAAATAAGGAATTGGAATAATTGTGCTTTATACAAAATCATAACCACCACAAAAAAAGGGCGGGCCTCATGGACTCTTGCTAATATGAAAGAAATGAATCTATCAGGTAAGTTCTTACATAAATTATGTTTTCTTTCATGTAATTAGCAAGAGTCCATGAGCTAGTGACGTATGGGATAATGATTACCCAAGATGTGGATCTTTCCACACAAGAGTCACTAGAGAGGGAGGGATAAAATAAAGACAGCCAATTCCTGCTGAAAATAATCCACACCCAAAATAAAGTTTAATGAAAAACATAAGCAGAAGATTCAAACTGAAACCGCTGCCTGAAGTACTTTTCTACCAAAAACTGCTTCAGAAGAAGAAAATACATCAAAATGGTAGAATTTAGTAAAAGTATGCAAAGAGGACCAAGTTGCTGCTTTGCAAATCTGATCAACCGAAGCTTCATTCCTAAACGCCCAGGAAGTAGAAACTGACCTAGTAGAATGAGCTGTAATCCTTTGAGGCGGAGTTTTATCCGACTCAACATAGGCAAGATGAATTAAAGATTTCAACCAAGATGCCAAAGAAATGGCAGAAGCTTTCTGGCCTTTTCTAGAACCGGAAAAGATAACAAATAGACTAGAAGTCTTTCGGAAAGATTTAGTAGCTTCAACATAATATTTCAAAGCTCTAACAACATCCAAAGAATGCAACGATTTCTCCTTAGAATTCTTAGGATTAGGACATAATGAAGGAACCACAATTTCTCTACTAATGTTGTTGGAATTCACAACTTTAGGTAAAAATTCAAAAGAAGTTCGCAACACCGCCTTATCCTGATGAAAAATCAGAAAAGGAGACTCACAAGAAAGAGCAGATAATTCAGAAACTCTTCTGGCAGAAGAGATGGCCAAAAGAAACAAAACTTTCCAAGAAAGTAATTTAATGTCCAATGAATGCATAGGTTCAAATGGAGGAGCTTGAAGAGCCCCCAGAACCAAATTCAAACTCCAAGGAGGAGAAATTGACTTAATGACAGGCTTTATACGAACCAAAGCTTGTACAAAACAATGAATATCAGGAAGAATAGCAATCTTTCTGTGAAAAAGAACAGAAAGAGCAGAGATTTGTCCTTTCAAGGAACTTGCGGACAAACCCTTATCTAAACCATCCTGAAGAAACTGTAATATTCTCGGTATTCTAAAAGAATGCCAAGAAAAATGATGAGAAAAACTCCAAGAAATATAAGTCTTCCAGACTCTATAATATATCTCTCTAGATACATATTTACGAGCCTGTAACATAGTATTAATCACAGAGTCAGAGAAACCTCTTTGACCAAGAATCAAGCGTTCAATCTCCATACCTTTAAATTTAAGGATTTCAGATCCTGATGGAAAAAAGGACCTTGCGACAGAAGGTCTGGTCTTAACGGAAGAGTCCACGGTTGGCAAGAGGCCATCCGGACAAGATCCGCATACCAAAACCTGTGAGGCCATGCCGGAGCTACCAGCAGAACAAACGAGCATTCCTTCAGAATCTTGGAGATTACTCTTGGAAGAAGAACTAGAGGCGGAAAGATATAGGCAGGATGATACTTCCAAGGAAGTGATAATGCATCCACTGCCTCCGCCTGAGGATCCCGGGATCTGGACAGATACCTGGGAAGTTTCTTGTTTAGATGAGACGCCATCAGATCTATTTCTGGAAGTTCCCACATTTGAACAATCTGAAGAAATACCTCTGGGTGAAGAGACCATTCGCCCGGATGCAACGTTTGGCGACTGAGATAATCCGCTTCCCAATTGTCTATACCTGGGATATGAACCGCAGAGATTAGACAGGAGCTGGATTCCGCCCAAACCAAAATTCGAGATACTTCTTTCATAGCCAGAGGACTGTGAGTCCCTCCTTGATGATTGATGTATGCCACAGTTGTGACATTGTCTGTCTGAAAACAAATGAACGATTCTCTCTTCAGAAGAGGCCAAAACTGAAGAGCTCTGAAAATTGCACGGAGTTCCAAAATATTGATCGGTAATCTCACCTCCTGAGATTCCCAAACTCCTTGTGCCGTCAGAGATCCCCACACAGCTCCCCAACCTGTGAGACTTGCATCTGTTGAAATTACAGTCCAGGTCGGAAGCACAAAAGAAGCCCCCTGAATTAAACGATGGTGATTTGTCCACCACGTTAGAGAGTGTCGAATAATCGGTTTTAAAGATATTAATTGAGATATCTTTGTGTAATCCTTGCACCATTGATTCAGCATACAGAGCTGAAGAGGTCGCATGTGAAAACGAGCAAAGGGGATCGCGTCCGATGCAGCAGTCATAAGACCTAGAATTTCGATGCATAAGGCTACCGAAGGGAATGATTGTGACTGAAGGTTTCGACAAGCTGCAATCAATTTTAGACGTCTCTTGTCTGTTAAAGACAGAGTCATGGACACTGAATCTATCTGGAAACCCAGAAAGGTTACCCTTGTCTGAGGAATCAAAGAACTTTTTGGTAAATTGATCCTCCAACCATGATCTTGAAGAAACAACACAAGTCGATTCGTATGAGATTCTGCTAAATGTAAAGACTGAGCAAGTACCAAGATATTGTCCAAATAAGGAAATACCACAATACCCTGTTCTCTGATTACAGACAGAAGGGCACCGAGAACCTTTGAAAAAATTCTTGGAGCTGTAGCTAGGCCAAACGGTAGAGCCACAAACTGGTAATGCTTGTCCAGAAAAGAGAATCTCAGGAACTGATAATGATCTGGATGAATCGGAATATGTAGATATGCATCCTGTAAATCTATTGTGGACATATAATTCCCTTGCTGAACAAAAGGCAAGATAGTCCTTACAGTTACCATCTTGAACGTTGGTATCCTTACATAACGATTCAATATTTTTAGATCCAGAACTGGTCCGAAGGAATTCTCCTTCTTTGGTACAATGAAGAGATTTGAATAAAACCCCATCCCCTGTTCCGGAACTGGAACTGGCATAATTACTCCAGCCAACTCGAGATCTGAAACACAATTCAGAAATGCTTGAGCTTTCACTGGATTTACTGGGACACGGGAAAGAAAAAATCTCTTTGCAGGAGGTCTCATCTTGAAACCAATTCTGTACCCTTCTGAAACAATGTTCTGAATCCAAAGATTGTGAACAGAATTGATCCAAATTTCTTTGAAAAAACGTAACCTGCCCCCTACCAGCTGAGCTGGAATGAGGGCCGCACCTTCATGTGGACTTAGAAGCAGGCTTTGCCTTTCTAGCAGGCTTGGATTTATTCCAGACTGGAGATGGTTTCCAAACTGAAACTGCTCCTGAGGATGAAGGATCAGGCTTTTGTTCTTTGTTGAAACGAAAGGAACGAAAATGATTATTAGCCCTGTTTTTACCTTTAGATTTTTTATCCTGTGGTAAAAAAGTTCCTTTCCCACCAGTAACAGTTGAGATAATAGAATCCAACTGAGAACCAAATAATTTGTTACCCTGGAAAGAAATAGAAAGTAGAGTTGATTTAGAAGCCATATCAGCATTCCAAGTCTTAAGCCATAAAGCTCTTCTAGCTAAAATAGCTAGAGACATAAACCTGACATCAACTCTGATAATATCAAAAATGGCATCACAGATAAAATTATTAGCATGCTGAAGAAGAATAATAATATCATGAGAACCATGATTTGTTACTTGTTGCGCTAAAGTTTCCAACCAAAAAGTTGAAGCTGCAGCAACATCAGCCAATGATATAGCAGGTCTAAGAAGATTACCTGAACACAGATAAGCTTTTCTTAGAAAGGATTCAATTTTCCTATCTAAAGGATCTTTAAACGAAGTACCATCTGACGTAGGAATGGTAGTACGTTTAGCAAGGGTAGAAATAGCCCCATCAACTTTAGGGATTTTGTCCCAAAATTCTAACCTGTCAGACGGTACAGGATATAATTGCTTAAAACGTTTAGAAGGAGTAAATCAATTACCCAATTTATCCCATTCTTTGGAAATTACTGCAGAAATAGCATTAGGAACAGGAAAAACTTCTGGAATAACCACAGGAGATTTAAATACCTTATCTAAACGTTTAGAATTAGTATCAAGAGGACCAGAATCCTCTATTTCTAAAGCAATTAATACTTCTTTAAGTAAAGAACGAATAAATTCCATTTTAAATAAATATGAAGATTTATCAGCATCAATCTCTGAAACAGAATCCTCTGAACCAGAAGAGTCATCAGAATCAGAATGATGATGTTCATTTAAAAATTCATCTGTAGGGAGAGAAGTTTTAAAAGATTTTTTACGTTTACTAGAAGGAGAAATAACAGACATAGCCTTCTTGATGGATTCAGAAACAAAATCTCTTATGTTATCAGGAACATTCTGCACCTTAGATGTTGAAGGAACTGCAACAGACAATGGTACTTTACTAAAGGAAATATTATCTGCATTAACAAGTTTGTCATGACAATTAATACAAACAACAGCCGGAGGAATAGCTACCAAAAGTTTACAGCAGATACACTTAGCTTTGGTAGATCCAGCACTAGACAGCGATTTTCCTGTAGTATCTTCTGACTCAGATGCAACGTGAGACATCTTGCAATATGTAAGAGAAAAAACAACATATAAAGCAAAATTGATCAAATTCCTTAAATGACAGTTTCAGGAATGGGAAAAATGCCAAGAACAAGCTTCTAGCAACCAGAAGCAATGAAAAATGAGACTTAAATAATGTGGAGACAAAAGCGACGCCCATATTTTTTAGCGCCAAATAAGACGCCCACATTATTTGGCGCCTAAATGCTTTTGGCGCCAAAAATGACGCCACATCCGGAACGCCGACATTTTTGGTGCAAAATAACGTCAAAAAATGACGCAACTTGGGGGCGGAGCCGACTACCAAGATGGAAAGTCGCATTTAGGAGAAGCTCCGTGTGATGGTTTACATTGGGACCAGATAAACATGTAATCCATCGCACTTTTTGGCCCTTATTAGACTGGTACCCCTTCATAATCAGCACTGCTGCTGCAGATCACAAAAAAGAGGAGTAAGACCCTGTACCGGAGCCACTCAGACACCGGAGTTATATCCAGACCACGCCGGAGACGGGCCCACTCATTACCCGCAACAGGTGAAGCTGCGGATCATCAGTGTCCCGCTCCGGACTACAAGTAAGACTTTGTTAAAGGCCACCTTAGCATCTGCACCTTAACTTGCACTAAGACACCGGGTGGGGCCCGAAACTAGATTCACACGCCATCTTAGACTGCAGCAGCTCTCAGTGAAAGCGCACGCAGCGCATACATTTTTGCTCAGGGGTACAGCGTAAGGGCCTTAAAACTTATGGACTTTGCTCATGAAGTAAACACTTACTTGGGACATTCTTGCTAATCGGATAGTAAGTAAGAAAAAGCACTTTTTACGACCTAATCTGCACACGTGGCTTGATGCGACACAAACAGTTTTGCACCCTGCCTTCAGATCACTAAATTTGGAGTCGCATTTGAATCTCAATGGGACACAAACCTCATTAAAGGCACAAACAATCGAAGTGATTCAAGTTAGCAATAACGTATAGACTCACTGGAAATCTTATCACCCCCACTAGGCCGCAAGCTGCAAACATATAAACAGCACAGATTACGCGCCAAGTTGCACGGCATCACTAGAATCACAAGATGTCTTCAAAGCGGCTCACAAAAGGGGACAAAGCAGCAAAATCCACTTCAGCTGCAAGCACCAAATTGAACACCTATTTTAAAGCTTTAACCACCTCACAGCACTCCGATGCAGAATTAGATGAAGAGGCAGGAGAAATGTCTACAAACACATCCCCTAAATCAACAACATCAGAGAAAAGTGCCCCATTGACAAGGGCTGATATAGATTCTTTACCAACCAAAGCAGACTTTAATACCCTATTGCATCAAGTTGCAAAGATTGTAAAGGATGGCTTGGCAGAAGTCAGGAAAGATTTAGTAGATATGGGGGAGAGAATTGAATATATAGAAGAGCAAGCAAATGACACTAATAATGTATTAGATGGTCACTCTAGATGCCTCTCGATACAAGACATTGAAATTCAGCAATTAAAGAGCCACCTGGAGGATCTAGACAATAGGGGGAGACGGCAGAACCTGAGAATTAGAGGAGTACCTGAGAATGTCACACAGGATCTCACCCCACAATACCTGCAAAGACTTTTTCATTTTCTAACAAAAGATAACACTGCACCCCCATACCAGCTAGACAGAGCTCATAGGGCTCTTAGACCCAAACCGGGAGATACTGACCCCCCACGGGATATAATCATTAAATTTCATCAATACCAAGATAAAGAACTGGTTGCGCAAGCAGCGAGGAAAGCATCTCCCCTCAGCTTCGAAGGTCACACAATACAAATCTATGCAGACCTTAGTCCCATGACCCTGAATAACAGAAAAGAAGCCAGGTACCTCACCGAACACCTGCGAGAACTGGAGATTCCCTATAGGTGGGGATTCCCCTTCTGCTTAAGAGTAAACAAAGGAAACAAAGTTGCCACTTATAAATCCACTGAGGATCTTGAAGAATTCTGCAAATTGATTGACATTCCACTGCCTACCCTACCATCAATACACAAGAAATCCCTTACAGGAACCAACCTAACAGGGGAGACGCAGCTTCCACAGCGGCCCCATTGGCAAAAGGTCAACCGGAAAAGAACAAGAAACCAGACCCCACCAATACAGAATAACTCGAAAATGGTGGAGGACACCTGATTAATTAGGTGCAAGACCTAAAAACAAGGACGCTCGTCCAAAATGAGAGCTCACCCTCCATCAGAAGGGCTTTAAATTGAGAGTATTAAGACCTAGCCGAGACCACATATACCTGTAGCATGTGGAATTCAAGAATCTAATAATAACTGTTTCCCTGTAGAAGCTAGATGAATACTGAGCTAATTCTATAAACCTCACAAGATATGCATGTAACATAGAATTCATATACTGTTCATTTCCCAATGTGAATGTTGAGATTATTTCAATTTCTATCCACCCCCTACCTAGTTTAATTTAGACACTATTGTGTTTAAAGATCAAGATATGTTATTTGTTGTTGATAGCTTTGTTATGTTATCATTGATTTTTCTTGTTATTGTTGTTCTGTTTTTAAGAAGTCAGCAAACGATTCCTCAGAGATACTATTCCCACATAGGTGTTTCAACTGTTCATGAAGGCATTAGAAAATCTAGTAAGCCCGGATATAGAGAAAGCAGCGGTAAGTCTCGTACTTTTCTGGGGGCGGGGGGGGCTGGCCTACACCACAACACAGTACACGCCAACAAACCAACCGATAAGCAAAACCATTCAGATCTAGTAGATTATGGCTCATAAACAGTTAGTGTTGCTGTCCCAAAACTGTAGAGGCCTTAACTCTCCCACAAAGAGGTCTATAGCCCTTAACCACTTCCGTAAACTTAAGGGTGACATCATTTTCATCCAAGAAACCCATTTTCTGGGATCTCATGCCCCAAAACTTAAATCAATAGATTACCCTTTGGGTTTCTTTAATGACAACCCAAACAAGAAGATAGCGGGAGTTGGGGTCTTGTTCAATAAGAATGTCCCCTTTCAATTATTGGATAAATATGTAGACAGAGAAGGCAGACTCCTTATACTGAGAGGTTCTATTTTCGAAACGCCAGTCACATTGGCTTGTGTTTACGCTCCCAACGTGAAACAAGCAAGGTTTATTAGGAGGGTATGTGAAAAACTCCTCGAACTCAAGACGGGAATATTAATAGTGGGTGGTGACCTGAATGTACCCCTAGAACCGAAAATAGATAGCTCAGCTTCTAGCTCAAAGGGACCCCATAATGTCAGCATAAATGTCGCAGACAGCCTTAAATCAGTATCTCTAGTGGATGTATGGAGACTACAGCATGCACGCTCCAGAGACTTTACCTTTTACTCATTTGCAAAGAAATCATACTCTCGAATAGACTACCTGTTGTTAGAACACAGTCATCTCACTTTAGCAACCCACACAGAAATCTCCCCGGCAGCTTGGTCTGACCATGCGACTGTACTCTTAGAGATGGACTGGCCTACTAAACCTCTGAGACACTCATTTTGGAGAATAGATGACTCACAACTCCACGACCCTGTGATAGTAAAGGACATTAGGGTCAAACTGGAAGAATACTTTACTCATAATTCTGACTCAGTAGATACGAAGGGTGTCCTATGGGAAGCTCATAAAGCGGTAATAAGAGGCAATCTTATTAGCCACAGCATTAGATTAAAGAAACTCCATAACCTGACTTACAAAGAACTAGCGGCAGACTTACACAGAGCAGAAAACAATCATAAACAGACTCCTGCTGACGATAGGTCCCTCACTAAATTAACAGAGGCTAGACTAGCATTTAACTCATATCTAACCAAAGTAGCTCATAGGAAGGCATTATTCTTAAACAAGGTGTATTTCCAGGGAGGGAATAGAGCGGGAGCATTATTAGCAAAGGCCCTACATAAAAAGACAGCCAAACACCATATTTTCACAATAAAAGACAGCTATGGAAATAACACCCATAAGAGTCCAGAGATAGCGGAAGTCTTCAGGCGCTTCTATGACAACATCTATAACCTAGATAGGTCCCTGCCTTCCCCAAATGCAATAGATATAGACAACTATTTGAGGTCAATAGACCTCCCAAGACTAAGCGAACAACAAAAAATGGTACTAGAGGAACCAATTACAATACAAGAAATCCTTCAGGCTATTAAATCTCTGCCTACAGGAAAGAGCCCTGGGCCAGATGGCCTATCGAATAAATATTACAAAACATTTAGTACGGTACTAGCGCCCCACCTGCTCTCACTGTTCCAAGCCATTGATGAAAGAGAACAATTTCCCACCCTAACAAAAGAAGCGCATATCGCAGTGATACCGAAGCTAGAAAACCTATCAGATACCCCATCTAAATTTAGACCAATATCCCTCCTAAATACGGACTTGAAAATCTACGCGAAAATCCTGGCAACTAGAATCAGTGCCTTTCTCCCATCCTTAATACATACAGATCAGGTTGGGTTTGTCCCTGGCAGAGAAGCCAGGGACAACACCATAAGAGCTTTACAGTTAATAGAATATGCTAAGACACAGGGATTAAGCTCCATATTATTAACGTCTGACGCAGAAAAGGCGTTTGACCGCCTTAACTGGTCTTTTCTATTTGCCACCCTAGAAAAATTTGGCTTTGGAAAATTAATAATAAACAGAATCCAGTCAATGTACCTTAAACCAACAGCAAAGATTAAAGTAAATGGTGTATTGTCTGATTCCTTTCAGATAGGAAATGGGACAAGGCAAGGATGCCCTTTGTCTCCCTTACTATTCGTGCTGAGCATTGAGACACTGGCAGCGCGTATAAGACAGAATGAGCAAATTAAGGGGATATCTTTGGGTCCTAACAACTACAAGGTCTCGCTTTACGCGGATGATGTACTGCTATCTCTTACCTCCCCAGACACATCCCTTCCCGCGGTGACAGAGGAGTTTAGGGAATTTGGTAAACTATCGTTCTTCTCAATTAATCACCAAAAGTCTGAGATATTAAACATAAATTTAACGGAAAAGGAGTTAGACTCGCTAATGAGGGACTGTCCCTACCAACTGCAACCCAAGACAATTAAATATCTAGGAATAAACCTAACGCCCAGAAATAAGCTTTTGTTTAGTGCTAATTTTAAATCACTCTATAACAACACACAGTCTGACCTGAAGGACTGGGGGTCGAAGCCCATCTCTTGGTGGGGGAGGATTCAAACATTGAAAATGACAGCTCTCCCCAGAATCTTGTATATTATGCAAGCACTACCAATACATCTTCCACACAACTTTCTCAAGCAACTGCAGGCTTTACTAAATAAATATGTTTGGGGCTCGATAAAACCTCGAGTAGATAGGAACACTCTCTACAAAACTCTAGCGACCGGGGGGGTGGGACTTCCTTGCATAACGACATATTATAGATCAATAGGAGTACAGAGGGTATTAGATTGGAACAGGAACGAGGCTACAAAGGCTTGGATAACGATTGACTCCCACATACTGAAAACCCCACAAGTGGGATCCCTGTGCTGGATTCCCAAGTCACATAGACCAGTAGCGACTTCCACCTTCAAATTCTACACCTCAGTATTTACGATTTGGGATGAGGTCCTGAGGACTTGCCCTTCCATCTCAACATTGAGATCACCCCTAACCCCAGTGTCCCCGAACGCAGAATTCTTGGGTGGCATGGACTATAGCCTGGTAAACAAAACTCTAGACGAGATTGGATACACGACACCCATACATAAGGTTTTGAACGGACAGAGACTTAAAGACAGACAAGAACTAGGGGACATCCTGATTGGGGCTTTTGCAAGCTGGTTAAAATATGGACAACTGCGACACCTTTTTGACAAGTCTGAGCATAAGCCTGACTGGACGAGACCTATGACCCGCTTTGAGACCATATGCACTGCTCAAGGCCCCCTACGACACACATTATCATTAGCAAAATCCATATTACAGGGAGACGGCAGGGTTACACGACCGTCATATACAAACAAATGGCAGCAAGACCTAAATATTGCCCTAGAGGACAAAGAATGGAGCAGGATTTATGCTCTGGTGAAGAAATCATCATCATCCACTAGAATTTTAGAGCTCAATTATAAGTTATTGTCCAGGTGGTACCTGACACCATCACGCCTTAAAAGTATATACCCAAATTCATCCGATCTCTGCTGGAGGGGATGCAGCTTCAGGGGAACTATGTCCCATATGTGGTGGGACTGCCCCGTGGTCAGGCCATTTTGGCAGGAGATAGAACTCTTTTTTAGACAACTATTGGATGACACATTTACACTAACCCCCGTTATTGCACTATTGAATGCCCTCCCCAGAAACATATGTCAACTTAGACAAAAGGTGATCCAGTTCTCCCTGAACTCAGCCAGGTCTTTGATAGCTAGCAAGTGGAAAACCCCTGTAAAGCCTACAGTGCAGGAGTGGCTGAAACATGTAGATGACACTCTACTTCTAGAGGAATACAGTTATTTTAAAACACAAAGAAAGGCCTTATTTCTAGACATCAAATTATATTGGGATCTAACAAAAGCAAGTTTCACACACTCACGGCTGGCCGAGCCCCCAACGCCCCCAGGGCGAGAAAAGATGATAGACTCAGGGAGGTAATTAATCACCCCAGTAGAAGTATTAATGTCAGACTGTAAACTATGATACTAATGAGCACATAGCCATCATATTGACCGCCCAGTCTATATTTATACCGGGATAGATGTATTTCAGAAAGTACTTTTTATACGTTAAGCTAATGTGTTTTATATCGCTAAGTTCAGTAGAGGGATTTATAATAAATTGTAGACTTTGACACTATTGTGCACACTGCCTTCAAAATGCCCACCTAAGCTATGTCTACACCAGGAAAGATGTATCTCAAAAGTAATTGCTGTATGTTAAGCTGACATGACTCATGTTATTATGTTAAATGTTTTAAGATGTATTTTTGTGAAAACCAATAAAACTTTTTGAAAACAAAAAAAAAAAATGACGCAACTTCCGGCGACACGTACGACGCTGGAAACGGAAAAGATTTTTTTGCGCCAAAAAAGTCCGCGCCAAGAATGACGCAATAAAATGAAGCATTTTCAGCCCCCGCGAGCCTAACAGCCCACAGGGAAAAAAGAGTCAAATTTTTGAAGGTAAGAAAAAATGAATAATTCAAATGCATAATCCCAAATATGAAACTGACTGTCTGAAAAATAAGGAAAGTTGAACATTCTGAGTCAAGGCAAATAAATGTTTGAATACATATATTTAGAACTTTATAAACAAAGTGCCCAACCATAGCTTAGAGTGTCACAGAAAATAAAATTTACTTACCCCAGGACACTCATCTACATGTTTGTAGAAAGCCAAACCAGTACTGAAACGAGAATCAGCAGAGGTAATGGTATATATAAGAGTATATCGTCGATCTGAAAAGGGAGGTAAGAGATGAATCTCTACGACCGATAACAGAGAACCTATGAAATAGACCCCGTAGAAGGAGATCACTGCATTCAAATAGGCAATACTCTCCTCACATCCCTCTGACATTCACTGCACGCTGAGAGGAAAACCGGGCTCCAACTTGCTGCGGAGCGCATATCAACGTAGAATCTAGCACAAACTTACTTCACCACCTCCATCGGAGGCAAAGTTTGTAAAACTGAATTGTGGGTGTGGTGAGGGGTGTATTTATAGGCATTTTGAGGTTTGGGAAACTTTGCCCCTCCTGGTAGGAATGTATATCCCATACGTCACTAGCTCATGGACTCTTGCTAATTACATGAAATAAATATATTTTTTCACACTTTCAACAAAAACAGAATTTATGTTTACCTGATAAATTTCTTTCTCCAACGGTGTGTCCGGTCCACGGCGTCATCCTTACTTGTGGGATATTCTCTTCCCCAACAGGAAATGGCAAAGAGCCCAGCAAAGCTGGTCACATGATCCCTCCTAGGCTCCGCCTACCCCAGTCATTCGACCGACGTTAAGGAGGAATATTTGCATAGGAGAAACCATATGGTACCGTGGTGACTGTAGTTAAAGAAAATAAATTATCAGACCTGATTAAAAAAACCAGGGCGGGCCGTGGACCGGACACACCGTTGGAGAAAGAAATTTATCAGGTAAACATAAATTCTGTTTTCTCCAACATAGGTGTGTCCGGTCCACGGCGTCATCCTTACTTGTGGGAACCAATACCAAAGCTTTAGGACACGGATGAAGGGAGGGAGCAAATCAGGTCACCTAAATGGAAGGCACCACGGCTTGCAAAACCTTTCTCCCAAAAATAGCCTCAGAAGAAGCAAAAGTATCAAACTTGTAAAATTTGGTAAAAGTGTGCAGTGAAGACCAAGTCGCTGCCCTACATATCTGATCAACAGAAGCCTCGTTCTTGAAGGCCCATGTGGAAGCCACAGCCCTAGTGGAATGAGCTGTGATTCTTTCGGGAGGCTGCCGTCCGGCAGTCTCGTAAGCCAATCTGATGATGCTTTTAATCCAAAAAGAGAGAGAGGTAGAAGTAGCTTTTTGACCTCTCCTTTTACCTGAGTAAACAACAAACAAGGAAGATGTTTGTCTAAAATCCTTCGTAGCATCTAAATAGAATTTTAGAGCGCGAACGACATCCAAATTGTGCAACAAACGTTCCTTCTTTGAAACTGGTTTCGGACACAGAGAAGGTACGATAATCTCCTGGTTAATGTTTTTGTTAGAAACAACTTTTGGAAGAAAACCAGGTTTAGTACGTAAAACCACCTTATCTGCATGGAACACCAGATAAGGAGGGGAACACTGCAGAGCAGATAATTCTGAAACTCTTCTAGCAGAAGAAATTGCAACTAAAAACAAAACTTTCCAAGATAATAACTTAATATCAACGGAATGTAAGGGTTCAAACGGAACCCCCTGAAGAACTGAAAGAACTAAATTGAGACTCCAAGGAGGAGTCAAGGGTTTGTAAACAGGCTTAATCCTAACCAGAGCCTGAACAAAGGCTTGAACGTCTGGCACAGCTGCCAGCTTTTTGTGAAGTAACACCGACAAGGCAGAAATCTGTCCCTTCAGGGAACTTGCCGATAATCCTTTTTCCAATCCTTCTTGAAGGAAGGATAGAATCCTAGGAATCTTAACCTTGTCCCAAGGGAATCCTTTAGATTCACACCAACAGATATATTTTTTCCAAATTTTGTGGTAAATCTTTCTAGTTACAGGCTTTCTGGCCTGAACAAGAGTATCGATAACAGAATCTGAGAAACCTCGCTTCGATAAAATCAAGCGTTCAATCTCCAGGCAGTCAGCTGGAGTGAAACCAGATTCGGATGTTCGAACGGACCCTGAACAAGAAGGTCTCGTCTCAAAGGTAGCTTCCAAGGTGGAGCCGATGACATATTCACCAGATCTGCATACCAAGTCCTGCGTGGCCACGCAGGAGCTATCAATATCACCGACGCCCTCTCCTGATTGATCCTGGCTACCAGCCTGGGGATGAGAGGAAACGGCGGGAACACATAAGCTAGTTTGAAGGTCCAAGGTGCTACTAGTGCATCCACTAGAGCCGCCTTGGGATCCCTGGATCTGGACCCGTAACAGGGAACTTTGAAGTTCTGACGAGAGGCCATTAGATCCATGTCTGGAATGCCCCACAGCTGAGTGACTTGGGCAAAGACTTCCGGATGGAGTTCCCACTCCCCCGGATGCAATGTCTGACGACTCAGAAAATCCGCTTCCCAATTTTCCACTCCCGGGATGTGGATAGCAGACAGGTGGCAGGAGTGAGACTCCGCCCATAGAACAATCTTGGTCACTTCTTCCATCGCTAGGGAACTCCTTGTTCCCCCCTGATGGTTGATGTACGCAACAGTCGTCATGTTGTCTGATTGAAACCGTATGAACTTGGTCCTCGCTAGCTGAGGCCAAGCCTTGAGAGCATTGAATATCGCTCTCAGTTCCAGAATATTTATCGGTAGAAGAGATTCTTCCCGAGACCAAAGACCCTGAGCTTTCAGGGATCCCCAGACCGCGCCCCAGCCCATCAGACTGGCGTCGGTCGTGACAATGACCCACTCTGGTCTGCGGAATGTCATCCCTTGTGACAGGTTGTCCAGGGACAGCCACCAACGGAGTGAGTCTCTGGTCCTCTGATTTACTTGTATCTTTGGAGACAAGTCTGTATAGTCCCCATTCCACTGACTGAGCATGCACAGTTGTAATGGTCTTAGATGAATGCGCGCAAAAGGAACTATGTCCATTGCCGCTACCATCAACCCGATCACTTCCATGCACTGAGCTACGGAAGGAAGAGGAACAGAATGAAGTATCCGACAAGAGTCCAGAAGTTTTGTTTTTCTGGCCTCTGTTAGAAAAATCCTCATTTCTGAGGAGTCTATAATTGTTCCCAAGAAGGGAACCCTTGTTGACGGGGATAGAGAACTCTTTTCCACGTTCACTTTCCAGCCGTGAGATCTGAGAAAGGCCAGGACGATGTCCGTGTGAGCCTTTGCTCGAGGAAGGGACGACGCTTGAATCAGAATGTCGTCCAGGTAGGGTACTACTGCAATGCCCCTTGGTCTTAGCACCGCTAGAAGGGACCCTAGTACCTTTGTGAAAATCCTTGGAGCAGTGGCTAATCCGAAAGGAAGCGCCACAAACTGGTAATGTTTGTCCAGGAATGCAAACCTTAGGAACCGATGATGTTCCTTGTGGATAGGAATATGTAGATACGCATCCTTTAAATCCACCGTGGTCATAAATTGACCTTCCTGGATGGAAGGAAGGATAGTTCGAATGGTTTCCATCTTGAACGATGGGACCTTGAGAAATTTGTTTAAGATCTTGAGATCTAAGATTGGTCTGAACGTTCCCTCTTTTTTGGGAACTATGAACAGATTGGAGTAGAACCCCATCCCTTGTTCTCTTAATGGAACAGGATGAATCACTCCCATTTTTAACAGGTCTTCTACACAATGTAAGAACGCCTGTCTTTTTATGTGGTCTGAAGACAACTGAGACCTGTGGAACCTCCCCCTTGGGGGAAGTCCCTTGAATTCCAGAAGATAACCCTGGGAGACTATTTCTAGCGCCCAAGGATCCAGAACATCTCTTGCCCAAGCCTGAGCGAAGAGAGAGAGTCTGCCCCCCACCAGATCCGGTCCCGGATCGGGGGCCAATATTTCATGCTGACTTGGTAGCAGTGGCAGGTTTCTTGGCCTGCTTTCCCTTGTTCCAGCCTTGCATTGGTCTCCAAGCTGGCTTGGCCTGAGAAGTATTACCCTCTTGCTTAGAGGACGTAGCACCTTGGGCTGGTCCGTTTTTACGAAAGGGACGAAAATTAGGTCTATTTTTTGCCTTGAAAGGCCGATCCTTAGGAAGGGCGTGGCCCTTACCCCCAGTGATATCAGAGATAATCTCTTTCAAGTCGGGACCAAACAGCGTTTTCCCCTTGAAAGGAATGTTTAGTAGCTTGTTCTTGGAAGACGCATCAGCCGACCAAGATTTCAACCAAAGCGCTCTGCGCGCCACAATAGCAAACCCAGAATTCTTAGCCGCTAACCTAGCCAATTGCAAAGTGGCATCTAGAGTGAAAGCATTAGCCAATTTGAGAGCATTGATTCTGTCCATAATCTCCTCATAAGGAGGAGAATCACTATCGAGCACCTTTATCAGTTCATCAAACCAGAAATATGCAGCTGTAGTGACAGGGACAATGCATGAAATGGGTTGTAGAAGGTAACCCTGCTGAACAAACATCTTTTTGAGCAAACCTTCTAATTTTTTATCCATAGGATCTTTGAAAGCACAACTATCCTCTATGGGTATAGTGGTGCGTTTGTTTAAAGTAGAAACCGCTCCCTCGACCTTGGGGACTGACTGCCATAAGTCCTTTCTGGGGTCGACCATAGGAAACAATTTTTTAAATATGGGGGGAGGGACGAAAGGAATACCGGGCCTTTCCCATTCTTTATTAACAATGTCCGCCACCCGCTTGGGTATAGGAAAAGCTTCTGGGAGCCCCGGCACCTCTAGGAACTTGTCCATTTTACATAGTTTCTCTGGGATGACCAACTTGTCACAATCATCCAGAGTGGATAATACCTCCTTAAGCAGAATGCGGAGATGTTCCAACTTAAATTTAAATGTAATCACATCAGATTCAGCCTGCTGAGAAATGTTCCCTAAATCAGTAATTTCTCCCTCAGACAAAACCTCCCTGGCTCCCTCAGATTGAGTTAGGGGCCCTTCAGAGATATTAATATCAGCGTCGTCATGCTCTTCAGTAACTAAAACAGAGCAGCCACGCTTACGCTGACAAGGGTTCATTTTGGCTAAAATGTTTTTGACAGAATTATCCATTACAGCCGTTAATTGTTGCATAGTAAGGAGTATTGGCGCGCTAGATGTACTAGGGGCCTCCTGGGTGGGCAAGACTCGTGTAGACGAAGGAGGGAATGATGCAGTACCATGCTTACTCCCCTCACTTGAGGAATCATCTTGGGCATCATTGTCATTATCACATAAATCACATTTATTTAAATGAATAGGAATTCTGGCTTCCCCACATTCAGAACACAGTCTATCTGGTAGTTCAGACATGTTAAACAGGCATAAACTTGATAAGAAAGTACAAAAAACGTTTTAAAATAAAACCGTTACTGTCACTTTAAATTTTAAACTGAACACACTTTATTACTGCAATTGCGAAAAAACATGAAGGAATTGTTCAAAATTCACCAAATTTTCACCACAGTGTCATAAAGCCTTAAAAATATTGCACACCAAATTTGGAAGCTTTAACCCTTAAAATAACGGAACCGGAGCCGTTTTAAGCTTTAACCCCTTTACAGTCCCTGGTATCTGCTTTGCTGAGACCCAACCAAACCCAAAGGGGAATACGATACCAAATGACGCCTTCAGAAGTCTTTTCTAAGTATCAGAGCTCCTCTCACATGCGACTGCATGCCATGCCTCTCAAAAACAAGTGCGCCACACCGGCGCGAAAATGAGACTCTGCTTATGCTTTGGGAAAGCCCCTAAGAAATAAGGTGTCTAATACAGTGCCTGCCGATATTATTATATCAAAATACCCAAATAAAATGATTCCTCAAGGCTAAATATGTGTTAATAATGAATCGATTTAGCCCAAAAAAGTCTACAGTCTAAATAAGCCCTTGTGAAGCCCTTATTTACGATCGTAATAAACATGGCTTACCGGATCCCATAGGGAAAATGACAGCTTCCAGCATTACATCGTCTTGTTAGAATGTGTCATACCTCAAGCAGCAAGAGACTGCACACTGTTCCCCCAACTGAAGTTAATTGCTCTCAACAGTCCTGTGTGGAACAGCCATGGATTTTAGTTACGGTTGCTAAAATCATTTTCCTCATACAAACAGAACTCTTCATCTCTTTTCTGTTTCTGAGTAAATAGTACATACCAGCACTATTTGAAAATAACAAACTCTTGATTGAATAATGAAAAACTACAGTTAAACACTAAAAAACTCTAAGCCATCTCCGTGGAGATGTTGCCTGTACAACGGCAAAGAGAATGACTGGGGTAGGCGGAGCCTAGGAGGGATCATGTGACCAGCTTTGCTGGGCTCTTTGCCATTTCCTGTTGGGGAAGAGAATATCCCACAAGTAAGGATGACGCCGTGGACCGGACACACCTATGTTGGAGAAATGTATCTTCAATCCAAATACATTTAAACAAATAAAACAAAACAATAATGTTTAATAACATAAGTATAAACTCTTAAAAGAAATTTTTAAAAAATATATAAATAACAAAAACATTTAATACTAATTATTATTAGTATGATTCAAAATGTATCATATTGTAAATTTAAAAAAACAAAAACACAATTACAATTTCTATTATAACCACCAAACTAATTTAAGCTACATTTTCATTTTTATTTCCAATTTAAACTTAAAATAACTATGTTTCATATCATAATATAACTAGTAATGCCATGTGCAAGGTCACCAGTGATATCCTTCATGAAGCAGCTGATGCTGATTGTGATGTCAGCTATAATTTAATTAATGATGTCACAAGAAACCCAAGAGGCATGTGTGCAACCATCAATCAGCTTCAAGCTCCTAGTATAACATTGTTGTTCTTAACAAAACCTAAGTGTGCTTTCCAACAAAGGATACCAAAATAAAAAAGCAAATTAAATAACAGAAGTAAATTGGAAAGTTGTTTAAAATTGCATACTTTTTCTGAATCATGAAAGTTTAATTTTTACTTTACTGTTCCTTTAACGTCGAAATTTTCCTTTTTGTGCATAAGCTTGAACTTGAAATTTAGAATTTCTGTAATTTTGTTGCCATGGAATGTGTTTAGGTTTTAAAGAAGTACAGTAAATAAATAAATCTAAATTGTATGGTTATCTGATAAACTAATTTATTTCAGGAAGGTGAGAGTCTATGAGGTTATCACATGTGGAACTACTTTTCCTGGAGGATGCAAAACAACCCTACATTTAAGATTTCTGCTCGACCCAATATTCCCAGCACTTACCCAGCCATTACCCATAAGGCCAAGTAGAGAAGAAAAATACACAAGAAAGGATCAAAAAGGGGCAAAACAAGTCCTACCGTCAGTTATATAATAACAACAAGGATAGAGATTTTTTTCTTTTACTATCCTGAACTAAATGAATATCAGATAAGCATAGATTTTGCTTTTTATCACATGATGATCTCATGGTTCCTTCCGGATGATTGATATAGGCCACTGCTGTGACGTTGTACGACTGAAATCAGATGTAAGGCTCCTTTCTTAAACAGGCCAGCTCTACAGAGTAGAAGATCGCACAGAACTCCATGCACTCTCCAAGACCCACAGACCAACCCCTACAAAGAACACTGGCATCTGTTGTAATCACTGCAAGTTCCCCACCAAGACAGAGACTGAATAGTCTCCTGAGAAATCCTCTAAAACAGATCCTTGTAATCTCTGTGCCACTGTCACAACAGAAATATCTGAAACTGCATCCCACACGCTTACCATCAACCTACCACTTTCATACGCTGTTGTACTGTAGGAAGGGTAGCTTGCTTTAAGCAAGCACATGTTCCCTGCAACTCACCCCTGTGCTCCTCAGTTAGGGATAACCTCATAGACACTGAGTATATTATTATGTACACCAGGAAGGAAACTCAAGTCTGTGGAAGAAGAGAGCTCTTTGGTACAATGATGCACCACCTGTGATTGAAAAGAATCAGTAGCAAGGCATTTGTGTGTGACAAACTGCCTTCTGAATATAAATCTTCTAGATGACAATACAGAAATGCCTCAAGCCTGAGCCATCATCTTCAAGGCTCCAAGCATTTTATAAATGTGTATACCCTTGAAGTTGTAGTCAGACTGAAAGGCAGAGTCAGAAACTGATATGGTCTGTCCAGAAGGACAAAATTAAGAGAGCTCATATGATACTTGCAAATCAGAATGTGAATGTAGGAATCCTATTGCAGACAAGAACTGGCCCACAAGAGGAAGAATAATGCAAACAGTTTTTTATCTTGAAGGTATGAACCATCAGAAACTTGTTTACTGTTTTGAGATCTAGAATAGGGCAAAAAGTTTGCTATTTGTTTTGCACTAGGCACTGCTTGGGTTAAAAGCACTGTCCCTGTGCTGCAAGAAAGGCTGGAGGATTGACTCCCATACTTTTTAAATATGCAACACAAGATAGCAAGCTCATGCTTGATGATGGAATTGTGTGACATCCGAGACAGAAGAAATCTCTTCCAAGGAGGTCTGGATTAGAAGCTGTTTTTATATATCTGATATACAATTTTCCACACCCAAGAATAATACATGGATCTTGCCCAAATCTTATAAAATACCTCAACCCCTCCCCCCCTCAGAACAGAGTCCGGAACAGGGGATACATCATCATGCTGACTTTTAAAGTGAAGTGAACTTTGATGAATGAAATGTTTAGAAAGCAGCCGTTTTGATTAAAAACTTACCTTTGTTCTTTTCACAGCCAGAGCAGCTTCCCACACCTGAAGAGCCTCTCTTCACACGTCATCAATGACTAACCTGGCTTCCTCCAATCACAGCTTTCCCCCCCAGGGGAGTCATTGCCTGAGGCTATGCCGTGATTGGAGGAAGTCGGATTAGTCATTTCTGACGTGTGAAGAGAGGATCTACGTGTGGGGGAAGCTTCTCTGGCTGTGAAAAGAAGAGAGTTAAGTTTGTAAACAAAACGGCTGCTTTCTAAACTTTGATGAATGAAAGTGCCCCTGTTTTTAATAGTATTTTTAAAAAACGGGCTTTCATTCATCAAAGTTTACCTTCACTTTAAGCAAAAACAGAATTTATGTTTACCTGATAAATTGCTTTCTCCAACGGTGTGTCCGGTCCACGGCGTCATCCTTACTTGTGGGATATTCTCTTCCCCAACAGGAAATGGCAAAGAGCCCAGCAAAGCTGGTCACATGATCCCTCCTAGGCTCCGCCTACCCCAGTCATTCGACCGACGTTAAGGAGGAATATTTGCATAGGAGAAACCATATGGTACCGTGGTGACTGTAGTTAAAGAAAATAAATTATCAGACCTGATTAAAAAAACCAGGGCGGGCCGTGGACCGGACACACCGTTGGAGAAAGCAATTTATCAGGTAAACATAAATTCTGTTTTCTCCAACATAGGTGTGTCCGGTCCACGGCGTCATCCTTACTTGTGGGAACCAATACCAATGCTTTAGGACACGGATGAAGGGAGGGAGCAAATCAGGTCACCTAAATGGAAGGCACCACGGCTTGCAAAACCTTTCTCCCAAAAATAGCCTCAGAAGAAGCAAAAGTATCAAACTTGTAAAATTTGGTAAAAGTGTGCAGTGAAGACCAAGTCGCTGCCCTACATATCTGATCAACAGAAGCCTCGTTCTTGAAGGCCCATGTGGAAGCCACAGCCCTAGTGGAATGAGCTGTGATTCTTTCGGGAGGCTGCCGTCCGGCAGTCTCGTAAGCCAATCTGATGATGCTTTTAATCCAAAAAGAGAGAGAGGTAGAAGTTGCTTTTTGACCTCTCCTTTTACCGGAATAAACAACAAACAAGGAAGATGTTTGTCTAAAATCCTTTGTAGCATCTAAATAGAATTTTAGAGCGCGAACAACATCCAAATTGTGCAACAAACGTTCCTTCTTTGAAACTGGTTTCGGACACAGAGAAGGTACGATAATCTCCTGGTTAATGTTTTTGTTAGAAACAACTTTTGGAAGAAAACCAGGTTTAGTACGTAAAACCACCTTATCTGCATGGAACACCAGATAAGGAGGAGAACACTGCAGAGCAGATAATTCTGAAACTCTTCTAGCAGAAGAAATTGCAACTAAAAACAAAACTTTCCAAGATAATAACTTAATATCAACGGAATGCAAGGGTTCAAACGGAACCCCCTGAAGAACTGAAAGAACTAAATTGAGACTCCAAGGAGGAGTCAAAGGTTTGTAAACAGGCTTAATTCTAACCAGAGCCTGAACAAAGGCTTGAACATCTGGCACAGCGGCCAGCTTTTTGTGAAGTAACACAGACAAGGCAGAAATCTGTCCCTTCAGGGAACTTGCAGATAATCCTTTTTCCAATCCTTCTTGAAGGAAGGATAGAATCCTAGGAATCTTAACCTTGTCCCAAGGGAATCCTTTAGATTCACACCAACAGATATATTTTTTCCAAATTTTGTGGTAAATCTTTCTAGTTACAGGCTTTCTGGCCTGAACAAGAGTATCGATAACAGAATCTGAGAATCCTCGCTTCGATAAGATCAAGCGTTCAATCTCCAAGCAGTCAGCTGGAGTGAAACCAGATTCGGATGTTCGAACGGACCCTGAACAAGAAGGTCTCGTCTCAAAGGTAGCTTCCAAGGAGGAGCCGATGACATATTCACCAGATCTGCGTACCAAGTCCTGCGTGGCCACGCAGGAGCTATCAAGATCACCGACGCCCTCTCCTGATTGATCCTGGCTACCAGCCTGGGGATGAGAGGAAACGGCGGGAACACATAAGCTAGTTTGAAGGTCCAAGGTGCTACTAGTGCATCCACTAGAGCCGCCTTGGGATCCCTGGATCTGGACCCGTAGCAAGGAACTTTGAAGTTCTGACGAGAGGCCATCAGATCCATGTCTGGAATGCCCCACAGCTGAGTGACTTGGGCAAAGATTTCCGGATGGAGTTCCCACTCCCCCGGATGCAATGTCTGACGACTCAGAAAATCCGCTTCCCAATTTTCCACTCCTGGGATGTGGATAGCAGACAGGTGGCAGGAGTGAGACTCCGCCCATAGAATGATTTTGGTCACTTCTTCCATCGCCAGGGAACTCCTTGTTCCCCCCTGATGGTTGATGTACGCAACAGTCGTCATGTTGTCTGATTGAAACCGTATGAACTTGGCCCTCGCTAGCTGAGGCCAAGCCTTGAGAGCATTGAATATCGCTCTCAGTTCCAGAATATTTATCGGTAGAAGAGATTCTTCCCGAGACCAAAGACCCTGAGCTTTCAGGGATCCCCAGACCGCGCCCCAGCCCATCAGACTGGCGTCGGTCGTGACAATGACCCACTCTGGTCTGCGGAATGTCATCCCTCGTGACAGGTTGTCCAGGGACAGCCACCAACGGAGTGAGTCTCTGGTCCTCTGATTTACTTGTATCTTCGGAGACAAGTCTGTATAGTCCCCATTCCACTGACTGAGCATGCACAGTTGTAATGGTCTTAGATGAATGCGTGCAAAAGGAACTATGTCCATTGCCGCTACCATCAACCCGATCACTTCCATGCACTGAGCTATGGAAGGAAGAGGAACGGAATGAAGTATCCGACAAGAGTCTAGAAGTTTTGTTTTTCTGGCCTCTGTCAGAAAAATCCTCATTTCTAAGGAGTCTATTATTGTTCCCAAGAAGGGAACCCTCGTTGACGGAGATAGAGAACTCTTTTCCACGTTCACTTTCCATCCGTGAGATCTGAGAAAGGCCAGGACAATGTCCGTGTGAGCCTTTGCTTGAGGAAGGGACGACGCTTGAATCAGAATGTCGTCCAAGTAAGGTACTACAGCAATGCCCCTTGGTCTTAGCACAGCTAGAAGGGACCCTAGTACCTTTGTGAAAATCCTTGGAGCAGTGGCTAATCCGAAAGGAAGCGCCACGAACTGGTAATGTTTGTCCAGGAATGCGAACCTCAGGAACCGATGATGTTCCTTGTGGATAGGAATATGTAGATACGCATCCTTTAAATCCACCGTGGTCATGAATTGACCTTCCTGGATGGAAGGAAGAATAGTTCGAATGGTTTCCATCTTGAACGATGGAACCTTGAGAAACTTGTTTAAGATCTTGAGATCTAAGATTGGTCTGAACGTTAACTCTTTTTTGGGAACTATAAACAGATTGGAGTAGAACCCCATCCCTTGTTCTCTTAATGGAACGGGATGAATCACTCCCATTTTTAACAGGTCTTCTACACAATGTAAGAATGCCTGTCTTTTTATGTGGTCTGAAGACAACTGAGACCTGTGGAACCTCCCCCTTGGGGGAAGTCCCTTGAATTCCAGAAGATAACCTTGGGAGACTATTTCTAGCGCCCAAGGATCCAGAACATCTCTTGCCCAAGCCTGAGCGAAGAGAGAGAGTCTGCCCCCCACCAGATCCGGTCCCGGATCGGGGGCCAACATTTCATGCTGTCTTGGTAGCAGTGGCAGGTTTCTTGGCCTGCTTTCCCTTGTTCCAGCCTTGCATTGGTCTCCAAGCTGGCTTGGCTTGAGAAGTATTACCCTCTTGCTTAGAGGACGTAGCACTTTGGGCTGGTCCGTTTCTACGAAAGGGACGAAAATTAGGTTTATTTTTTGCCTTGAAAGGCCGATCCTGAGGAAGGGCGTGGCCCTTACCCCCAGTGATATCCGAGATAATCTCTTTCAAGTCAGGGCCAAACAGCGTTTTCCCCTTGAAAGGAATGTTAAGTAGCTTGTTCTTGGAAGACGCATCAGCCGACCAAGATTTCAACCAAAGCGCTCTGCGCGCCACAATAGCAAACCCAGAATTCTTAGCCGCTAACCTAGCCAATTGCAAAGTGGCGTCTAGGGTGAAAGAATTAGCCAATTTGAGAGCATTGATTCTGTCCATAATCTCCTCATAAGGAGGAGAATCACTGTCGACCGCCTTTATCAGCTCATCGAACCAGAAACATGCGGCTGTAGCGACAGGGACAATGCATGAAATTGGTTGTAGAAGGTAACCCTGCTGAACAAACATCTTTTTAAGCAAACCTTCTAATTTTTTATCCATAGGATCTTTGAAAGCACAACTATCCTCTATGGGTATAGTGGTGCGTTTGTTTAAAGTGGAAACCGCTCCCTCGACCTTGGGGACTGTCTGCCATAAGTCCTTTCTGGGGTCGACCATAGGAAACAATTTTTTAAATATGGGGGGAGGGACGAAAGGAATACCGGGCCTTTCCCATTCTTTATTAACAATGTCCGCCACCCGCTTGGGTATAGGAAAAGCTTCTGGGAGCCCCGGCACCTCTAGGAACTTGTCCATTTTACATAGTTTCTCTGGGATGACCAACTTGTCACAATCATCCAGAGTGGATAATACCTCCTTAAGCAGAATGCGGAGATGTTCCAACTTAAATTTAAATGCAATCACATCAGGTTCAGCTTGTTGAGAAATGTTCCCTGAATCAGTAATTTCTCCCTCAGACAAAACCTCCCTGGCCCCATCAGACTGAGTTAGGGGCCCTTCAGAAATATTAATATCAGCGTCGTCATGCTCTTCCGTATCTAAAACAGAGCAGTCGCGCTTACGCTGATAAGTGTTCATTTTGGCTAAAATGTTTTTGACAGAATTATCCATTACAGCCGTTAATTGTTGCATAGTAAGGAGTATTGGCGCGCTAGATGTACTAGGGGCCTCCTGAGTGGGCAAGACTCGTGTAGACGAAGGAGGGAATGATGCAGTACCATGCTTACTCCCCTCACTTGAGGAATCATCTTGGGCATCATTGTCATTGTCACATAAATCACATTTATTTAAATGAATAGGAATTCTGGCTTCCCCACATTCAGAACACAGTCTATCTGGTAGTTCAGACATGTTAAACAGGCATAAACGTGATAACAAGTACAAAAAACGTTTTAAAATAAAACCGTTACTGTCACTTTAAATTTTAAACTGAACACACTTTATTACTGCAAATGCGAAAAAACATGAAGGAATTGTTCAAAATTCACCAAATTTTCACCACAGTGTCTTAAAGCCTTAAAAGTATTGCACACCAAATTTGGAAGCTTTAACCCTTAAAATAACGGAACCGGAGCCGTTTTGAACTTTAACCCCTTTACAGTCCCTGGTATCTGCTTTGCTGAGACCCAACCAAGCCCCAAGGGGAATACAATACCAAATGACGCCTTCAGAAAGTCTTTTCTAAGTATCAGAGCTCCTCTCACATGCGACTGCATGCCATGCCTCTCAAAAACAAGTGCGCAACACCGGCGCGAAAATGAGGCTCTGCCTATGCTTTGGGAAAGCCCCTAAAGAATAAGGTGTCTAAAACAGTGCCTGCCGATATTATTATATCAAAATACCCAGATAAAATGATTCCTCAAGGCTAAATATGTGTTAATAATCAATCGATTTAGCCCAAAAAAAGTCTACAGTCTTAATAAGCCCTTTTTGAAGCCCTTATTTACAATCGTAATAAACATGGCTTACCGGATCCCAGAGGGAAAATGACAGCTTCCAGCATTACATCGTCTTGTTAGAATGTGTCATACCTCAAGCAGCAAGAGACTGCTCACTGTTCCCCCAACTGAAGTTAATTGCTCTCAACAGTCCTGTGTGGAACAGCCATGGATTTTAGTGACGGTTGCTAAAATCATTTTCCTCATACAAACAGAAATCTTCATCTCTTTTCTGTTTCTGAGTAAATAGTACATACCAGCACTATTTCAAAATAACAAACTCTTGATTGAATAATAAAAACTACAGTTAAACACTAAAAAACTCTAAGCCATCTCCGTGGAGATGTTGCCTGTACAACGGCAAAGAGAATGACTGGGGTAGGCGGAGCCTAGGAGGGATCATGTGACCAGCTTTGCTGGGCTCTTTGCCATTTCCTGTTGGGGAAGAGAATATCCCACAAGTAAGGATGACGCCGTGGACCGGACACACCTATGTTGGAGAAACTAGACTTTATTGCCTGCTTGGGCTTGGACAAGGAAGAGCCGGGCCGTCAGGCAGTTCTGGAAGAGGCCATAAAGTGGAAAGTTGGAGTTTGGGTATTTGAATTGATGAAAGGCTTGGCCTTACCCTTACAAAATATAAGAGGGGGAAAAAAGTGGCTTGCATGGTAATAATCAGGAGGCGCAGCTCCACAGGTATATGAACAATAAAAAAAAAAAAACAGATATATACCAAAGTTTAGAGACGCAGTTCCGCATTCATGTATCTATTCAGCAAGTTTCTCATAAGTCAAAAAACAGAATTTATGTTTACCTGATAAATTTCTTTCTCCAACGGTGTGTCCGGTCCACGGCGTCATCCTTACTTGTGGGATATTCTCTTCCCCAACAGGAAATGGCAAAGAGCCCAGCAAAGCTGGTCACATGATCCCTCCTAGGCTCCGCCTACCCCAGTCATTCGACCGACGTTAAGGAGGAATATTTGCATAGGAGAAACCATATGGTACCGTGGTGACTGTAGTTAAAGAAAATAAATTATCAGACCTGATTAAAAAAAACCAGGGCGGGCCGTGGACCGGACACACCGTTGGAGAAAGAAATTTATCAGGTAAACATAAATTCTGTTTTCTCCAACATAGGTGTGTCCGGTCCACGGCGTCATCCTTACTTGTGGGAACCAATACCAAAGCTTTAGGACACGGATGAAGGGAGGGAGCAAATCAGGTCACCTAAATGGAAGGCACCACGGCTTGCAAAACCTTTCTCCCAAAAATAGCCTCAGAAGAAGCAAAAGTATCAAACTTGTAAAATTTGGTAAAAGTGTGCAGTGAAGACCAAGTCGCTGCCCTACATATCTGATCAACAGAAGCCTCGTTCTTGAAGGCCCATGTGGAAGCCACAGCCCTAGTGGAATGAGCTGTGATTCTTTCGGGAGGCTGCCGTCCGGCAGTCTCGTAAGCCAATCTGATGATGCTTTTAATCCAAAAAGAGAGAGAGGTAGAAGTAGCTTTTTGACCTCTCCTTTACCTGAGTAAACAACAAACAAGGAAGATGTTTGTCTAAAATCCTTCGTAGCATCTAAATAGAATTTTAGAGCGCGAACGACATCCAAATTGTGCAACAAACGTTCCTTCTTTGAAACTGGTTTCGGACACAGAGAAGGTACGATAATCTCCTGGTTAATGTTTTTGTTAGAAACAACTTTTGGAAGAAAACCAGGTTTAGTACGTAAAACCACCTTATCTGCATGGAACACCAGATAAGGAGGGGAACACTGCAGAGCAGATAATTCTGAAACTCTTCTAGCAGAAGAAATTGCAACTAAAAACAAAACTTTCCAAGATAATAACTTAATATCAACGGAATGTAAGGGTTCAAACGGAACCCCCTGAAGAACTGAAAGAACTAAATTGAGACTCCAAGGAGGAGTCAAGGGTTTGTAAACAGGCTTAATCCTAACCAGAGCCTGAACAAAGGCTTGAACGTCTGGCACAGCTGCCAGCTTTTTGTGAAGTAACACCGACAAGGCAGAAATCTGTCCCTTCAGGGAACTTGCCGATAATCCTTTTTCCAATCCTTCTTGAAGGAAGGATAGAATCCTAGGAATCTTAACCTTGTCCCAAGGGAATCCTTTAGATTCACACCAACAGATATATTTTTTCCAAATTTTGTGGTAAATCTTTCTAGTTACAGGCTTTCTGGCCTGAACAAGAGTATCGATAACAGAATCTGAGAAACCTCGCTTCGATAAAATCAAGCGTTCAATCTCCAGGCAGTCAGCTGGAGTGAAACCAGATTCGGATGTTCGAACGGACCCTGAACAAGAAGGTCTCGTCTCAAAGGTAGCTTCCAAGGTGGAGCCGATGACATATTCACCAGATCTGCATACCAAGTCCTGCGTGGCCACGCAGGAGCTATCAATATCACCGACGCCCTCTCCTGATTGATCCTGGCTACCAGCCTGGGGATGAGAGGAAACGGCGGGAACACATAAGCTAGTTTGAAGGTCCAAGGTGCTACTAGTGCATCCACTAGAGCCGCCTTGGGATCCCTGGATCTGGACCCGTAACAGGGAACTTTGAAGTTCTGACGAGAGGCCATTAGATCCATGTCTGGAATGCCCCACAGCTGAGTGACTTGGGCAAAGACTTCCGGATGGAGTTCCCACTCCCCCGGATGCAATGTCTGACGACTCAGAAAATCCGCTTCCCAATTTTCCACTCCCGGGATGTGGATAGCAGATAGGTGGCAGGAGTGAGACTCCGCCCATAGAACAATCTTGGTCACTTCTTCCATCGCTAGGGAACTCCTTGTTCCCCCCTGATGGTTGATGTACGCAACAGTCGTCATGTTGTCTGATTGAAACCGTATGAACTTGGTCCTCGCTAGCTGAGGCCAAGCCTTGAGAGCATTGAATATCGCTCTCAGTTCCAGAATATTTATCGGTAGAAGAGATTCTTCCCGAGACCAAAGACCCTGAGCTTTCAGGGATCCCCAGACCGCGCCCCAGCCCATCAGACTGGCGTCGGTCGTGACAATGACCCACTCTGGTCTGCGGAATGTCATCCCTTGTGACAGGTTGTCCAGGGACAGCCACCAACGGAGTGAGTCTCTGGTCCTCTGATTTACTTGTATCTTTGGAGACAAGTCTGTATAGTCCCCATTCCACTGACTGAGCATGCACAGTTGTAATGGTCTTAGATGAATGCGCGCAAAAGGAACTATGTCCATTGCCGCTACCATCAACCCGATCACTTCCATGCACTGAGCTACGGAAGGAAGAGGAACAGAATGAAGTATCCGACAAGAGTCCAGAAGTTTTGTTTTTCTGGCCTCTGTTAGAAAAATCCTCATTTCTGAGGAGTCTATAATTGTTCCCAAGAAGGGAACCCTTGTTGACGGGGATAGAGAACTCTTTTCCACGTTCACTTTCCAGCCGTGAGATCTGAGAAAGGCCAGGACGATGTCCGTGTGAGCCTTTGCTCGAGGAAGGGGCGACGCTTGAATCAGAATGTCGTCCAGGTAGGGTACTACTGCAATGCCCCTTGGTCTTAGCACCGCTAGAAGGGACCCTAGTACCTTTGTGAAAATCCTTGGAGCAGTGGCTAATCCGAAAGGAAGCGCCACAAACTGGTAATGTTTGTCCAGGAATGCAAACCTTAGGAACCGATGATGTTCCTTGTGGATAGGAATATGTAGATACGCATCCTTTAAATCCACCGTGGTCATAAATTGACCTTCCTGGATGGAAGGAAGGATAGTTCGAATGGTTTCCATCTTGAACGATGGGACCTTGAGAAATTTGTTTAAGATCTTGAGATCTAAGATTGGTCTGAACGTTCCCTCTTTTTTGGGAACTATGAACAGATTGGAGTAGAACCCCATCCCTTGTTCTCTTAATGGAACAGGATGAATCACTCCCATTTTTAACAGGTCTTCTACACAATGTAAGAACGCCTGTCTTTTTATGTGGTCTGAAGACAACTGAGACCTGTGGAACCTCCCCCTTGGTGGAAGTCCCTTGAATTCCAGAAGATAACCCTGGGAGACTATTTCTAGCGCCCAAGGATCCAGAACATCTCTTGCCCAAGCCTGAGCGAAGAGAGAGAGTCTGCCCCCCACCAGATCCGGTCCCGGATCGGGGGCCAATATTTCATGCTGACTTGGTAGCAGTGGCAGGTTTCTTGGCCTGCTTTCCCTTGTTCCAGCCTTGCATTGGTCTCCAAGCTGGCTTGGCCTGAGAAGTATTACCCTCTTGCTTAGAGGACGTAGCACCTTGGGCTGGTCCGTTTTTACGAAAGGGACGAAAATTAGGTCTATTTTTTGCCTTGAAAGGCCGATCCTGAGGAAGGGCGTGGCCCTTACCCCCAGTGATATCAGAGATAATCTCTTTCAAGTCGGGACCAAACAGCGTTTTCCCCTTGAAAGGAATGTTTAGTAGCTTGTTCTTGGAAGACGCATCAGCCGACCAAGATTTCAACCAAAGCGCTCTGCGCGCCACAATAGCAAACCCAGAATTCTTAGCCGCTAACCTAGCCAATTGCAAAGTGGCGTCTAGAGTGAAAGCATTAGCCAATTTGAGAGCATTGATTCTGTCCATAATCTCCTCATAAGGAGGAGAATCACTATCGAGCACCTTTATCAGTTCATCAAACCAGAAATATGCAGCTGTAGTGACAGGGACAATGCATGAAATGGGTTGTAGAAGGTAACCCTGCTGAACAAACATCTTTTTGAGCAAACCTTCTAATTTTTTATCCATAGGATCTTTGAAAGCACAACTATCCTCTATGGGTATAGTGGTGCGTTTGTTTAAAGTAGAAACCGCTCCCTCGACCTTGGGGACTGACTGCCATAAGTCCTTTCTGGGGTCGACCATAGGAAACAATTTTTTAAATATGGGGGGAGGGACGAAAGGAATACCGGGCCTTTCCCATTCTTTATTAACAATGTCCGCCACCCGCTTGGGTATAGGAAAAGCTTCTGGGAGCCCCGGCACCTCTAGGAACTTGTCCATTTTACATAGTTTCTCTTGGATGACCAAATTTTCACAATCATCCAGAGTGGATAATACCTCCTTAAGCAAAATGCGGAGATGTTCCAACTTAAATTTAAATGTAATCACATCAGATTCAGCCTGCTGAGAAATGTTCCCTAAATCAGTAATTTCTCCCTCAGACAAAACCTCCCTGGCTCCCTCAGATTGAGTTAGGGGCCCTTCAGAGATATTAATATCAGCGTCGTCATGCTCTTCAGTAACTAAAACAGAGCAGCCACGCTTACGCTGACAAGGGTTCATTTTGGCTAAAATGTTTTTGACAGAATTATCCATTACAGCCGTTAATTGTTGCATAGTAAGGAGTATTGGCGCGCTAGATGTACTAGGGGCCTCCTGGGTGGGCAAGACTCGTGTAGACGAAGGAGGGAATGATGCAGTACCATGCTTACTCCCCTCACTTGAGGAATCATCTTGGGCATCATTGTCATTATCACATAAATCACATTTATTTAAATGAATAGGAATTCTGGCTTCCCCACATTCAGAACACAGTCTATCTGGTAGTTCAGACATGTTAAACAGGCATAAACTTGATAAGAAAGTACAAAAAACGTTTTAAAATAAAACCGTTACTGTCACTTTAAATTTTAAACTGAACACACTTTATTACTGCAATTGCGAAAAAACATGAAGGAATTGTTCAAAATTCACCAAATTTTCACCACAGTGTCATAAAGCCTTAAAAATATTGCACACCAAATTTGGAAGCTTTAACCCTTAAAATAACGGAACCGGAGCCGTTTTAAGCTTTAACCCCTTTACAGTCCCTGGTATCTGCTTTGCTGAGACCCAACCAAACCCAAAGGGGAATACGATACCAAATGACGCCTTCAGAAGTCTTTTCTAAGTATCAGAGCTCCTCTCACATGCGACTGCATGCCATGCCTCTCAAAAACAAGTGCGCCACACCGGCGCGAAAATGAGACTCTGCTTATGCTTTGGGAAAGCCCCTAAGAAATAAGGTGTCTAATACAGTGCCTGCCGATATTATTATATCAAAATACCCAAATAAAATGATTCCTCAAGGCTAAATATGTGTTAATAATGAATCGATTTAGCCCAAAAAAGTCTACAGTCTAAATAAGCCCTTGTGAAGCCCTTATTTACGATCGTAATAAACATGGCTTACCGGATCCCATAGAGAAAATGACAGCTTCCAGCATTACATCGTCTTGTTAGAATGTGTCATACCTCAAGCAGCAAGAGACTGCACACTGTTCCCCCAACTGAAGTTAATTGCTCTCAACAGTCCTGTGTGGAACAGCCATGGATTTTAGTTACGGTTGCTAAAATCATTTTCCTCATACAAACAGAACTCTTCATCTCTTTTCTGTTTCTGAGTAAATAGTACATACCAGCACTATTTGAAAATAACAAACTCTTGATTGAATAATGAAAAACTACAGTTAAACACTAAAAAACTCTAAGCCATCTCCGTGGAGATGTTGCCTGTACAACGGCAAAGAGAATGACTGGGGTAGGCGGAGCCTAGGAGGGATCATGTGACCAGCTTTGCTGGGCTCTTTGCCATTTCCTGTTGGGGAAGAGAATATCCCACAAGTAAGGATGACGCCGTGGACCGGACACACCTATGTTGGAGAAAAGTAATTTCTCCCTTCTAAATTTTTAACAGAAAAATCCAAACAACTAAAAAAAGAGGAAAGGGAAAAAAAAGGGGCCCACTCCCCAAACTCAATCTTCTCCGCCCCCCCCCCCTCCAGAGTATCAGCCTATTTGTTCAACTACCCAATTCCCTCTAAGTGTATTCTCAAATGGTTTAACTATCATATGTTGTACTAGCAAGTTTAAAAACTTTATATATGTTTCCCATTGTCCAAAAAATCTAACAAAATATTTTTCTATTTGTACGTTTACATCATATATTGTTCCAAAATAATTTGTTGGTGTTGGTAGAGATAGCTCCATCCACCTTGGGAATGGTCTCCCATACCTCTATAGCAAAGGATGGTAAAGGAAATATAACCTTAAAGAACAGACAACACCAAAATTGTTATTGTTTAAAAAGATAGATAATACCTTTATTACCTATTCCCTAGCTTTGCACAACCAACACTGTTATATTAATATACTTTATAAAATTTAAACCTCTACGTTTCCAAGCCACTACAGACAGCCTCTTATCACATGCTTTTTTATTAGCTTTTCACAAGAGACTGCTAATCCATGTGGACCATATAGATTGCATTGTGCTCTCTCCCATGGGTTGTGGATGACACTGCATTAATTGGCTAAAAAGTAAGCCAATAGATAATAAATAAATAGCCATGTGATCAGGGGGCTGTCAAAAGAGGCTTAATCACAGAGGTTAACAGTATATTAATATAACCATGTTGGCTGTGCAAAACTGGAGAATGGTATGTATCTATATATATATATATATATATATATATATATATTTATTTTTTAAACAATAACATTTTTGGGGTTGACTGTTCCTTTAAACTTAGCTGAAGGAAAATACATTATTCTGTTGGTTCTATTCCTTATCAACCAATTTTGAAATAGATTCAGGAATAGGGAATGGCACAGGGTCTTTAGAAGCAAAATAGGGTTAGACATGTCATCCACTTCCAAAGTATGCAGTACTTCCTTCAACAAAAATGAACATGCTCCAGTTTAAAATTAGAAGGACATGGGGGTGGAGCCAGCCGGACTTAAAAGCGGTCGCATAAAAACATAATTTATGCTTACCTGATAAATTCCTTTCTTCTGTAGTGTGATCAGTCCACGGGTCATCATTACTTCTGGGATATTACTCCTCCCCAACAGGAAGTGCAAGAGGATTCACCCAGCAGAGCTGCATATAGCTCCTCCCCTCTACGTCACTCCCAGTCATTCGACCAAGGACCAACGAGAAAGGAAAAGCCAAGGGTGAAGTGGTGACTGGAGTATAAATTAAATAAAAAATATTTACCTGCCTTAAAAACAGGGCGGGCCGTGGACTGATCACACTACAGAAGAAAGGAATTTATCAGGTAAGCATAAATTATGTTTTCTTCTGTTAAGTGTGATCAGTCCACGGGTCATCATTACTTCTGGGATACCAATACCAAAGCAAAAGTACACGGATGACGGGAGGGATAGGCAGGCTCTTTATACAGAAGGAACCACTGCCTGAAGAACCTTTCTCCCAAAAATAGCCTCCGATGAAGCAAAAGTGTCAAATTTGTAAAATTTGGAAAAAGTATGAAGCGAAGACCAAGTTGCAGCCTTGCAAATCTGTTCAACAGAGGCCTCATTCTTGAAGGCCCAAGTGGAAGCCACAGCTCTAGTAGAATGAGCTGTAATTCTTTCAGGAGGCTGCTGTCCAGCAGTCTCATAAGCTAAACGAATTATGCTACGAAGCCAAAAAGAAAGAGAGGTAGCAGAAGCTTTTTGACCTCTCCTCTGCCCAGAGTAAATGACAAACAGAGAAGACGTTTGTCGAAATTCCTTAGTTGCCTGTAAGTAAAATTTTAGAGCACGGACTACATCCAAGTTGTGCAGTAGACGTTCCTTCTTTGAAGAAGGATTTGGGCATAAAGAAGGAACAACAATCTCTTGATTGATATTCCTGTTAGTAACTACCTTAGGTAAGAACCCAGGTTTAGTACGCAGGACTACCTTATCCGAATGAAAAATCAAATAAGGAGAATCACAATGTAAGGCTGATAATTCAGAGACTCTTCGAGCCGAGGAAATAGCCATTAAAAATAGAACTTTCCAAGATAACAACTTTATATCAATGGAATGAAGGGGTTCAAACGGAACGCCCTGTAAAACATTAAGAACAAGGTTTAAACTCCATGGTGGAGCAACAGTTTTAAACACAGGCTTAATCCTGGTCAAAGCCTGACAAAAAGCCTGGACGTCAGGAACTTCTGACAGACGTTTGTGTAACAGAATGGACAGAGCTGAGATCTGTCCCTTTAATGAACTAGCAGATAAACCCTTTTCTAAACCTTCTTGTAGAAAAGACAATATCCTAGGAATCCTAACCTTACTCCAAGAGTAACCTTTGGATTCACACCAATATAGGTATTTACGCCATATCTTATGGTAAATCTTTCTGGTAACAGGTTTCCTAGCCTGTATTAAGGTATCAATAACTGACTCAGAAAACCCACGTCTTGATAAAATCAAGCGTTCAATTTCCAAGCAGTCAGCTTCAGAGAAGTTAGATTTTGATGTTTGAAGGGACCCTGTATCAGAAGGTCCTGTTTCAGAGGTAGAGACCAAGGAGGACAGGATGACATGTCCACCAGGTCTGCATACCAAGTCCTGCGTGGCCACGCAGGTGCTATTAGAATCACTGATGCTCTCTCTTGTTTGATTCTGGCAATCAATCGAGGAAGCAACGGGAAGGGTGGAAACACGTAAGCCATCCTGAAGTCCCAAGGTGCTGTCAGAGCATCTATCAGGACTGCTCCTGGATCCCTGGATCTGGACCCGTAACGAGGAAGCTTGGCGTTCTGTCGAGACGCCATGAGATCTATCTCTGGTTTGCCCCAACGTCGCAGTATTTGGGCAAAGACCTCCGGATGAAGTTCCCACTCCCCCGGATGAAAAGTCTGACGACTTAAGAAATCCGCCTCCCAGTTCTCCACTCCCGGGATGTGGATTGCTGACAGGTGGCAAGAGTGAGACTCTGCCCAGAGAATTATCTTTGATACTTCCATCATAGCTAGGGAGCTTCTTGTCCCTCCCTGATGGTTGATGTAAGCTACAGTCGTGATGTTGTCCGACTGAAACCTGATGAACCCCCGAGTTGTCAACTGGGGCCAAGCCAGGAGGGCATTGAGAACTGCTCTCAATTCCAGAATGTTTATTGGCAGGAGACTCTCCTCCTGACTCCATTGTCCCTGAGCCTTCAGAGAATTCCAGACGGCACCCCAACCTAGAAGGCTGGTGTCTGTTGTTACAATTGTCCAGTCTGGTCTGCTGAATGGCATCCCCCTGGACAGATGTGGCCGAGAAAGCCACCATAGAAGAGAATTTCTGGTCTCTTGATCCAGATTCAGAGAAGGGGATAAGTCTGAGTAATCCCCATTCCACTGACTTAGCATGCACAGTTGCAGTGGTCTGAGGTGTAAGCGTGCAAAGGGTACTATGTCCATTGCCGCTACCATTAAGCCGATTACCTCCATGCATTGAGCCACTGACGGGTGTTGAATGGAATGAAGGGTGCGGCAAGCACTTTGAAGTCTTGTTAGCTTGTCCTCTGTCAGGTAAATCTTCATTTCTACAGAATCTATAAGAGTCCCCAGGAAGGGAACTCTTGTGAGTGGAACGAGTGAACTTTTCTTTTCGTTCACCTTCCATCCATGTGACCTTAGAAATGCCAGCACTAACTCTGTATGAGACTTGGCAGTTTGAAAGCTTGAAGCTTGTATCAGAATGTCGTCTAGGTATGGAGCTACCGAGATTCCCCGCGGTCTTAGTACCGCCAGAAGAGCACCCAGAACCTTTGTGAAGATTCTTGGAGCTGTAGCCAATCCGAATGGAAGAGCCACAAACTGGTAATGCCTGTCTAGGAAGGCAAACCTTAGGTACCGATAATGATCTTTGTGAATCGGTATGTGAAGGTAAGCATCTTTTAAATCTACAGTGGTCATGTACTGACCCTCTTGGATCATAGGTAAAATTGTCTGAATAGTCTCCATCTTGAACGATGGAACTCTTAGGAATTTGTTTAGGATCTTTAAGTCCAGGATTGGTCTGAAAGTTCCCTCTTTTTTGGGAACCACAAACAGATTTGAGTAAAACCCCTGTCCCTGTTCCGATCGTGGAACTGGATGGATTACTCCCATTAACAAGAGCTCTTGTACGCAGCGTAGAAACGCCTCTTTCTTTGTCTGGATTGTTGACAATCTTGACAGATGAAATCTCTCTCTTGGAGGAGAGTATTTGAAGTCCAGAAGGTATCCCTGAGATATTATCTCTAGCGCCCAGGGATCCTGAACATCTCTTGCCCAAGCCTGGGCGAAGAGAGAAAGTCTGCCCCCCACTAGATCCGATCCCGGATCGGGGGCCCTCAATTCATGCTGTTTTAGGGGCAGCAGCAGGTTTCCTAGTCTGCTTGCCCTTGTTCCAGGACTGGTTAGGTTTCCAGCCTTGTCTGTAGCGAGCAACAACTCCTTCCTGTTTTGGTGCAGAGGAAGTTGATGCTGCTCCAGCTTTGAAATTACGAAAGGAACGAAAATTAGACTGTCTAGTCTTGGCTTTGGCTTTGTCCTGAGGCAGGGCATGGCCTTTACCTCCTGTAATGTCAGCGATAATCTCTTTCAACCCGGGCCCAAATAAGGTCTGCCCTTTGAAAGGTATATTAAGCAATTTAGACTTAGAAGTAACATCAGCTGACCAGGATTTTAACCACAGCGCCCTGCGTGCCTGAATGGCGAATCCTGAATTATTCGCCGTAAGTTTAGTAAGATGTACTACGGCCTCCGAAATGAATGAATTAGCTAGTTTAAGGACTCTAAGCCTGTCCGTAATGTCGTCCAGAGTAGCTGAACCAATGTTCTCTTCCAGAGACTCAATCCAGAATGTCGCTGCAGCCGTGATCGGCGCAATGCATGCGAGGGGTTGCAATATAAAACCTTGTTGAACAAACATTTTCTTAAGGTAACCCTCTAACTTTTTATCCATTGGATCTGAAAAAGCACAGCTATCCTCCACCGGGATAGTGGTACGCTTAGCTAAGGTAGAAACTGCTCCCTCCACCTTAGGGACCGTTTGCCATAAGTCCCTTGTGGTGGCGTCTATTGGAAACATTTTTCTAAATATCGGAGGGGGTGAGAACGGCACACCGGGTCTATCCCACTCCTTAGTAACAATTTCAGTAAGTCTCTTAGGTATAGGAAAAACCTCAGTACTCGTCGGTACCGCAAAATATTTATCCAACCTACACATTTTCTTTGGTATTGCAACTGTGTTACAATCATTCAGAGCCGCTAACACCTCCCCTAGTAATACACAGAGGTTTTCCAGTTTAAATTTAAAATTTGAAATATCTGAATCCAGTCTGTTTGGATCAGAACCGTCACCCACAGAATGAAGTTCTCCGTCCTCATGTTCTGCCACCTGTGACGCAGTGTCTGACATGGCCCTAATATTATCAGCACACTCTGTTCTTACCCCAGAGTGATCACGCTTACCTCTTAGTTCTGGTAATTTAGCCAAAACCTCAGTCATAACAGTAGCCATATCCTGTAATGTGATTTGTAATGGCCGCCCAGATGTACTCGGCGCTACAATATCACGCACCTCCCTCTGAGCGGGAGATGTAGGTACTGACACGTGAGGCGAGTTAGTCGGCATAACTCTCCCCTCGTTGTTTGGTGAAATTTGTTCAATTTGTACAGATTGACTTTTATTTAAAGTAGCATCAATACAGTTAGTACATAAATTTCTATTGGGCTCCACTTTGGCATTGCAACAAATGACACAGGTATCATCCTCTGAATCAGACATGTTTAACACACTAGCAAATAAACTTGCAACTTGGAAATACAATTCAATTAGAATAAACGTTTTTTATCTCAGTCAAACTACAATTCTCACAGCTCTGCTGAGAGAAATTACCTCCCTCAAAATAAGTTTTGAAGACCCCTGAGCTCTGTAGAGATGAACCGGATCATGCAGGGAATACAATGAGTTGCTGACTGAAATATTTGATGCGTAGTAAAAGCGCCAAAAAAACGGCCCCTCCCCCTCACACACAGCAGTGAGGGAGAACAGAAACTGTCAGAAAACAGATTAAGCAACTGCCAAGTGGAAAAATAGTGCCCAAACATTTATTCACTCAGTACCTCAGTAAATGAAAACGATTTTACATTCCAGCAAAAACGTTAAACATAATCTCTAGTTATTAAACAGCTTTATGTATTTCTTACAGTGTAATTCTAGTGAAGTACCATTCCCCAGAATACTGAAGTGTAAAGTATACATACATGACATTATATCGGTATGGCAGGATTTTCTCATCAATTCCATTATCAGAAAATAAAAACTGCTACATACCTCTATGCAGATTCATCTGCCCGCTGTCCCCTGATCTGAAGTTTACCTCTCCTCAGATGGCCGAGAAACAGCAATATGATCTTAACTACTCCGGCTAAAATCATAACAAAAACTCTGGTAGATTCTTCTTCAAACTCTGCCAGAGAGATAATAACACACTCCGGTGCTATTTTAAAATAACAAACTCTTGATTGAAGATATAAAACTAAGTATAATCACCATAGTCCTCTCACACATCCTATCTAGTCGTTGGGTGCAAGAGAATGACTGGGAGTGACGTAGAGGGGAGGAGCTATATGCAGCTCTGCTGGGTGAATCCTCTTGCACTTCCTGTTGGGGAGGAGTAATATCCCAGAAGTAATGATGACCCGTGGACTGATCACACTTAACAGAAGAAACATTAGCTCCTGCTAAATCATTTCTACTAGTTGTAATTTCAACCCATTTTATTGCCACTTATGCCAATATTATGTGCTATTGTGAAAACTGGAGTCTTATCAAGCTAATGGCTGGAGGATTTTCCCCGTTTTCCAGCAGTGCAGTACTTTTCAGCAGTAACTTGTGAGATATTCAGCGGAGGAGGAGGCGAGGCGCCATTTTTTTCCCCTTATACAGCACAGTAGTAAAGATGACATCTACTTGGGAAACGGAATTGCTCCGCATTTTAAACGAGTACTGCGACAGGATGGAACATACTCTGTTATTTGCTCTCCAAGGGGAGTCGATCAGGACCTTGCTCGATGGGGGAGAGATTCCTGGAACTGAGCAGGCAACGAGGACCATGCCTGTGCAGGGCCTCGCCGGAGTGGGCTATTCAGGCATGTATAGAGCTGCAGAGAATATAAGTATCCAGAATGTCCACACAGGAGATGAAGCGGGGAGCTGTTCTTCGGAACCCAACTGCAGAGTTGATTATAAATATACCGCTCACTCCTGGTACAAAGGACCCTGCTGATATTTAGACTTTTCGACCTAAATGGACTAAAGACGTATCTTCAATTGTCTCACTGCTGGAGTTTTTAACCCACCATACAAATATCTGCTAACGAGATAGAACCTGCACGGGACCGACATTAAAGAAGCCAAGATATATGTCCACGACTCCAGTATCTAGCTTGAGAGAGCTAGTGCTATGTAAAGCAGAGCAGATGAAAAGTCACCGGAATATAAAATCTACAGATCTGTTTTATTCTCAGGAACTCCATGTGCGATCTCCCACTCATACAGTAATATTTTACACTGCTCCTGTGAGAGTTGGTGTAGGCTTACATGCAAACTTTGTTTATTATCACCATTGGTTCAGACGAGCATTTAAAATGGCCTACAAACTGAGAGACACTAACAAATTATATGTCATATTTGGTGTGTGCATGTTTTGATGTCTGTTTTTATGCAGGCTATTGGTATGCTTACTTGTAGTTTCCTTTAATTATTTTCTTTCCACAGGAATCAAGTGCTATATGATGACTGTAGAGTCTGAACCATCAAAGGAGCTTGGTAATGTGGATGGAAATATATCCCCATAGTTTGCTGAATAGTTCAGCCCTTATCTATCAGCATAGGGAAATTAGTGAATCTTTTAGCTTAGACCATCTTTCCAGCATCATAGGCATTAAAATTATTATTCAAGTAAAATTTTTTACAAATTGGTGGAAAAACCATACTCCCTAATTTCACTATAATGCTTAATTTAATTATTGATATAGCTACACTTTCGATATTTTTATTATTTATATTTCTCCCTAACTAGGAAGGCAGATTTGCCTGAAAGTAAAAGATTTAATTGATGAAGTTTTGAGAGTTATGATAGGTGGAGGACAGTGGCTGACACCTACCTTTTATAAATGGTTTTTAATCTGTTTTATTCCGATAAAAATATACGGCTAGATTACGAGTTGTGCATTAGGGTAAAAAAGCAGCGTTAACAGGTCCTAATGCTGCTTTTTTACGCCCGCTGGTATTACCAGTCTTGCAGGTTTAGGGGCCCACACACTTTTTTGGCGTTACCGCAAAACGACTTACGTAAACTTTGTAAAGTCTTTTTTCTATGGGACTTCCATAGCGCCGGTATTACGAGTCTGTCCTGGGAGGCCAAAAAGTGAGCGGTACACCCTCTACCTCCAAGATCCCTAACGCATTCTAAAGTCAGTAGTTATGAGTTTTACACTACAACGTCGTAGCATAAAACTCATAACTAAAGTGCTAAAAAGTACACTCATAAACTACCTATTAACCCCTAAACCGAGGCCCTCCCGCATCACAAATACTAAAATAAATTTTTAACCCCTAATCTGCCGCTCTGGACATCGCCGCCACTATAATAAACATGTTAACCCCTAAACCGCCACACTCCCGCCTCGCAGACACTTCGCCGCCACCTACATACATTTATTAACCCCTAATCTGTCATCCCCAAAGTTGCTGCCAATATATTAAATGTATTAACCCCTAAATCTAAGTCTAACCCTAACCAAATAGAAAATAGACCCCAACCAAAGTGTAGTAATACTAGTTTACAAAGACAGTTGCAGAGCAAATCTGCTTAACATTTGTATCTATGGAGGTTGTTTTTAAATGACAGATGGTGAGTAAACAATAAGATATTTTGAAGATTGTGCTTGCCTCCTAAAGAGCTCAGTAAATTGTGACGGACAGCGACTGCTTCCCAAAAGTCTTCCCAGCCATTACATTTTATTCTACAAATGCAATATGGTTACTTTGTTCTCAAGTTGGAAAAAGCCTTGGTATGGCTCACACATTTCTATCTAAAAAACTTAAATTATGCTTACCTGATAAATTTTTTTCTTCTGACGGGAAGAGTCCACAGCTGCATTCATTACTTTTGGGAATTCAGAACCTGGCCACCAGGAGGAGGCAAAGACACCCAAACCAAAGGCTTAAATACCTCCCCAACTTCCCTCATCCCCCTGTCATTCTGCCCACGGGAACAAGGAACAGTAGGAGAAATATCAGGGTGAAAAAGGTGCCAGAAGAACAAAAAACTACGGCCGCCCCATAGATAAAACGCGGGCGGGGAGCTGTGGACTCTTCCCGTCAGAAGAAAAGAAAACTATAAGGTAAGCATAATTTAAGTTTTCTTCTTAAACGGGAAGAGTCCACAGCTGCATTCATTACTTTTGGGAAAACAATACCCAAGCTATAGAGGACAGTGAATGCAAACAAAGGGCGGGTACAAAAGGCAGCCCCTTCGAAGGGCACCACAGCCTGAAATTACCCAACACCTGATAAAAAACTGTATCACTAGAAAACAAGGGGTAAAAACCGGAAAGGACCAAGTAACTGCCCATCAGTTAAACAACCTGCAAAGCTGTGCTAGAGACCACTCAGAATCCCTAGAGTCCACAGAGCACAAAGGCCTCTGAGGAACGAAGCCCCGCGGCTCTCGGCTCCCACGAAAACGTACCCCCAACCCGAAGGAAGAGAACCTCCCTCTACCCGAGAGGGGAAGAACAGATGATCCAATAAGAGATCCAAAGGACCACCAACAAGGGTAAGAGAAACCTCAAAAAAACTAAAGCGAACCCATGGTTGCTACAAGACAGCCACCCATGGAAATGAATTCCCTAGAAGGACAAGGACCAGAGAGTAACTCCACACCCAAGAAAGAGCGATCATGAGGGAGAACAAAGGTCCATCCTCAGATCCATGACAGCATTATAAAACTTACGGTGCCCCAAGGAAGTCGCAAGCTCCCCACTGTACCATAGACTAGCCAACACAACTACTAAACTAGTCAAACATAGATCGGCTAACTGTCTTAGCAGATAAAAAAGACTCTGTGAGAACACAGAGCCACCTCTGAACAAGAACTCGTAAGGTACAGTCTCAAGGCAGCAAAGCTGACCCTAAGTCATCGTGGGACAACATCCCACAAAGAAATGCTGAAAAATTTCGGCAACAACTCCCGTCCAGGAAGAATCCGGACCCTAGAAGAGCGTCCAACACCAGCAGCAAATGCAACCGGTGGAATGGTTAACACAGAGAACCCCCCACCGGAGGTAAGCGAGCGGGATCAATTGAAAGTACACGGTCTAGACTCAATAGAGCCGACAGATCCCCGACCCCCCCCCCCCCTCCAAGGTAACGGATCGAGTCCAAAAGGCTGGCAATGACTGAATACAGAGAATACAAAATTCTCTGAACCAGACCTCAGGAAGAAAAAGGAGGGACTTAAGAGGAAAACGAAACCCCTGGGAGAACAACTTTGACCGTTACTTATATCTGGCATGCTACCACGAAGCCATGACAGAAAAACTGCGTGTTTGGATTCCAGGACTCCTACAGAATCCAGCCCCATGATCTCGTGCACGCAAGGAAGGGAAAAGAACCCCTCAGAAACGATTACATAAGGACCCTTGGGGCCTCAACGGATACTGTGATACTTCCAAAACCTCCTCAAAGGAGGGAAAACGCAAGAAACCGCAACCCCAGCCATAGGCATGGAGAAGAGGATGTAGAGAACTGGTAAAACCATACCAATTGAGAAGAGACCATTTGGCCATTACCGCCAGCTCAGTTGATACAAACAACCATGAACCCACATCAAGGTGTAATAGCTGCACCTGACGACAATTGTAGTATCCTGCAGTTACCAAATCTCCCCTTAGAGACAAAACCAGCCCCCCTGAAGGGACAAGCGGATGTTGAGGAACCATCAAGTTGCCTCATATGGAGGAGTGGACCCTGGACAGTGCATCCCACATCCCAATGTCCTTGGACATTGGACACTCGCAATAGACTCAGACCAAAGAGCCTAGAAGACATCTTAACAGGCCTAAGAAGATGGCAACCAGCCCCCGGAGGTGGATCTGAACCCAGGACCCTATACTTGCATGCCCAAAGAGCTAGAACTCCTAGAGGGTCGAAGGGCAACACCCAAGAGTCTAAAGACCATGGGGTTACAAGGGACAGGCTCCAAACCAGCCCTTAGGTTGAGAAGACAACATAATCTCCAAAGATCCTTACAGGATCAGTCTCCCAGAAATCCCTGTACCACACAAGGAATAACGATGGGAGCCTCCCAACTCCTGGCAGACAAACTGACCAGAGGAAATGCCGGAGCGGGGCTCCAGCAACCTACAAGAGGTACTGCGACTAGGCCACTAGAACAGATGTCCAGAAAATACCAAGAGTGAAAACTAAAATCACCCTACAATCTGGTACCCCAGATGTCTAGAGGTCATCCTAACCTCCAAACTATAAGAGAATGGAGAACTTCGGATATACGAGTCCAAAGGACCTCCAGAACCTACGATGAAGCCTAAGCAGGATCTGAGCCTGGAACCCTCAACATTAGGACAAAGTGAACATCCAGCACCCGGCAGCATAACCAGCACACCGGCACAACATGGGTGAAGTGAACCACAAGGAGCAGCAGCTAGCGCCCGACCAGTACCCGCCTGGTACAAGAACACTCCCGAACTGTCCAAAGTTCAAGAAAACTCGAAGCCCCTGCAGGGATCGATAACATAAACTATAAACATAACTATGTCTTTATATAGTAATGCGCAACTTCCGAGGAAGTGCCCACACGACCACAAAATCGCAAGTATCAGTTCCCAAAATGGAAATTTATAACAGACATGAGCTTCTTAAAACAAATCAAACACATCCTAACCAGATCAAATAAAATGAAGGCAGCACCCGTGGGTGAACACCCAAGATGAATGGGCACGCTAACAGGACCAGCCGATCAGAGGCCCCATTCTCCCAAGCTCAGAACTGGAACAGATACTTAAAAGAAAAGAGAAACTGAGACGTCAAGGAGATTGGTTTCATCCCCATTCGTCTAACCCAGTTTGCCATCCAGCACAGAAGACCGAGGATCCCTCGGCCCACTAGGACTGGAATCCTCCAGCACCGCCAAAACATGCCTTAATAGGACACGAAGAGGTGCCAGTCTATAAGGGAAGGCAAAATGTTTCCCCGCCGGATTGATGGACGACCCCGGCCCCAAGGGTGGGGGCCCCTGAAGCCTCAGAGGCCAACGCTTCCCCAGAGGGCCCTGGTTAACATGGACAGTATCTTAAAAATACTTCTCTTGGGAGATATAAATGTGCCAGTGCCATAGATATGGCCATGCAGAACCGTGCTGTAACCTCTGGAGGAAACAAGCCGCCCTCCGGAGAAGGAGTAACGGCCATAGGGACACCTGCTTCCGTAGCAAAAGAAGGTTCTGGAGCATGCGCCTCACAGGACATGGAATCCTCGGGGGCAGGTGGCTCAACGCACTCTAAGCTCCCTGAATCGGGGGAAGAGAGCACTCTAGAACGGCAATCGGAACATAACTGATGGGCATGGATAACCCAGGCCATTTCATATTTTTCGCAAGACATATACTCCGAATTGGAGATATCCATCTCTAAAAAATCAGAATCCTCCATAACTTGGAGATTGCAATTATGGTTAAACACTAAACGGCACCTTACACCCCCAATGGCTAGGGCACTCACCACCTCCTGTGAACCAGACAACTAATGAACAGACTCTCTCTGTCCCCACTCGGTCAGAGTACGGAAATGGAAATACAACATGACCACACCCGGTCAGGAGGTGCACCGTGTAAGACAAAAAAGGCGCACTAGTCTAATAGGAATGCACAAACTGATAAGGCTGTTATGTTCCAAATAGCCATGAGCCCAAGTATCACTACACATTAGCAGACAGAATCACATAACAAACATGATTAAAGTCCCCCCTGTTCAATAACCCCCCTCAGGAGATATTAACCCTTGATTCCATAAGATAAAGGAGTCCCACTGGGAACCTGACTGCTTTCGTTAACATTACATTCACATATCGAAATAAAATGAAACGATCTTACAGGGATCTAAGCCATGGAACAGGAACACGGCCCTTCAAGTGTGACAGATAGTAGCCTTGCTTCTGACATGGACTTGAGTGAATAAAGGCAGGCAGCGAAACTCGTCAACGCTGATTGCCAATGAGCTGTTAATATGAGTCAGGATGGTTTTGCAGAAAGACTCTCCCTGCATCTCTGGACTCTAACGTTCATCCATGCACTCACTGAGAGGCTGACAGGATTACTTAAAACTCCAGTCCCATTTCAAAGAGTTCTACCCTCCATAAGAGACTATGTTCAATCTTCTGACACTTCTCTGCCAACCTCCTGTGACAAAAGGCAAAGAATGACTGGGGGATGAGGGAAGTGGGTGAGGTATTTAAGCCTTTGGCTGGGATGTCTTTGCCTCCTCCTGGTGGCCAGGTTCTGAATTCCCAAAAGTAATGAATGCAGCTGTGGACACTTCCCGTTGAAGAAGAAAACAGGTATGGTGTGTGAAGAACATCCCTTATCATTGATAATTTTCTTACAGGGGCAGTAAAATAAAAATTGAACATTAAATGACTGAATAGAGGATGTAATTTTAAACAATTGCTTCTATTATCAATTTTACTTCATTTTTTTTTATTTATTATTATTTTTTTTTGTTTAGCTTAGTTTTGGTAACCTTCATAAAGATTAAGTCTAGGTGAGCTCAGGAGCGTGCACATATCTTTAGCCATCTGGTAGCAGTGTTTTCAACAAAGTTTATAGCAATGTTATACATAGTTCCAAACACCTGTGCCATAGACTGCTAAAGACACATGCACAATCCTATACGCCAATCAGCATACCTAACTTTACTCTTAAAAAATAAAAATAAAAGTAAATTGTTAAGTTATTTAAAACTACATGGTCTATCTGAACCTTGAATACTTAATTTTGACTTTACTTTCATTTTAAAAATGACCACCACCAAGAAAGGTGCATATCTTACCATTTTTCTCATTAATATCTAAAAGTCATTATTTAATAGAAAATGCTAATAAATTATTGCCTGTAACCAGGCAACTCTTTTGTATACTGATATAACTAAAAAAATAATACAAGTCAGTACTCCCTGGTCCCTTGATTTGTGAAGTTCTGTTATAGGCAATCACACATTTTCTATATATTTGGAAATATCTACAAATGACATATTTTCTAGCAAAGAACAGCAAGTAAATATTGTGAAATATACTAGTCTGATGGTTTTCATTTTCCTGTGTCCTTTAGGAGAAATAGGAAGTTAAACACTATGATTAGCAGAAAGAAGTTGCAAAACACTGCCAGAAATTGTGGTATTACTACACATTATACCATAAAGTGACATGACCTAATGTTTGTTAGGATTCACATGCAGATCAGAGAACTGGAGAATTAAATATTCAGTTTCTAGGCACTAATAAATTCCCCAGTCTACCAACGCAGTTTGGATCAGCTGTATAGTTTTACAGACTCAACTTACATGAACTTCTTAGAGTAACAAAATCAGGAGGGCTGTATTCAAGAGCAAGCGGTCTGGATGATAAAAAGCAGCTCTTTGGCCAATATGTGCCATGCTGCAAGAAAAAAATGCCTGGCTGTAATATTTCGCTCTTTAGGCAGCCATATTGGCTTGGAAGGAAAAAAAAGGAAGCAGGAAGAAAAACACACTGCAAATCTATGCTACCTATTTGTTGGCAAGTACCAATGTAAGCAATGGAGAAAATAGAGCCAGACAGCAGTGTAGAAAAAAATACTTGTCTATGCATAATGCATAATTTTATTTTTGGACCAATTAAAGATTTCATCTGTTTTTATGTCTCTAGGCACACAAAGGACAATTTAAAGGGACAGTAAACCTACAAAATAATGTTATATAATTATGCACATAGTGCAGAATTATATAACATTAGCTTAGCGCCAACTTTAACCATCAAAGTATTGGAGGGATATTTTATTACAAAGTTCAGTTTTCCAGAACATCGCTCCTGGCTCTACTGAGCGGGTCTTTTTTTTCCTAAGTGCATCGCGGACACGCTGTCTAGTCAGAGTGCGCCCGATCGTGCCATTAAACTGAATGTAGCTCGCTCCCGCTCTGTCTGGTTTGGTAGCGGGAGTCGCGGTGTTCTGGAAAATGTAACTTTGAAATAAAATATCATTGCAATACTTTGATGGATAAAGTTGGCACTAAGCTAATGTTATAAAATTCTGCACTATGTGCAGAATTATATTACATTATTTTGTAGGTTTACTGTCCCTTTAAGCTAATTTACATTAAAAAAAATACTGGCAATTAGAAAATATGCTTAAATTAAAAAAAACTCTGATTTTTTTTTTTTATTAAAAAAATAAATAAAAAATAAAAAATAATTTCTTTTTTAAGTGAAAGAAAAAGAAAACTGCCAGGAAAAAAAAAACCAAACATTTTCAGCTTGTTTTTCTCAAGCACAGCTAGAAAACACTGCTTTTTTTTGACAATTTGCTGTCATTTGTGCCACAGTGTATTTTTTCTGCATTTCTTTTTGAATACGCGTCAAAATGCGACACGTATTAAAGCAAACCTGCTTGAAAAACATAATTTATGCTTACCAGATAAATTCCTTTCCTTCCGGATAGGGAGAGTCCACGGCTTCATTCCTTACTGTTGGGAAATACAACACCTGACCACCAGGAGGATGCAAAGACACCCCAGCCAAAGACTTAAATATCCCACCCACTTCCTTATTACCCCAGTCATTCTGCCGAGGGAACAAGGAAAAGTAGGAGAAACATTAGGGTATAAATGTTGCCAGAAGATAAAAATAAATAATACGGGACCGCCCATAGACAAGAAAAAACGGACTGGGGCCTTGGACTCTCCCTATCCGGAAGGAAAGGAATTTATCTGATAAGCGTAAATTATGTTTTCCTTCCTAAGATAGGGAGAATCCACGGCTTCATTCCTTAATGTTGGGAAAACTATACCCAAGTTCCAAAGGACACTGAATGAATAACGGGAGGGAACAAAAAGGAAGAGGTGGACCATATTCTGAGGGCACCACAGCCTGCAAAACTTTTCTTCCGAAAGCTGCTTTAGCCGAAGCAAAAACATCAAACTTGTAAAATTTTGAAAATGTATGTAAGGCGGACCAGGTAGCCGCCTTAAAAATCTGATCCATAGAGGCCTCGTTCTTAAAGGCCCAAGAGGAAGCCACTGCTCTAGTGGAATGAGCCGTTATCCTCTCAGGAGGACGATGTCCCGCTGTCTCTTAAGCTAAGCGGATGACACTCCTTAACCAAAAAGATAGGGAATTCGAAGTAGCCTTCTGCCCATTACGCTTCCCCGAATAGACAACAAACAAAGTGGGAGATTGTCTAAAGTCCTTAGTAGCCTGAAGATAGACTTCAAGGCGCGACCCACATCCAAATTGTGAAGTAAGCGTTCCTTTGATGAAGAAGAATTAGGACACAAGGAAGGAACCGCAATCTCCTGATTGATGTTGCGATCTGACACAAGCTTAGGAAGAAAGCCTAATTTAGTACGTAAATCTGCCTTATCTGCATGAAAAATCAGATAAGGAAGCTCACATTGCAAAGCAGAGATATCAGAAACTCTGCGTGCAGAGGCAATAGCCAATAAAAAAGAGAACCTTCCAAGATAACAATTTAATGTCAACGGAATGGAGAGGCTCAAACGGAACCTGTTGCAAAACATGAAGAACAAGATTTAGGCTCCAAGGAGGAGCCCCAGATCTAAACACAGGTCTGATCCTAATCAGAGCCTTAACAAAGGACTGCACGTCTGGGAGCTCAGCCAGTCTCTTGTGCAATAAAACCAACAGGGCAGAAATCTGTCCCCTCAGGGAACTAGCTACAAGACCCTTCTCCAGCCCATCCTGGAGAAAAGATAAGATCCTGGCAACCTTAACTCTGTGCCAGGAAAAACAATGCTCTTCATACCAGAATAAGTAGGTCCTCCATACCTTGTGGTAGATACGCTGAGTAACTGGTTTACGAGCTTGAATAAGAGTATCAATGACACTCTTAGAGAAACCTCTCTTGGCTATGGCTAAGCGTTCGATCTCCACGCAATCGGCCTCAGAGAATCTAGATTTTGATGAACAAATGGACCTTGTATCAGCAGGTCTCTGCGACAAGGTAACTTCCACGTTCCACGGAGGAGATGAGGACATCCCCACTAGATTCCCGAACCACATCCTTTGCGGCCACGATAGAGCAATCAGGATTACTTATACTCGTTCCTCCTTGATGCGGGCCACCACTCGAGGAAGAAGCGGTAAGGAAGGAAAAAGATATACGAGTTTGAACCTCCAGGGTACTGCTAGTGCATCTATTATATCTGCTTCGGGATCCCTCAACCTCGACCCGTACCTGGGTAGTTTGGTATTAAGAAGGCTTTCCCCACTTGCTGCATATCTCTGTAAACACCTCGGGATGGAGAGACCATTCCCCTGGCTGGAAGGGTTGTCTGCTGAGAAAATCTACCTCCCAGTTGTCGACACCCGAAATGTGGATCTCTGGATCCTCCGCCCACTCCAGAATCTGAGATACTTCCTTCATCGCCAAGGAACTTCTCATTCCCCCCTGATGGTTGATGTAAGCCACCGAGGTTATATTATCTGATTGGAATCTGATAAACTGGGACAAACCCGGAAGTGGCCAAGCCTTCAAGGCCTAGAAAATTCCCTGTAGTTCCAAAATATTGAACGTGAGGGAGGACTCCTCCTGAGTCCACAACCCCTGTGCCTTCCTGGCACCTCAAACAGCTCCCCATCTGGATAGGCTTGTGTCCGTAGTCACAATCTCCCAGGATGGACTTAAGAAGCATGTCCCTTGGGACAGATGATCTGGACAGAGCCCCCAAGAGAGCGATTCTCTCGACTGGCTGTCTAATACAATCTGTTGAGACAGATCTGAATGATCGCCGTTCCACTGCCTCAGCATGCACAGTTGTAAAGGTCTGAGACGGAACCTGGCAAAAGGAATGATGTCCATGCAGGACACCATGATATCAATCACCTCCATACACTGAGCCACAGAGGGACTCAAGGTGGTCAGGAGGGCAAGACATGCCAAAGTTAGCTTGCAACGTCTCTGGTCTGTTAGAAATATCCTCATGGATGTGGAGTCTATTATAGTACCCAGGAATTCCACCCTGGACCTTGGGATAAGAGAACTCTTTTCCAAGTTTATCTTCCATCCATGTGATCGAAGAAGACTGAGAAGGGGCTCCGTGAATTCTTCAGCAAGACAAAAGGATGGTGCTTGCACCAGAATATCGTCCAAGTATGGGGCTACTGCAATACCCTGAGTTCTGGAAACGGCTAGAAGAGCCCCAAGAACCTTCAAAAAGATTCTTGGAGCAGTAGCTAGGCCAAACGGAAGGGCACTGAACTGGAAGTGCTGGGCCAGGAATGCAAACCTCAGGAACTGAAAGTGTTCCCTGTGGATTGGAACATGAAGGTAAGCGTCCTTCAGATCTATAGTGATCATAAACTAGCCTTCCTGAATTTAAAAAAAAGACACAGTCTGCCCCCTACACAATCTGATCCCGGATCGGGGCCGTCCCTTCATGCCGATTGTCGTCCCTTAGACTTGTTCTTCTTATCTTGCTGTAGGAAGGCACCCTTGCCTCCGGTAACCGTAGAAAGTCCAGGCCTGGACCAAATAAAATCTTTTCCTTGAAGGGAAGAGAAAGGAGTCTGGACATAGAAGTCATATCCACAGGCCAAGACTTCAACCAGAGCGCCCGGCGGGCTAGGACCACAAAGCAAGAGGCCTTTGCCTTTAGGCGAATAATTAGCATTTTCGCATCACAGATAAAAGAATTAGCTATTCTCAGAGCTTTAATTCTGTCTTGAATATCCTCGAGGGGAGACTCCACCTCAATGAGTTCCAACAAAGAGTTGCACCAGTAGGTAGCAGCTCCGGAAACCGCGGCAACTGCAGCCGCCGGTTGAAACAAAAATCCTGTATGTTGAAACATCTTTCTCAGAAAGGTTTCCATTTTCTTATCCATCGGCTCTCTGAACGAAGAACTATCCTCAAGAGGTATAGTAGTACATTTAGCACATTTAGCGTAGAGATAGCACCATCCACCTTAGGAATGGAGCCCCACAAATCCAGTTGTGAGTAGGGGACCACGAACAACTTTTTAAAAGTAGCCAAGGGGGAAAACGAAGAACCAATTATTTTCCATTCGTTCTTAATAATGTAGCCATCTTAACCGGCACAGGAAAAGTCAAAGGAACTTTCCTGTCTTCGTAAACTCTATCTAATTTAGGTATCATAGATTCTTCAGGCAGTGCGGCCTCTGGAACCTCTAACGTAGACAGAACCTCCTTTAATAAAAAACACAAGTGCTCAATTTTAAATCTAAAGGATAGTTCCTCCGCAGCAGGAGGCTTAGACGCTAAGGACTCCGACCCAGAAACTTCACCATCTGAAGCTACAGAGGTTAACTCATCATCGGATAACTGGGACATAATAGCTAAATTTGACAAATATTTAAATGACTCTGGGTCAGGAGAGCTATGTTAAACCTTTCTCTTGCGTTTGTTAGAGTTAGGTGATGCACTGAGGGCCGCAGACACCGACGTTTGTAACTGCGCAGCAAAGACCGCAGGAAGAAGGCCCCCTCCGGATGGAGGATTAGATGTGCTGCGGGGAACTGCATGTGGAGTAGATAATGTAGCAAGGGTAGTAATCTCACAGGACGCAAAGTCCTGAGAGTTAGATGGCTAAGAGAGACTAAGAGCCTTAATAGGCTTGTCTCCCTTCTTAGACTTTATAACGGTGTTAAGGTATGTGGAACATAATTGAGTGGGTAAGAAAACCACGGCCTCCTCACAATATAAATAGGTATGATTTAGTACAGAAGGAGTACCTTCTAACATATCAGAGTCCTCCATAGCTCAGGTTATACCCACAGAAGGACACAAATAAAAAGTTTTTTATTATAGAACCTTTATACTCTCAATGGCTGGAGCACTTACCACCTCCTAGACCCAGACAGTTAACAGAGGAAACGTTCTCCTCCGGTTCAAGTCTCAGCCGGAATGGAGGAAATGAACATAGACCACACCCGGTCACATGGAGTGCAAGACAGTACTTCCCTGCTATTACAAGTACAGCAAGTAATAAGAGCTGTGCAACACTTTCAAACACGAAAGTGAAACTTAAAAGTGAAACCTGTTTGTTCCAGCCAAAAACACACAGTCTATCAGCCCATGAAAAAAAATCACACAATACAGCATGTAAATAATTAATACACTGATTAATTAACCCCAACCGTTCAATAAACCCCCTCCAGAGGTTATTAACCCTGGATCCTAGCAAGGTATAAAGGAGCCACATTGTGACCCCGTTATAGCGTTTTATGTATAAAAATTGAAACGATCTTACCTCCAGGATCCATGCTGTGGAACAGAACACAGCCTCTCAAGTGTGACAGTTTTATAGCAGCGGTCCAGACATGGACTTGAGTGAGAGAAAGAAGGCAGTGAAACTCGTCAACACTGAAAGCTTAGGAGCTGTTAGCAGTAGCCTGGATGGTTTCGCAGAAAAACTTTCCCTGCATCTCCAGACTCTAACTTTAATCAATACTGTCACTGAGAGGTTAACATGACTACTTAAAACTCCAGTCCTATCTCGAAGGGAAGAAACCCTTTTTCAGGACTCTCCAAATCTTCTGACACTTCTCTGCCACCTCATAACGTGACGAAAGGCAAAGAATGACTGGGGTAATGAGGAAGTGGGAGGGATATGTAAGCCTTTGACTGGGGTGTCTTTGCCTCCTCCTGGTGGCCAGGTGTTGTATTTCCCAACAGTAAGGAATGAAGCTGTGGACTCTCCCTATCTTAGGAAGGAAATATGCAGCGCAACTTTTTTTATCTTTTTTAATAGAGGCCTATGGCTTTATTTGAAACAATTAATAACAATGCTATAAACACTGGTGCCAGATGGCTAAAGACACGTGCACACTCCTGAGCTCACCTAGGATTAATCTTTAACAAAGAGTGCCAACAGAACTAGGCAAAATTGATAACAGAAGACAATTGAAAAGTTGTTTAAAATGTCATGCTTTTCCATTTTGACCTTACCCTCCCTTTAAGGCATCACTTTTCACCAGCCTGTGAAGATTAAATTACATTTTGTTTTATAAATTAAAATTAACCTCTCTTGCATGACTTCATCCTGCTACCTGAAATAGGAAATCTTGTTGTTGCCATAGTGGCTGGTCTTCACATGTACAAAACACTTCAGTTACCAGTAAAAAAATTAATCATAATAATCTTTTCACATGCAGCAGAACTTCACACACCCCCTCCCACAACACCACCGCTATGGAAGGAGCTTAGACAAGTCGGTCTTTGATTGGTTGCATCACCCCGTCTCCTAATATAAGAAAAGGACATTTTGGAGAAAAGAACACATTTCTGAAACGTATGTAATTTTCATTTACAAAATGCAAAAAATACCAAATGTTTTTACCACATTTATTTTGGTGATAGACAAAAGTGAATAACTTTAAATGTAATTTTGACAGAATGTGCACAATTTCAAGATGTGTTACAAAATGTATAATTCGTCCATATAGGAGAAAGAAAAAATGAACAGACCTCAAAAGTATAAAATAATAAGCAAAAGAATTAAACATAGGTAAAGTGAAAATATGTTGATGCCATTATATTCTCAAAAGGATGCATTATAATATTTAGTCAATAATTTAATAGAAAGTGTCAAGGTAAAATATTTCTTGAAATTACTACAGTATATCAGTTGTCAAAGTTGTGTTTATCGTTTTTAAGTAGAAATTATACTTACTGCATAATTAAACTTTTCATTGTATTCTCGATCATTGGCCTTCACCCGACGTTCCGCCTCTGTAACAAAAAAGAAAAAATAATTTATTGCAACCTACGGGATGAACATCCAACTTAACCCTTTTCCCATCACATATGGCTTTGTACTTGCAACTATAAAATGTTGTGGCTGCCTCACCATCCACACAGACTCTCCATATGGGGCACAAACTCACAGAGTAAATAAATTGAGATTAACAGTGCAGCAACACGATTAAATATTTGCAACTCTCTAAGCCACAAATACAAAGAGAAAGAGGAGCAGTCTGCCAGCAACAAACAAAACTCAGTGGCTTGTTCTATGGCCCGGTTACTACCTGGGAGTAGCTTCTATTAGCCGAATTGTGCTTTTCACATAGGAAAACTTTCCTGAAGTATATCAGTGTGATCCAGCCTAAAAAGGTCAGTCCAGCCCTGAAATACCAGGCAATTCTCCTCTGAACAAGGGAAATGGCAAACCCAGACGATCGTTCCGGCATCCTTTGGGCCTCGTTAATGAAGTGCAGAAATATCCCTCTAAGCACATTGGGCAAGGAGTCCACGTCTAGTTTTCCCATCACCCTTAGGGAAACAGTCCCCAGGGTCAAAATACAAACAGTCAGTGGCTTGTTCTATGGCCCAGTTTTGGGCAAAAAGAAGCTACTCCCAGGTGGTAAGAAGGCGATATAAGAAGCTACTGAGCTGTTCTTCATCCTGGAAGGATGCTTCTCTTTCTATATGTATTTGTATTATAACCCTGGGGAAAGTCTCCCTTAGGGCGATGGGGGAACCAGATGTGGACTCCTTGCCCAATGTGCCTAGAGGGATGTGGCTGCACCTCTTGTTTGTTCCTGGAAGAATGCTTCTCTTTAAGTTACTCTAAGTCATGCCATTACTCTGTGTTCTGTTTCACAGAGTAAAATCTAACAGTTGTGCTCAAAGCTAGTGGCATGCTGCCATCAAACTGTGAATGTGCAGTTAAACTACTGCAACATAAAATGGCACAGCTATTAAGTTAGTTATTCTCATTCCTAACTTTTTGGATTACTCTGTATGTTTCTATATCTAAATATGTGGATGGATGCTTAAATGTGTATTTGGCTCCTAAATTTCATAAACAAATTGTCAGTTTTGTATGGAGACCACATATTTTTTTTTATCAACAGTGTTAATACATAAGATAAAAGTAGTGTGTGTGTGTATATTGATCATTTGATTTAAAGTGACAGTAAAATCTCCCCTTTTTAAAATCAGATCTGGAATGTTAGTGATATTTTAGATGTAGTTTAATTCATCAGTTATAATGAAGATGCTCTATAACTTGCTCTTTAATATAGATATGAAATTCAAATACCCTGCGATCCGCCTCCTACTTCAAATCCATGTGGACCTTTTTCTAAAGGTTTGAATTGTTCTCCAATCAGCATTCTCCCCGTATGGCACTTTTGTTGAAGCTATAGCGCTGATTGGAGAACAATTCAAACTGTTAGCTCACAGAAAAATGTACTTTTGAAGTGGGCGGCAGAGCGAAGGGCATTTGAATTTTATATCTATATTAAAAAGTAAGTTATAGCACATATTCATTACAACTGATTAATTAAACTCCACTTAATATATAAACAACATTCTGGATCTGATTTTTAAAAGGGTAAAGTTTACCATCACTTTAAAGTGATTGTAAAGTTTAATGATATCTAAAAAAATCGCTTTAAAACAGAGGCACTTTAATTTATTAAACTTTACAATGACGTTTCTTTTTTAAAATATTTAGCTTTGTTTTATGGAGAGCAGACCGGCGATCCTCCGTCCGCATCTCCTGTTGTAGTTAGCATATCAATGACAAATCCGGCTTCCTCCAATCGAAGCCGGATTTGTCATCAATCTGCTAAAGAAAGAAGGAGATGTGGGCAGAGGATCGCCAGTCTACTTTACATAAAGCAAAGGTAAATATTTTTAAAAAGAAACGTCATTGTAAAGTTTAATAAATTAAAGTGTCCATGTTTGTAAGAGTATTTTTAGATACCGGGCACTTATTCATTAAAGGGACACTAAACCCAATTTTTTTCTTTCATGATTCAGATAGAGCATGCAATTTCAAGAACCTTTCTAATTTACTCCTATTATCAATTTTTCTTCATTCTCTTGCTATCTTTATTTAAAAAAGAAGGCATCTAAGTTAAGGAGTCAGCCAATTTTGGTTCAGAACCCTGGACAGCACTTGTTTATTGGTGCTGTCCAATCAGCAAGGACATCCCAGGTTGTGAACAAAAAACAGAATTTATGTTTACCTGATAAATTACTTTCTCCAACGGTGTGTCCGGTCCACGGCGTCATCCTTACTTGTGGGATATTCTCTTCCCCAACAGGAAATGGCAAAGAGCCCAGCAAAGCTGGTCACATGATCCCTCCTAGGCTCCGCCTACCCCAGTCATTCGACCGACGTTAAGGAGGAATATTTGCATAGGAGAGACCATATGGTACCGTGGTGACTGTAGTTAAAGAAAAAAATTATCAGACCTGATTAAAAAAAAAAACCAGGGCGGGCCGTGGACCGGACACACCGTTGGAGAAAGTAATTTATCAGGTAAACATAAATTCTGTTTTCTCCAACATAGGTGTGTCCGGTCCACGGCGTCATCCTTACTTGTGGGAACCAATACCAAAGCTTTAGGACACGGATGAAGGGAGGGAGCAAATCAGGTCACCTAAATGGAAGGCACCACGGCTTGCAAAACCTTTCTCCCAAAAATAGCCTCAGAAGAAGCAAAAGTATCAAACTTGTAAAATTTGGTAAAAGTGTGCAGTGAAGACCAAGTCGCTGCCCTACATATCTGATCAACAGAAGCCTCGTTCTTGAAGGCCCATGTGGAAGCCACAGCCCTAGTGGAATGAGCTGTGATTCTTTCGGGAGGCTGCCGTCCGGCAGTCTCGTAAGCCAATCTGATGATGCTTTTAATCCAAAAAGAGAGAGAGGTAGAAGTTGCTTTTTGACCTCTCCTTTTACCGGAATAAACAACAAACAAGGAAGATGTTTGTCTAAAATCCTTTGTAGCATCTAAATAGATTTTAGAGCGCGAACAACATCCAAATTGTGCAACAAACGTTCCTTCTTTGAAACTGGTTTCGGACACAGAGAAGGTACGATAATCTCCTGGTTAATGTTTTTGTTAGAAACAACTTTTGGAAGAAAACCAGGTTTAGTACGTAAAACCACCTTATCTGCATGGAACACCAGATAAGGAGGAGAACACTGCAGAGCAGATAATTCTGAAACTCTTCTAGCAGAAGAAATTGCAACTAAAAACAAAACTTTCCAAGATAATAACTTAATATCAACGGAATGCAAGGGTTCAAACGGAACCCCCTGAAGAACTGAAAGAACTAAATTGAGACTCCAAGGAGGAGTCAAAGGTTTGTAAACAGGCTTAATTCTAACCAGAGCCTGAACAAAGGCTTGAACATCTGGCACAGCGGCCAGCTTTTTGTGAAGTAACACAGACAAGGCAGAAATCTGTCCCTTCAGGGAACTTGCAGATAATCCTTTTTCCAATCCTTCTTGAAGGAAGGATAGAATCCTAGGAATCTTAACCTTGTCCCAAGGGAATCCTTTAGATTCACACCAACAGATATATTTTTTCCAAATTTTGTGGTAAATCTTTCTAGTTACAGGCTTTCTGGCCTGAACAAGAGTATCGATAACAGAATCTGAGAATCCTCGCTTCGATAAGATCAAGCGTTCAATCTCCAAGCAGTCAGCTGGAGTGAAACCAGATTCGGATGTTCGAACGGACCCTGAACAAGAAGGTCTCGTCTCAAAGGTAGCTTCCAAGGAGGAGCCGATGACATATTCACCAGATCTGCATACCAAGTCCTGCGTGGCCACGCAGGAGCTATCAAAATCACCGACGCCCTCTCCTGATTGATCCTGGCTACCAGCCTGGGGATGAGAGGAAACGGCGGGAACACATAAGCTAGTTTGAAGGTCCAAGGTGCTACTAGTGCATCCACTAGAGCCGCCTTGGGATCCCTGGATCTGGACCCGTAGCAAGGAACTTTGAAGTTCTGACGAGAGGCCATCAGATCCATGTCTGGAATGCCCCACAGCTGAGTGACTTGGGCAAAGATTTCCGGATGGAGTTCCCACTCCCCCGGATGCAATGTCTGACGACTCAGAAAATCCGCTTCCCAATTTTCCACTCCTGGGATGTGGATAGCAGACAGGTGGCAGGAGTGAGACTCCGCCCATAGAATGATTTTGGTCACTTCTTCCATCGCCAGGGAACTCCTTGTTCCCCCCTGATGGTTGATGTACGCAACAGTTGTCATGTTGTCTGATTGAAACCGTATGAACTTGGCCCTCGCTAGCTGAGGCCAAGCCTTGAGAGCATTGAATATCGCTCTCAGTTCCAGAATATTTATCGGCAGAAGAGATTCTTCCCGAGACCAAAGACCCTGAGCTTTCAGGGATCCCCAGACCGCGCCCCAGCCCATCAGACTGGCGTCGGTCGTGACAATGACCCACTCTGGTCTGCGGAATGTCATCCCTCGTGACAGGTTGTCCAGGGACAGCCACCAACGGAGTGAGTCTCTGGTCCTCTGATTTACTTGTATCTTCGGAGACAAGTCTGTATAGTCCCCATTCCACTGACTGAGCATGCACAGTTGTAATGGTCTTAGATGAATGCGTGCAAAAGGAACTATGTCCATTGCCGCTACCATCAACCCGATCACTTCCATGCACTGAGCTATGGAAGGAAGAGGAACGGAATGAAGTATCCGACAAGAGTCTAGAAGTTTTGTTTTTCTGGCCTCTGTCAGAAAAATCCTCATTTCTAAGGAGTCTATTATTGTTCCCAAGAAGGGAACCCTTGTTGACGGAGATAGAGAACTCTTTTCCACGTTCACTTTCCATCCGTGAGATCTGAGAAAGGCCAGGACAATGTCCGTGTGAGCCTTTGCTTGAGGAAGGGACGACGCTTGAATCAGAATGTCGTCCAAGTAAGGTACTACAGCAATGCCCCTTGGTCTTAGCACAGCTAGAAGGGACCCTAGTACCTTTGTGAAAATCCTTGGAGCAGTGGCTAATCCGAAAGGAAGCGCCACGAACTGGTAATGTTTGTCCAGGAATGCGAACCTCAGGAACCGATGATGTTCCTTGTGGATAGGAATATGTAGATACGCATCCTTTAAATCCACCGTGGTCATGAATTGACCTTCCTGGATGGAAGGAAGAATAGTTCGAATGGTTTCCATCTTGAATGATGGAACCTTGAGAAACTTGTTTAAGATCTTGAGATCTAAGATTGGTCTGAACGTTCCCTCTTTTTTGGGAACTATAAACAGATTGGAGTAGAACCCCATCCCTTGTTCTCTTAATGGAACGGGATGAATCACTCCCATTTTTAACAGGTCTTCTACACAATGTAAGAATGCCTGTCTTTTTATGTGGTCTGAAGACAACTGAGACCTGTGGAACCTCCCCCTTGGGGGAAGTCCCTTGAATTCCAGAAGATAACCTTGGGAGACTATTTCTAGCGCCCAAGGATCCAGAACATCTCTTGCCCAAGCCTGAGCGAAGAGAGAGAGTCTGCCCCCCACCAGATCCGGTCCCGGATCGGGGGCCAACATTTCATGCTGTCTTGGTAGCAGTGGCAGGTTTCTTGGCCTGCTTTCCCTTGTTCCAGCCTTGCATTGGTCTCCAAGCTGGCTTGGCTTGAGAAGTATTACCCTCTTGCTTAGAGGACGTAGCACTTTGGGCTGGTCCGTTTCTACGAAAGGGACGAAAATTAGGTTTATTTTTTGCCTTGAAAGGCCGATCCTGAGGAAGGGCGTGGCCCTTACCCCCAGTGATATCCGAGATAATCTCTTTCAAGTCAGGGCCAAACAGCGTTTTCCCCTTGAAAGGAATGTTAAGTAGCTTGTTCTTGGAAGACGCATCAGCCGACCAAGATTTCAACCAAAGCGCTCTGCGCGCCACAATAGCAAACCCAGAATTCTTAGCCGCTAACCTAGCCAATTGCAAAGTGGCGTCTAGGGTGAAAGAATTAGCCAATTTGAGAGCATTGATTCTGTCCATAATCTCCTCATAAGGAGGAGAATCACTGTCGACCGCCTTTATCAGCTCATCGAACCAGAAACATGCGGCTGTAGCGACAGGGACAATGCATGAAATTGGTTGTAGAAGGAAACCCTGCTGAACAAACATCTTTTTAAGCAAACCTTCTAATTTTTTATCCATAGGATCTTTGAAAGCACAACTATCCTCTATGGGTATAGTGGTGCGTTTGTTTAAAGTGGAAACCGCTCCCTCGACCTTGGGGACTGTCTGCCATAAGTCCTTTCTGGGGTCGATCATAGGAAACAATTTTTTAAATATGGGGGGAGGGACGAAAGGAATACCGGGCCTTTCCCATTCTTTATTAACAATGTCCGCCACCCGCTTGGGTATAGGAAAAGCTTCTGGGAGCCCCGGCACCTCTAGGAACTTGTCCATTTTACATAGTTTCTCTGGGATGACCAACTTGTCACAATCATCCAGAGTGGATAATACCTCCTTAAGCAGAATGCGGAGATGTTCCAACTTAAATTTAAATGCAATCACATCAGGTTCAGCTTGTTGAGAAATGTTCCCTGAATCAGTAATTTCTCCCTCAGACAAAACCTCCCTGGCCCCATCAGACTGAGTTAGGGGCCCTTCAGAAATATTAATATCAGCGTCGTCATGCTCTTCAGTATCTAAAACAGAGCAGTCGCGCTTACGCTGATAAGTGTTCATTTTGGCTAAAATGTTTTTGACAGAATTATCCATTACAGCCGTTAATTGTTGCATAGTAAGGAGTATTGGCGCGCTAGATGTACTAGGGGCCTCCTGAGTGGGCAAGACTCGTGTAGACGAAGGAGGGAATGATGCAGTACCATGCTTACTCCCCTCACTTGAGGAATCATCTTGGGCATCATTGTCATTGTCACATAAATCACATTTATTTAAATGAATAGGAATTCTGGCTTCCCCACATTCAGAACACAGTCTATCTGGTAGTTCAGACATGTTAAACAGGCATAAACTTGATAACAAGTACAAAAAACGTTTTAAAATAAAACCGTTACTGTCACTTTAAATTTTAAACTGAACACACTTTATTACTGCAAATGCGAAAAAACATGAAGGAATTGTACAAAATTCACCAAATTTTCACCACAGTGTCTTAAAGCCTTAAAAGTATTGCACACCAAATTTGGAAGCTTTAACCCTTAAAATAACGGAACCGGAGCCGTTTTGAACTTTAACCCCTTTACAGTCCCTGGTATCTGCTTTGCTGAGACCCAACCAAGCCCCAAGGGGAATACGATACCAAATGACGCCTTCAGAAAGTCTTTTCTAAGTATCAGAGCTCCTCTCACATGCGACTGCATGCCATGCCTCTCAAAAACAAGTGCGCAACACCGGCGCGAAAATGAGGCTCTGCCTATGCTTTGGGAAAGCCCCTAAAGAATAAGGTGTCTAAAACAGTGCCTGCCGATATTATTATATCAAAATACCCAGATAAAATGATTCCTCAAGGCTAAATATGTGTTAATAATCAATCGATTTAGCCCAAAAAAAGTCTACAGTCTTAATAAGCCCTTTTTTGAAGCCCTTATTTACAATCGTAATAAACATGGCTTACCGGATCCCAGAGGGAAAATGACAGCTTCCAGCATTACATCGTCTTGTTAGAATGTGTCATACCTCAAGCAGCAAGAGACTGCTCACTGTTCCCCCAACTGAAGTTAATTGCTCTCAACAGTCCTGTGTGGAACAGCCATGGATTTTAGTGACGGTTGCTAAAATCATTTTCCTCATACAAACAGAAATCTTCATCTCTTTTCTGTTTCTGAGTAAATAGTACATACCAGCACTATTTCAAAATAACAAACTCTTGATTGAATAATAAAAACTACAGTTAAACACTAAAAAACTCTAAGCCATCTCCGTGGAGATGTTGCCTGTACAACGGCAAAGAGAATGACTGGGGTAGGCGGAGCCTAGGAGGGATCATGTGACCAGCTTTGCTGGGCTCTTTGCCATTTCCTGTTGGGGAAGAGAATATCCCACAAGTAAGGATGACGCCGTGGACCGGACACACCTATGTTGGAGAAAATGGCCCAGCTTCTAAACTTACAATCTTGCTTCTCAAATAAAGATAGCAAGAGAATGAAGAAAAATTGATAATATGAGTAAATTAGAAAACAGAATTTATGCTTACCTGATAAATTACTTTCTCCAACGGTGTGTCCGGTCCACGGCGTCATCCTTACTTGTGGGATATTCTCCTCCCCAACAGGAAATGGCAAAGAGCCCAGCAAAGCTGGCCATATAGTCCCTCCTAGGCTCCGCCTACCCCAGTCATTCGACCGACGGACAGGAGGAAATATATATAGGAGAAACCATATGGTAACGTGGTGACTGTAGTTAGAGAAAATAATTCATCAGACCTGATTAAAAAACCAGGGCGGGCCGTGGACCGGACACACCGTTGGAGAAAGTAATTTATCAGGTAAGCATAAATTCTGTTTTCTCCAACATAGGTGTGTCCGGTCCACGGCGTCATCCTTACTTGTGGGAACCAATACCAAAGCTTTAGGACACGGATGAAGGGAGGGAGCAAATCAGGTCACCCAAACGGAAGGCACCACGGCTTGCAAAACCTTTCTCCCAAAAATAGCCTCCGAAGAAGCAAAAGTATATAATTTAAAAATTTTTGTCAACAGGCACCTCATTCTTGAAGGCCCATGTGGAAGCCACAGCCCTAGTGGAGTGAGCTGTGATACTTTCAGGAGGCTGCCGTCCGGCAGTCTCAAAAGCCAATCTGATGATGCTTTTAAACCAAAAGGAAAGAGAGGTAGAAGTTGCTTTTTTACCTCTCCTTTAACCAGAATAAACAACAAACAAAGAAGGTACAACTATCTCCTGGTTAATATTTTTGTTGGAAACAACCTTCGGAAGAAAACCAGGCTCAGTACGTAAAACCACCTTATCTGCATGGACCAGATAGGGCGGAGAACACTGCAGAGCAGATAACTCAGAAACTCTTCTAGCGGAAGAAATTGCAACCTAAAACAAAACTTTCCAAGATAATAACTTAATATCTACGGAATGTAAGGGTTCAAACGGAACCCCTTGAAGAACTGAAAGAACTAGATTAAGACTCCAGGGAAGAGTCAAAGGTCTGTAAACAGGCTTGATTCTAACCAGAGCCTGAACAAACGCTTAAACGTCTGGCACAGCTGCCAGCCTTTTGTGAAGTAAAACAGATAAAGCAGAGATCTGTCCCTTCAGAGAACTCGCAGAAAATCCTTTCTCCAAACCTTCTTGTAGAAAGGAAAGAATCATAGGAATTTTTATCTTGTTCCATGGGAATCCTTTAGATTCACACCAACAGATATATTTTTTCCATATATTATGGTAAATTATTCTAGTTACAGGCTTTCTAGCCTGAATAAGAGTATCTATTACAGAATCTGAAAACCCACGCTTTGATAAAATTAAGCGTTCAAACTCCAAGCAGTCAGTTGGAGGAAAACCAGATTCGGATGTTCGAATGGACCCTGAATAAGAAGGTCCTGTCTCAAAGGTAGCTTCCATGGTGGAGCCGATGACACATTCACCAGGTCTGCATACCAAGTCCTGCGTGGCCACACAGGAACTATCAAGATCACCGAAGCCCTCTCCAGATTGATCCTGGCTACCAGCCTGGGAATGAGAGGAAACGGTGGGAATACATAAGCTAGGTTGAAGATCCAAGGTGCTACTATTGTATCCAATAGAGTCGCCTTGGGATCCCTGGATTTGGACCCGTAACAAGGGACCATGAAGTTCTGACGAGAGGCCATCAGAACCATGTCTGGAATGCCCCATAATTGAGTTATTTGGGCAAAGATTTCCAGATGGAGTTCCCACTCCCCCGGATGCTCCTCCATCGCCAGGGAACTCCTTGTTACCCCCTGATGGTTGATATATGTAACAGTCGTCATGATGTCTGATTGAAACCTTATGAATTTGGCCTTTGCTAGTCGAGGCCAAGCCTTGAGAGCATTGAATATCGCTCTCAGTTCCATTATGTTTATCGGGAGAAGAGAGTCTTCCCGAAACCATAGACCCTGAGCTTTCAGGGGTTCCCAGACCGCGCCCCAGCCCACCAGACTGGCGTTGGTCGTGACAATGACCTACTCTGGTCTGCGGAAGCTCATTCCCTGTGACAGGTTGTCCAGGGTCAGCCACCAACGGAGTGAATCTCTGGTTATTTGATCTACTTGTATCGTCGGAGACAAGTCTGTATAATCCCCATTCCACTGTCTGAGCATGCACAGGTGTAATGGTCTTAGATTAATTCGTGCAAAAGGAACTATGTCCATTGCCGCAACCATCAAACCTATTACTTCCATGCACTGCGCTATGGAAGGAAGAAGAACAGAATGAAGTACCTGACAAGAGCTTAGAAGTTTTGATTTTCTGGCCTCTGTCAGAAAAACCTTCATTTCTAAGGAAACTATTATTGTCCCCAAGAAGGGAACTCTTGTTGACGGGGACAGAGAACTTTTTTCTATGTTCACTTTCCACCTGTGAGATCTGAGAAAGGCTAGGACAATGTCCGTATGAGCCCTTGCTTTTGACAGAGACGACACTTGAATCAGGATGTCGTCCAAGTAAGGTACTACTGCAATGCCCCTTGGTCTTAGCACCGCTAGAAGGGACCCTAGTACCCTTGTGAAAATCCTTGGAGCAGTGGCTAATCCGAATGGAAGTGCCACAAACTGGTAATGCTTGTCCAGAAAGGCGAACCTTAGGAACCGAAAATGTTCCTTGTGGATAGGAATACGTAGGTACGCATCCTTTAAGTCCACCGTGGTCATGAATTGACCTTCCTGGATGGTAGGAAGGATCGTTCGAATGGTTTCCATTTTGAACGATGAAACCCTTAGAAACTTGTTTAGAATCTTGAGATCTAAAATAGGTCTGAATGTTCCCTCTTTTTTGGGAATTATGAACAGGTTGGAGTAAAAACCCATCCCTTGTTCTCCTAATGGAACAGGATGAATCACTCCCATGCTTAACAGGTCTTCTACACAGTGTAAGAATGCCTGTTCGAAGATAATTGAGACCCGTGGAACCTTCCCCTTGGGGGTAGTTCCCTGAATTCCAGGAGATAACCTTGAGAAACTATTTCTAGCGCCCAAGGATCCTGAACATCTCTTGCCCCAGCCTGAGCAAAGAGAGAAAGTCTGCCCCCCACCAGATCCTTCCCAGATCGGGGGCCAACACTTCATGCTGTTTTGGTAGCAGTGGCAGGTGACTTGGCCTGCTTACCCTTGTTCCAGCCTTGCATCGGCCTCCAGGCTGGCTTGGTTTGAGAAGTATTACCCTCTTGCTTAGAGGGTGTAGAATTTGAGGCTGGTCCGTTTCTGCGAAAGGGACGAAAATTTGGCTTATTTTTAGCCTTAAAAGACCTATCCAGAGGAAGGGCGTGGCCCTTTCCCCCAGTGATGTCTGAAATAATCTCTTTCAAGTCAGGGCCAAACAGTGTTTTACCCTTGAAAGGGATGTTAAGCAAAAAGCGCTCTGCGCGCCACGATAGCAAACCCTGAATTATTCGCCGCTAATCTAGCTAATTGCAAAGCGGCATCTAAAATAAAAGAGTTAGCCAATTTAAGAGCTTGAACTCTGTCCAAAACCTCCTCGTACGAAGATTCTTTATTGAGCGACTTTTCTAGTTCTTCGAACCAGAAACACGCAGCTGTAGTGACAGGAACAATGCATGAAATTGGTTGTAGAAGGTAACCTTGCTGAACAAACATCTTTTTAAGCAAACCCTCTAACCTTTAATCCATAGGATCTTGAAAGCACAACTATCTTCTATAGGAATAGAAGTGCGTTTGTTTAGAGTAGAAACCGCCCCCTCGACCTTGGGGACTGTATGCTATAAGTCCTTTCTGGGGTCGACTATAGGAAATAATTTCTTAAATATAGGGGGAGGACAAAAGGTATGCCGGGCCTTTCCCACTCCTTATTTACTATGTCCGCCACCCGCTTGGGTATAGGAAAAACATCGGGGGGGCACCGGAACCTCTAGGAACTTGTCCATCTTACCTAATTTCTCTGGAATGACCAAATTGTCACAATCATCCAGAGTAGATAATACCTCCTTAAGTAGTGTGTGGAGATGTTGTAATTTAAATTTAAAAGTTACAATATCAGGTTCTGCTTATTGAGAAATTTTCCCTGAATCTGAAATTTCTCCCTCAGACAAAACCTCCCTCCTGGCCCCTTCAGATAGGTGTGAGGGTATGTCAGAACAGATATCATCAGCGTCCTTTTGCTCTTCAGTGTTTAAAACAGAGCAATCACGCTTTCTCTGATAAGTAGGCATTTTGGAAAAAATGCATGCAATAGAATTATCCATTACAGCCATTAATTGTTGTATGGTAATAAGTATTGGCGCACTAGATGTACTAGGGGCCTCTTGTGTGGGCAAAACTGGTGTAGACACAGAAGGGGATGATGCAGTACCATGCTTACTCCTCTCATTAGAGGAATCATCTTGGGCAATATCATATCTATGGCATTATTATCCCTACTTTGTTTGGACATTATGACACAAATATATCACATATATTTAAATGGGGAGACACATTGGCTTTCATACATATAGAACATAGCTTATCTGATGGTTCAGACATGTTAAACAGGCTTAAACTTGTCAACAAAGCACAAAAAACGTTTTACAATAAAACCGTTACTGTCCCTTTAAATTTTAAACTGAACACACTTTATTACTGAATATGTGAAAAAGTATGAAGGAATTGTTCAAAATTCACCAAAATTTCACCACAGTAACTTAAAGCCTTAAAAGTATTGCACACCAAATTTGAAAGCTTTAACCCTTAAAATAACGGAACCAGAGCCGTTTTTACATTTAACCCCTATACAGTCCCAGGTATCTGCTTTGCTGAGACCCAACCAAGCCCAGAGGGGAATACGATACCAAATGATGCCTTCTATAAGCTTTTTCAGTGGTTCTTAGCTCCTCACACATGCATCTGCATGCCATGCTTTCCAAAAACAACTGCGCATTAGAGGCGCGAAAATGAGGCTCTGTCTATGACTAGAAAAGGCCCCCAGTGAAAAAGGTGTCCAATACAGTGCCTGCCGTTTTTATTAAAACAATCCCCAAGATTTAACAACTATTAAAAGTAATAATCTGCCAAATATACTTAGTAAAGTAATCGTTTTAGCCCAGAAAAATGTCTACCAGTTTTTTAAGCCCTAATGAAGCCCTTTATTCTTTTACTTAAACTAAGAAAATGGCTTACCGGTTCCCATAGGGAAAATGACAGCTTCCAGCATTACCGAGTCTTGTTAGAAATGTGTCATACCTCAAGCAGCCAAAGTCTGCTCACTGTTTCCCCCAACTGAAGTTACTTCATCTCAACAGTCCTGTGTGGAAACAGCTATCGATTTTAGTAACGGTTGCTAAAATCATTTTCCTCTTACAAACAGAAATCTTCATCTCTTTTCTGTTTCAGAGTAAATAGTACATACCAGCACTATTTTAAAATAACAAACTCTTGATTGAAGAACAAAAACTACATTTAAACACCAAAAAACTCTAAGCCATCTCCGTGAAGATGTTGCCTGTGCAACGGCAAAGAGAATGACTGGGGTAGGCGGAGCCTAGGAGGGACTATATGGCCAGCTTTGCTGGGCTCTTTGCCATTTCCTGTTGGGGAGGAGAATATCCCACAAGTAAGGATGACGCCGTGGACCGGACACACCTATGTTGGAGAAAGTTGCTTAAAATTGCATGCTCTATCTGAATAAAAAAAAAAACAATTTGGGTTCCGTGTCCCTTTAAACTTTACAATCACTTTAACATAACAGTCATTGTGTTTATGATATTTTGACTTTAAAACAATACTCTCTCAGATTTCCTTAAGAATTAACAAAACAGATACTGTAAGTGCTCTTTCTATTTTCCTTATCAAGATATAATACAACTAGATGCTTTACAAACTGTACTTTTTAAGTGAGGGACAGAGAGAATACTGTGTGATTTATTAGGAAAGATGCTACAGACTTCAGTGATCTTTACCTATAGGCATAAAATGACTGAAAAAAATGACTGAAAGTTCCTCTGCTTAAAAGGATGAAGTGTTCTCTCTGCTTTATTCATAGAGGTATAACATAGCATTGTCTATGCCTTTGTCATGGATCCGATCATTGCCGTGGCTCCCGGATCCGTCTGCTCTCCTCGGTATCATAACGTTGCCTAGAAACGTGACTCAGTCTCTCAGCCGACTCGCTCTGATGATGTCAGGCGGGTCTTTAAATCTCCGGAATCTTCTGGGCCATTTGTTGGATTCATTCTCTATCCTGGGCATGTGCTTTTTCTCCTGTAGTCCTTTGTACCTGATCTATACGGCTGACAGCAGTTATTCATACAGGTGTAAATTGACTGAGTGCTCTATTTGCCTTACTCTTTGTCCTATACTAATGGAGTTGAGATATTGAGGCATATTTAACAAATGTCTGTCGGACCTGATCCGACAGTGCGGATTAGATCCGACAGACATCGCTGAATGCGGAGAGCAATACGCTCTCCGTATTCAGCATTGCACCAGCAGCTCACAAGAGCTGCTGGTGCAAGGCCGCCCCCTGCAGACTCGCGGCCAATCAGGGGGGTGCTAATCAACCCGATCGGGTTGATTTCTGGCGATTCCTGTCCGCCTCATCAGAGCAGGTGGACAGGATTATGGAGCAGCGGTCTTTAGACTGCTGCTTCATAACTAGTGCTTCTGGCGAGTCTAAAGATTCAAATAGACAAAAGAAGATTGTGGGAGGCGCTCACAAGGCAGTCTGCTGTTATCTTTTATATATTTTGTTGTAATGTCTAGTTTAGACATAAACTATATATAATTGGTATAGATGCCTAAAATATCCCTTCAGAAAGCAACTTCCAATATTTGATTAAAACGTAAGAACTCTCACAAAGAATTTAAACACATAAATAAATTTATTAAACACTAAAAAAAAAAAAATATCCCACAATTAGTTATTTCCCTATAATTCTAGGACACCGGTGCCTTAATATCAGTTTAATATTTCATATAGAAACAATAAATGCAAGTAAAAATACTACCAATAAAACTATAGCTAAAAACAATAAATTTAGATAAATTCAATAGATACACATAGGCTCAATTGATACAAATAGTCTCAATGTGCAGACGTTAAATATGCAGAACTTAAATAAAACCTTCAAATGTTGCTAAATACTTGAGTGAATTAGTGCAGAAAATAAATACACACTGCGCTTTTTTTGCGTGTACTCAAACAAACACAGTTCCGCCAATTTCTCCTATATCCAAAATTAATTATAGGCTTTTGTTTCCACATATTTGTAGCCTTCCGTTTAGAAAATACACAATCATTAATCCTTGTACATTCCCCTATTTCTAGTAAACCAGATAGGAGTTTCAATTTCAGGGTTAATATCTTTGTAAGATCCCAAGTTAAAGGATTGGTCTGTATTCTTATTGTCACTTTATGTGCGGTTAACAATACCTGCTTGTCTCCGGTCAGACGGAGGCTCCGAGAGAGCCGACACGCGTTGATCTGCACCTGAGCTTCAAAAATAGATGAAATAACCAAACTATTGACCAAACTATTGACCAAACTATCTATTCCTATTTGATGAATGACAGCTGAAAGAGTCCTTTGGAAATCATTCCGGTTGCTCCCAGAACCGCAATATTGGCCTCACACTTTAAGAAACAGGATACTGTATGGGACAATTGCGATAGGAGTTTAACAAACCGGATTCAAACAGTGCGCGCACTACATCTTCTGAGGAGCTGATTGGTGTTGTAACGGTTCCTGGCAGCCAAGCACCAACAGCCTGTGACTCAGTAAATCACTGAGAAGCGGTATCCAAACACCAGGGAAAGTACTCTACGTCTGACCGGAGACAAGCAGGTATTGTTAACCGCACATAAAGTGACAATAAGAATACAGACCAATCCTTTAACTTGGGAACTTACAAAGATATTAACCCTGACATTGAAACTCCTATCTGGTATACTAGAAATAGGGGAATGTACAAGGATTAACAAATGTGGAAGGCTATAAATCTGTGGAAAAAAAGCCTCTAATTAATTTTGGATATAGGAGAAATTGGCGGAACTGTGTTTGTTTGAGTACACGCAAAAAAAGCGCAGTGTGTATTTATTTTCTGCACTAATTCACTCAAGTATTAAGTAACATTTGAAGGTTTTATTTAAGTTCTGCATATTTAACGTCTGCACATTGAGACTATTTGTATCAATTGAGCCTATGTGTATCTATTGAATTTATCTAAATTTATTGTTTTTAGCTATAGTTTTATTGGTAGTATTTTTACTTGCATTAATTGTTTCTATATGAAATATTAAACTGATATTAAGGCACCGGTGTCCTAGAATTATAGGGAAATAACTAATTGTAACAGAATTTATGCTTACCTGATAAATTACTTTCTCCAACGGTGTGTCCGGTCCACGGCGTCATCCATAACGTGTGGGAATATTCTCCTCCCCAACAGGAAATGGCAAAGAGCACAGCAAAAGCTGCCCATATAGTCCCTCCCAGGCTCCGCCCCCCCAGTCATTCGACCGATGGACAGGAGAAAAAAAGGAGAAACTATAGGGTGCCGTGGTGACTGTAGTTAAAGAAAGAAATTTATCAAACCTGATTAAAAAACCAGGGCGGGCCGTGGACCGGACACACCGTTGGAGAAAGTAATTTATCAGGTAAGCATAAATTCTGTTTTCTCCAACATTGGTATGTCCGGTCCACGGCGTCATCCATAACTTGTGGGAACCAATACCAAAGCTTTAGGACATGGATGAAGGGAGGGAGCCAATCAGGTTACCTAAACAGAAGGCACCACGGCTTACAAAACCTTTCTCCCAAAAATAGCCTCCGAAGAAGCAAAAGTATAAAATTTGTAGAATTTGGCAAAAGTGTGCAAAGAAGACCAAGTCGCTGCCTTACATATCTGATCAACAGAAGCCTCGTTCTTAAACCCATGAGGAAGCCACAGCCCTAGTAGAGTGAGCTGTGATTCGTTCAGGAGGCTGCCGTCCGGCAGTATCGTAAGCCAATCGGATGATGCTTTTCAGCCAAAAGGAAAGAGAGGTAGCAGTAGCTTTTTGACCTCTCCTCTTGCCAGAATAAACGACAAACAGAGAAGACGTTTGTCTGAAATCCTTTGTTGCTTCTAAATAGAACTTTAAAGCACGGACTACATGTAAATTGTGTAACAAACGTTCCTTCTTTGAAACTGGATTCGGGCACAAAGAAGGCACAACTATTTCCTGGTTAATATTCTTGTTGGAAACAACTTTTGGAAGGAAACCAGGTTTAGTACGTAAAACAACCTTATCTGAATGAAACACCAGATAGGGCGGATTACACTGCAGAGCAGATAATTCAGAAACTCTTCTAGCAGAAGAAATAGCAACCAAAAACAGAACTTTCCAAGATAACAACTTGATATCTATGGAGTGTAAGGGTTCAAACGGAACCCCTTGAAGAACTGAAAGAACTAAATTTAGACTCCAGGGAGGAGTCAAAGGTCTGTAAACAGGCTTGATCCTGGCCAAAGCCTGAACAAAAGCTTGAACATCTGGCACAGCTGCCAGTCGTTTGTGTAACAAGACAGATAAAGCAGAAATCTGTCCTTTTAGAGAACTCGCTGATAAACCCTTATTCAAACCTTCTTGGAGAAAGGAAAGGATCCTAGGAATTTTAATCTTACTCCATGAGAATCCCTTGGATTCACACAAACAGATATATGTTTTCCATATTTTATGGTAAATCTTTCTAGTCACAGGTTTTCTGGCTTGTACCAGAGTATCTATCACAGAATCCGAAAACCCACGCTTAGATAACATCAAGCGTTCAATTTCCAGGTCTGCATACCAAGTCCTGCGTGGCCACGCAGGAGCTATCAAAATCACTGAGGCCTTCTCCTGTTTGATCCTGGCTACCAGCCTGGGAATGAGAGGGAACGGTGGAAACGCATAAGCTAGGTTGAAGGTCCAAGGCGCCATTAATGCATCCACTAGAGTCGCCTTGGGATCCCTGGATCTGGACCCGTAGCATGGAACCTTGAAGTTCTGACGAGACGCCATCAGATCCATGTCTGGAATGCCCCATAATTGGGTCAATCGGGCAAATACCTCCGGGTGGAGTTCCCACTCCCCCAGATGGAAGGTCTGACGACTCAGATAATCCGCCTCCCAGTTTTCCACTCCTGGGATGTGGATCGCAGATAGGTGGCAGGAGTGATCCTCCGCCCATTTGATGATTTTGGTCACCTCTCTCATCGCCAGGGAACTCCTTGTTCCCCCCTGATGATTGATGTAAGAAACAGTCGTCATGTTGTCTGATTGGAATCTTATGAATCTGACCTTTGCTAGTTGAGGCCAAGCCCTGAGAGCATTGAATATCGCTCTCAGTTCCAGAATGTTTATCGGGAGAAGAGACTCTTCCCTGGACCATAGACCCTGAGCTTTCAGGGAATCCCAGACCGCGCCCCAGCCTAATAGACTGGCGTCGGTCGTGACGATGACCCACTCTGGTCTGCGGAAGCTCATTCCCTGGGACAGGTGATCCTGGGTCAGCCACCAACGGAGTGAGTCTCTGGTCTTCTGATCTACTTGAATCACAGGAGACAAGTCTGTATAGTCCCCATTCCACTGTTTGAGCATGCACAGTTGTAATGGTCTTAGATGAATTCGCGCAAAAGGAACTATGTCCATTGCTGCAACCATCAACCCTACTACTTCCATGCACTGAGCAATGGAAGGCCGTAGAACAGAGTGAAGAACTTGACAAGCGTTTAGAAGCTTTGACTTTCTGACATCTCTCAGGAAAATCTTCATTTCTAAAGAATCTATTATTGTCCCCAAGAAGGGAACTCTTGTTGACGGAGACAGGGAACTTTTTTCTATGTTCACCTTCCACCCGTGAGATCTGAGAAAGGCCAGAACGATGTCTGTGTGAGCCTTTGCCCTTGAAAGAGACGACACTTGTATTAGAATGTCGTCCAAGTAAGGTGCCACTGCAATGCCCCTTGGTCTTAGAACCGCTAGAAGGGACCCGAGTACCTTTGTGAAAATCCTTGGAGCAGTGGCTAGCCCGAATGGGAGAGCTACAAACTGGTAATGATTGTCCAGAAAGGCGAACCTTAGGAACTGATGATCTTTGTGGATAGGAATATGTAGATACGCATCCTTTAGATCCACGGTAGTCATAAATTGACGCTCCTGGATTGTAGGTAGAATCGTTCGAATAGATTCCATTTTGAACGATGGCACTCTGAGAAATTTGTTTAGAATCTTTAAATCCAGAATTGGTCTGAAGGTTCCCTCTTTTTTGGGAACTACAAACAGATTTGAGTAAAACCCCAGTCCTTGTTCTACAGTTGGAACTGGGTGTATCACTCCCATTTTTAACAGGTCCTCTACACAATGTAAGAATGCCTGTCTCTTTATTTGGTTTGAAGATAAACGAGAGATGTGGAACCTTCCCCTTGGGGGTAGTTCCTTGAATTCTAGAAGATAACCCTGAGAGACTATTTCTAGTGCCCAGGGATCCTGAACATCTCTTGCCCAGGCCTGAGCAAAGAGAGAGAGTCTGTCCCCTACTAGATCCGGTCCCGGATCGGGGGCTACCCCTTCATGCTGTCTTGGTAGCAGCAGCAGGTTTCTTGGCCTGTTTACCCTTGTTCCAGCCTTGCATCGGTTTCCAAGCTGGTTTGGTCTGGGAAGCATTACCCTCTTGTCTAGAGGCTGCAGAGTTGGAGGCCGGTCCGTTCCTGAAATTGCGAAAGGAACGAAAATTGGACTTATTCTTAGCCTTGAAAGGCCTATGTTGTGGGAGGGCATGGCCCTTATCCCCAGTAATATCTGAAATAATCTCTTTCAATTCTGGCCCAAAGAGGGTCTTACCCTTGAAAGGGATATTAAGCAATTTTGTCTTGGAAGATACATCCGCTGACCAAGATTTTAGCCAGAGCGCTCTGCGCGCCACAATTGCAAACCCTGAATTTTTCGCCGCTAATCTAGCTAACTGCAAAGCGGCATCTAAAATAAAGGAATTAGCTAACTTAAGTGAGTGAATTCTGTCCATAACCTCCTCATACGGAGTCTCTCTACTGAGCGGCTTTTCTAGTTCTTCGAACCAGAACCACGCTGCTGTAGTGACAGGAATAATACACGAAATAGGTTGAAGGAGGTAACCTTGCTGTACAAAAATCTTTTTAAGCAAACCCTCCAATTTTTTATCCATAGGATCTTTGAAAGCACAATTATCCTCAATAGGAATGGTCGTGCGTTTGGCTAGTGTAGAAACTGCCCCCTCGACCTTAGGGACTGTTTGCCATAAGTCCTTTCTGGGGTCGACCATAGGAAATAATTTCTTAAATATAGGAGGAGGGACAAAAGGTATGCCAGGCTTCTCCCATTCCTTATTCACTATGTCCGCCACCCGCTTGGGTATTGGAAAAGCGTCGGGGTGCACCGGGACCTCTAGGAACTTGTCCAATCTTGCACAATTTTTCTGGGATGACCAAGTTGTCACAATCATCCAGAGTAGATAGCACCTCCTTAAGCAGTGCGCAGAGATGCTCTAATTTAAATTTAAATGTCACAACATCAGGTTCTGCCTGCTGAGAAATTCTTCCTGAATCAGAAATTTCCCCATCTGACAAAACCTCCCTCATAGCCACTTCAGATTGGTGTGAGGGTATGACAGAGCAATTATCATCAGCGCCCTCCTGCTCTACAGTGTTTAAAACAGAGCAATCGCGCTTTCTCTGAAATGCAGGCATTTTGGATAAAATATTTGCTATGGAGTTATCCATTACTGCTGTCAATTGTTGCATAGTAACAAGCATTGGCGCGCTAGAAGTACTAGGGGTCTCCTGCGTGGGCAAAACTGGTGTAGACACAGAAGGAGATGATGTAGAACTATGTCTACTCCCTTCATCTGATGAATCATCTTGGGCAACTTTACTATCTGTGGCAGTACTGTCCTTACTTTGTTTGGACGCTATGGCACAATTATCACACATATTTGAAGGGGGAGACACTTTGGCTTCCATACACACAGAACATAGTCTATCTGAAGGCACAGACATGCTAAACAGGCTTAAACTTGTCAATAAAGTACAAAAAACGTTTTAAAACAAAACCGTTACTGTCTCTTTAAATTTTAAACAGGGCACACTTTATTACTGAATATGTGAAAAACTATGAAGGAATTGTTCAAATTTTAATTTTCACCACAGTGTCTTAAAGCATTTAAAGCATTGCACCCCAAATTTCAGGCTGTTAACCCTTAAAATGTGGAAACCGGAGCCTTTTACAGTTTTAACCCCCTTACAGTCCCAGCCCCAGCCTTTGCTGAGACTTCACCAAACCCAGGGGAGTATACGATACCAAATGAAGCCTTCTAGGAACCTTTTCAACTAATTCCAGACCCACACACATGCAGCTGCATGTATTGCTCTCAAAAGTAACTGCGCAGTAATGGCGCGAAAATGAGGCTCTGCCTACTACAGAGAAGGCCCTTCCTGACTGAGAAGGTGTCTAAACCAGTGCCTGACGTAAAAAAACGTTCCCCAAAGTTATAAAGTGTGAATTTCAACATCAAACTGTATAAAATGCCTAAATAAAGCAATCGATCTAGCCCATAAAAGTGTCTACCAGTTTTATAGCCCATATTATTCTGTTTGAGACTAAGAAAATGGCTTACCGATCCCCATGAGGGGAAAAATGACAGCCTTCCAGCATTACACAGTCTTGTTAGAAATATGGCTAGTCATACCTTAAGCAGAAAAGTCTGCCAACTGCTCCCCCCAACTGAAGTTATCTCATCTCAACAGTCCTGTGTGGGAACAGCAATCGATTTTAGTTACTGCTGCTAAAATCATACTCCTCTCACAAACAGAACTCTTCATCTATTTCTGTTTCAGAGCAAATAGTACATACCAGCACTATTTTAAAATAACAAACTCTTGATAGTAGAATAAAAACTACAACTAAACACCACATACTCTTCACCATCTCCGTGGAGATGCTACTTGTTCAGAGCGGCAAAGAGAATGACTGGGGAGGCGGAGCCTGGGAGGGACTATATGGACAGCTTTTGGTGTGCTCTTTGCCATTTCCTGTTGGGGAGGAGAATATTCCCACAAGTTATGGATGACGCCGTGGACCGGACACACCAATGTTGGAGAAATATAGTTTATGTCTAAACTAGACATTACAACAAAATATATAAAATATAACAGCAGACTGCCTTGTGAGGGCCTCCCACAATCTTCTTTTGTCTATTTGTATGTTTGTTACTCTTTTGGAGAGAAGTGTAACAATAGTGGGTGTGCTAACTGCTGCTGAGAACAGGCTCCTAGACAAACTTTGTAGATTGAGTCTAAAGATTCGCCAGAAAAAAGGCCATACGGAGCTTGATAAATGGGCCTCATTGCTTGTTTGTTCTCTTTCTTTGTTTTAAACATGTCTGTGTAACAAAGCTGAGTGCTTTAAGTATGTGGACACCTGACAATCACACGGATATGAGCTTGTTGGACATCCTATTCCAAAACAATGGGCATTAATATGGAGTTGGTGCCCCTTTGCAGCAAAAACAGCTGTAAGTCTTCCGGGAAGGCTTTACACAAGATTTGGAGTGTGTCTGTGGGAATTTGTGTCCATTCAGCCAATAGGGAATCAAAGTCATGCTGGAACAGGAAGGGCCTTCTCCAAACTGTTGCCACAAATTGAAAGCAGCCAAATGTCTAAAAGCCAGCACAGACGTAGTAGGACAGCAATTTCACAAACTGGCTTGCATTGCAGCAAAATGGTATGTCAGTGCCATGTATAAAATAATTTAAAAAAAAATGCATATGAAGATATTTTTATGTACTGTAACCAATAGCCACAGTCAACATTGCCCAAAACAAGGCAACAATTATTTTACTACATAACAAAATGTAAGCTATATAGAGTTGACTAAAATAATAATTTCTTGCAAGGCAGATGTTTAAAAGGATATGAAAGTAAAAATTAAACGGTAATTTGACACATTGCCCCTCCCGATGGACTCTCAGTGGTGAGAGTCCATAAATTAATTACTCCTGGGTAACGAATACCCAACCTGTGGAGTCCAATGAGGGTGGGATAAAAAATGTTTGGAAAACATTTTCCCCACACTGCTGCCTGGAGAACTTTCCTACCAAAAACAGCTTACGAAGAAGCAAAAAGACATCAAAGTGGTAAAAGGTATGTAGGGAGAACCATGTTTCTGCCTTGCAAAGTTCTTCTAAAGAAGCTTAACTTTAAAAACCAAAGAAGTAGAAACTGATCTGATAGAAAAAGCAATGGACTTCACCACCACCAAGAAAGCCTTACGGATCAAAACTTTAACCAAAAAACTAAAGAAATTGGCTTCTGACCAATTTATGGATCTGAGAAATTAACAAATAGACTAAAAGACTGTCTAAATCCTTAGTAGACAGAAGATACAACTTTAGAGTGCAAAATACAATCAAATTATGGAAAAGTCCTTTTTTCCAATTTCCCCACTAATGTTTTCTGAAGAGACAATTTTTGTTAAAAAAAAAAAATCAAATTTAGTTCGTAAGATCTCCTTACCCTGATGTAAAACCAGATAAGGAGGAGGATATAAAAATGCAGATAGCTCAAGTACTCTTCTAGGCGAAGAAATTGAGAAATAAAACCGCAGTTGACAGTAATAAAATGTCAAGAGAATGCATCAGTTGAAATGGAAAAGATTGTAAGTCTCTCGAAATAAAGATAAGGTTCTAAGGAGGAGAAAACTTGTATAAAAGGTTTTAATCTATCTAAGGATTGAACAAAAAATCTGTACAAGTTTAGCTATCTATTTATGGAACAAAACAGGGAGAAAGAGACGAGAGACGACCCTTGAAAGGGTTAGTAGACAAGCTTTTGCTTAAACCCTCTAGGAATTCTGAAAAAGTCCTTTAAAGGTGTGCTTTTCACACCAAGAAGAAAAACTTCCCAGATTTTATAATAGATCTTTCTCATAACAGGTTTCCTATCCTTAATAAAGTATTTATCATGAAATGTGTGAAAAACTCGCTGACTATGTGTTCAATCTCCAAACCAACAAGTTGAGAGACTCAAGATCTTAATGATAAAAAAAAATCTTAAGACTGACAAGATTGAGCCGAAGAGGAAGAAACCATAGAGTAGAGCTGGACATTTGTACCAAGTCTGCAGACCAAAATCTGCAAGGCCAAGCTTGTGCTATAAGAATAATTGATGATAGCTTATGATTTAACCAAGCTATCATTCTTGAAAAAAAGAATAGTAGGAGGAAATATTTACATGCCAGATGAAAGACCAAAAAGTTGCAAGAGAATCTACCAACTCTACCAGAGGATTCCTGGACCTCGCAAAAAATCTAGGAAGTTTGTTGTTTAATCAAGGGGCCATCAGGACTATCTCTGAAAAGCACTATTTCTAGACTATTTGATTGAAGATCTCTGAAGAAAGAACCATCCCCCTTGATAAAGGAATTGAGGACTGAGATAATCCACTTCCCAGTTGTACACACATGGAAAGTGAATTGCAGCAACAAGACCGCAATTGTTCTCTGTCAATTGGAGAATTTGAGATACCTCCTTTATCGATAAAGAATTGCGAGATTCTCCCTTCTGAGAAATCTATTCCCCAGCCATGACAGAATCTGATTAAAATCGAAGAAGAGACTCTTCCTTCAAAAAGGGGCCAGCTGTGGAGAGCCCAGAAGAATGCACTGAACTTCAACACTTTTATAGGTAACCTCACCTCCTGAAGTAACCAAACTCTCCACACTCTGCTGGATTCCCACATTGCTACCCAACCCAAAAGGCTTGTATCTGTCAAAATTATTTTTCAAGATGGAGAAAGAAAGGATGCCCCTGTAAAGATGGACTGGGGATTCATCCACCATGAAAGAAAACGTCTGCAATAGGATCCAGCAGAACCCTTTAAAAAGGATGATAGACTTAGTGCTGATCTTAAGGAAAATTGTATTAAAACATCTTTCCGGTGGAACCTGACCCTCATACAAACAGCTCACTCTATAAAGGGAGGGTCTAGACTCTGTTATAGAGGATGCAATGAAATAGGGACATACAAACATATGTGGTGAGAATGCCCTAGAATTCTGGAAATTTGGACAGAACTCTCCAGCATATTGAACAAACTTTTGATTGAAATATTAATGAATGTATATCCCTCACTATAACACAGGCCTCGTTAAATTAAAAAATACCCAAATTTAATAAGCACATTAAAGCTTTCATCAGAATACTATGCACCATCAACAGACCTAGCATAGCCAAGTACTGAAAAACAGGGGCCCCGGCGTGGTCTGAAATAATCTCTAAAATCAAACACACATACTCAATGTATGAATCGGCGGAACATATACAAAACACAACAGAATCTTTCCACAGAGTTTGGTTTTATTGGATGCTCGGAGACAACAACATTTATACCCCACACTAAGATAACACAACACAGGTTAAACCCCCTCCAGAACAGAAATAAGAAGGTACTTTTTGATAATTATATGTGAACCTATGGTAAGGAAATATACTAAAGCTTCTAAAAGAATGGAAGAATAAACCTTAACAGGAGACAAAAAGTAACGCATAGTGACAAAAAATGTTATTTAAAATTGTTCTGTTTAATTTTATTTTGTATTGTTGTTCGTTGCTGGTCATATGGATTGTTGACAAAATAGACATTTGGGAACTTTCATTTAAAAATAAATCTATATGCTCTCTTTTGGCTATAAAGACATACAGGGTTCCTTACAGGGATTATAGCTACTTGACTATCTGGGACTGAAACCAGACACAACCCTGTTTAAATCACCAAAAGTATTATCGACCTCTCCACAGGCTGAGGCAGAGAACCAAATGTGGCCTTGTAATTTGGATAATTTCCTCTGGACATTCAAACCAAGGCTATTCAAAGCTTTGGGTAAAATCAAATATTTCCTTGTTTTCTCTCTCATAGGCCTAGTTTCCTCGTTGTTAGTAACAGAAAACAATCTTCTTTGTATTTGTATTTTAAAAATGTTTAATAAAAAATATTTTAATCTAAAAAGGATGATTGAAATCTTTCCACCATTGATTCAACATGCAAAGTTGAAGAGAAACGAAGCAAACGGAATGGCATCTGAAGCCACAAAACATCAGACCCAGCATTTCCATATGATTGGAGGGTAGTAACTGAAGCTGGTCACAAGAGTACTGCAAATTTTCTGATATGTTAGAGAAAGAAACATTGAAAGTGAATCGAAGATCACAGTAACGTTTGTGGGATATTTCTTTATCAGACCAATCCTGGCCAGCAGTCTTCTTATCCCAGCATCAGGTGGAAAGATAAAGAAAAATCACAGAACTCAATTAAATAGTTAAAGGAATGAGATAGGCCAGGCACAGCAGCAAATAGGCAGTACAGAATAAGGGGCAAGGCAAAAGAGCAAGCCACACAGAAAAACAGGAGACAGCAGTACAAAGCTGAAGCAACAATTCAGAGCACCAAGGGTTAAATTATATTAAAAGTACTAGGCAGAGCAGGGTTCAGCAACAGGAAGATAGTTCAATCTTCATGAGTACAAAAAAAGCCAGACCAAACAAAAGAGTAACATACTGAAAATATTTGTCCTGATAAGTCCATTTTGAAGGTTGGGACTCTAGAACTTAATCAAGGACTTTAAATCTAGAATAGGCCTAAAAATTTCCTATCTCTTGAGAACAAAAAACAGTTTGGAGAAAAATTCCTGTCCTCACTCCTCCAAACGAACAGGACAGATAACACCCATGGGAACTAGATCTCAATAGATTGGAAAAAGGCTTGATCTTTTACAGGCTTCTTTGAACTGTTGGACAGAAGCAACCTTCCTCTGAGAGGTCTTGACTTGAATCCTATTCTGTATCCTTGGGAAATAATATTCCGTTCCCAGGCTCAACTGAGTGATAGCAACAATCGCACAGGATGTCCTCGCCGTCCAGGATAGCTCCGCTCCGCACCGCCGGGATGAAGACAGAAGACGTCCCTGAGATGGATGAAGGTGTCGCGGCCTGGATGAAGACTTCTCCCCCCTGGATGAGGATGGATGACCAAACTTTAGGAACCGTGAGTAGATTTTCTGGGGTGTTAGGTTTATTTTTAATTTTTTGGGGTGTTTTTATTTTAGATCAGGACTTTAATGGGCAGTGTAAAAGAGTTGAATGACCTTTTAAGGGCAGTGCAAAAGAGCTGAATGCCCTTTTAAGGGCAGTGTAAAAGAGCTGAATGCCCTTTTAAGGGCAATGCCCATACAAATGCCCCTTTAGGGTCAATGGGTAGCTTAGGGGTTTTTTTAGACTTAGGGTTTTTATTTTGGTGGTTGGTTGGGTGGTGGGTTTTACTGCAATGCCCTCCAAAAGGCCCTTTTAAGGGCTATTGGTAGTTTATTGTAGGTTAGGGGGGGTGTTTTTATTTGGGGGGGGCTTTTTTATTTTTATAGGGCTATTAGATAAGGTGTAAATATTTTTATTTTTGCTAATTTCGTTTATTATTTTTGTAATCATAGAATTTTTTATTTTTTCGTAATTTTAGTGTTTATTATTTTTGTAATCATAGATTTTTTTCATATTAGTTTTTTTTTAATTTGTAATTTAGGTTTTTAGTTTTTTAGTAGTGTTAGGTTTTTTTAACCATGTTTTTTTTATTTTTTTTATTTTATTAGAATAGTTATGTTAGGTTAATTTATACTTTATACTTTTTTTTTTTTTTATTTCACAGGTAAGTTTCTATTTATTTAAAGATAGTTATATTGTAATTTTAATTTAAAGTTAGGGGGGTGTTAGGTTTAGGGGTTAATAGTTTAATTTAGTGTTTTGCAATGTGGGGGGCGGCGGTTTAGGGCTTAATAGGTTTAGTTTAGTAGTTACGATGTGGGAAGCTGGAGGTTTAGAGGTTAATAGGTTTAGTTTATTACTTACAATGTGGGGGGATGGCGGTTTAGGGGTTAATAGGTTTATTTAGTGTTGGCGATGTCGGAGAACAGCGGATTAGGGGTTAATAGGTTTAGTTTAGTAGTTACGGTGTGGGGGGTTTAGGGGTTAACTTTATTTAGCGTTGTCGATGTCGGGGAGCGACGGATTAGGGGTTAATAATTTTATTTACTGTTGGCAATGTCGAGGGCGGCGGATTAGGGGTGTTTAGACCTGGAGTTTATGTTAGGGTGTTAGGTTTAAACGTAAATTTCTTTCCCCCATAGACATCAATGGGGTTGCGTTAAGGCGATTTGCCATTCCGCAATCGCAGGTGTTAGTTTTTTTTCTAACACTTTCTCCCCATTGATGTCTATGGGGGAAAGCGTGCATGAGCACATAAACTCAGCCCTTGGCTTTTGTGCAGTATGGAGCTTAACGCACCATAACGCACAGCACAAGGAGGCTTTGCAGAAACTCGTAATGACAACACTATGGAAAGTGCAAAGAGTTATTTTCGCACCCTGTTTAGCGCAAAACTCGTAATCTAGGTGAATATTTGTAATAAGAAAGTGATAAGCACTTTCATTCATCATAATTAGGGCGGAAACAACTAATCGAGTAAGTAGATAATAATCGATAATAAAAATCGTTGCCAACGATTTTCATTATCGATTAGTTGGTCAGTCAATTAGTTGGGCTGCTTGCAGCACACAGCGTGCACGTGTCCCGAGTGAGGAAGAGAGGAAGATGCGCAGGTAGCAGTGGGACAGGTCACTTTGCTCACACTGTTGTAAGCTAGGTATGTCTTTCCTCCCGGTTATCTAACTTAGTTTATACACATGCTTAATGCTTTATACACATGCAGGCTGCAGCGTGTCAGATCGGTCCTGTAAGAGTGTGGACGTTTGTTGGGAAGGGCTGGTTGGGAAGGGCTGTGTAGGCGGGGGCATCAGGGATTTATCCTGCACACTTAGGAAGCCGCCTTAGATTACGCCGCGCCCACAGGGCGGCTCAGGAAGCTTATAGTGCTAGCAGATGGCAGGGAGTGCTGTCAAGGTAAAGAGCTGTGTGAGAGCAAAAGGCACATGCTGTGATAAAAGCTTAGGCCTAAACATAGGAAAAAGTTTGCAAACTTATGTGCTAACTTAGTGACCGGTATCTGCAGGCACCATGTCTATCTCTCAAAAATAACATGGTGCCTGCAGATGCCGGTCACTTACGCCTAGATTTAGAGTTCTGCGTTAGCCGTCAAAACCAGCGTTAAGGGGTCCTAACGCTGGTTTGGGCCGTCCGCTGGTATTTAGAGTCAGTCAGGAACGGGTCTAACGCTCACTTTCCAGCCGCGACTTTTCCATACCGCAGATCCCCCTACGCCAATTGCGTATCCTATATTTTCAATGGGATCTTTCTAATGCTGGTATTTAGAGTCTTGGCTGAAGTGAGTGTTAGAAATCTAACGACAAAACTCCAGCCGCAGAAAAAAGTCAGGAGTTAAGAGCTTTCTGGGCTAACGCCGGTTCATAAAGCTCTTAACTACTGTGCTCTAAAGTACACTAACACCCATAAACTACCTATGTACCCCTAAACCGAGGTCCCCCCACATCGCCGCCACTCTAATAAAAGTTTTTAACCCCTAATCTGCCGACCGCACACCGCCGCAACCTACATTATCCCTATGTACCCCTAATCTGCTGCCCCTAACATCGCCGACACCTACATAATATTTATTAACCACTAATCTGACCCCCCCAACGTCGCCGCTACCTAACTACACTTATTAACCCCTAATCTGCCGACCGGACCTCACCGCCACTATAATAAATGTATTAACCCCTAAACCGCCTCACTCCCGCCTCAAAAACCCTATAATAAATAGTATTAACCTCTAATCTGCCCTCCCTAACATCGCCGCCACCTATCTTCAAATATTAACCCCTAATCTGCCGACCGGACCTCGCCGCTACTCTAATAAATGTATTAACCCCTAAAGCTAAGTCTAACCCTGACACCCCCCCTAAGTTAAATATAATTTAAATCTAACGAAATAAAATAAATCTTATTAAATAAATTAATCCTATTTAAAGCTAAATACTTACCTGTAAAATAAACCCTAATATAGCTACAATATAACGAATAATTATATTGTAGCTATTTTAGGATTTATATTTATTTTACAGGCAACTTTGTATTTATTTTAACTAGGTACAATAGCTATTAAATAGTTAATAACTATTTAGTAGCTACCTAGTTAAAATAAGTACAAAATTACCTGTAAAATAAATCCTAACCTAAGTTACAATTAAACCTAACACTACACTATCAATAAATTAATTAACTAAACTATCTACAATTATCTACAATTAAATCAACTAAACTAAATTACAAAAAAACAAACACTAAATTACAAAAAATAAAAAAAGATTTTAAACTAATTACACCTACTCTAAGCCCCCTAAAAAAATAACAAAGCCCCCCAAAATAAAAAAATGCCCTACCCTATTCTAAAATAAAAAGTTAACAGCTCTTTTACCTTACCAGCCCTTAAAAGGGCCTTTTGCGGGGCATGCCCCAAAGTAAACAGCTCTTTTGCATTTAAAAAAAACATACAATTCCCCCCCCAACATTACAACCCACCACCCACATACCCCTAATCTAACCCAAACCCCCCTTAAAAAACCTAACACTAAGCCCCTGAAGATCTCCCTACCTTATCTTCACCACGCCGGGTATCACCGATCCGTCCAGAAGAGGGTCCGAAGTCTTCATCCTATCCGGCAAGAAGAGGTCCAGAAGAGGGTCCGAAGTCTTCATCCTATCCGGCAAGAAGAGGACATCCGGACCGGTAGACATGTTTATCCAGGCGGCGTCTTCTATCTTCATCCATCCGGCGCGGAGCGGGACCATCTTGAAGCAGCCGACGCGGATCCATCCTCTTCTTCCGGCAACTCCCGAAGAATGAAGGTTCCTTTAAGTGACGTCATCCAAGATGGCGTCCCTCGAATTCCGATTGACTGATAGGATTCTATCAGCCAATCGGAATTAAGGTAGGAAAAATCTGATTGGCTGATTGAATCAGCCAATCAGATTCAAGTTCAATCCGATTGGCTGATTGGATCAGCCAATCAGATTGAGCTCGCATTCTATTGGCTGATCGGAATCGGATTGAACTTGAATCTGATTGGCTGATTCAATCAGCCAATCAGATTTTTCCTACCTTAATTCCAATTGGCTGATAGAATCCTATCAGCCAATCGGAATTCGAGGGACGCCATCTTGGATGACGTCACTTGAAGGAACCTTCGTTCGTCGGGAGTCGCCGGAAGAAGAGGATGGATCCGCGTCGGCTGCTTCAAGATGGTCCAGCTCCGCGCCGGATGGATGAAGATAGAAGACGCCGCCTGGATGAACATGTCTACCGGTCCGGATGTCCTCTTCTTGCCGGATAGGATGAAGACTTCGAACCCTCTTCTGGACGGATCGGTGATACCCGGCGTGGTGAAGATAAGGTAGGGAGATCTTCAGGGGCTTAGTGTTAGGTTTTTTAAGGGGGGTTTGGGTTAGATTAGGGGTATGTGGGTGGTGGGTTGTAATGTTGGGGGGGTAAGGTAAAAGAGCTGTTAACTGGCTGGTAAGGTAAAAGACCTGTTAACTTTTTATTTTAGAATAGGGTAGGGCATTTTTTTATTTTGGGGGGCTTTGTTATTTTTTTAGGGGGCTTAGAGTAGGTGTAATTAGTTTAAAATTCTTGTAATCTTTTTTTATTTTTTGTAATTTAGTGTTTTGTTTTGTTTTTTAATTTAGTTTAGTTGATTTAATTGTAGATAATTGTAGATAGTTTAGTTAATTAATTAATTAATTTATTGATAGTGTAGTGTTAGGTTTAATTGTAACTTAGGTTAGGATTTATTTTACAGGTAACTTTGTAATTATTTTAACTAGGTAGCTATTAAATAGTTATTAACTATTTAATAGCTATTGTACCTAGTTAAAATAAATACAAAGTTGCCTGTAAAATAAATATAAATCCTAAAATAGCTACAATATAATTATTTGTTATATTGTAGCTATATTAGGGTTTATTTTACAGGTAAGTATTTAGCTTTAAATAGGATTAATTTATTTAATAAGATTTATTTTATTTAATTAGATTTAAATTATATTTAGGTTAATACATTTATTAGAGTAGCGGCGAGGTCCGGTCGGCAGATTAGGGGTTAATAAGTTTAGTTAGGTAGCGGCGACGTTAGGGGGGGCAGATTAGGGGTTAATAAATATTATGTAGGTGTCGGCGATGTGAGGGGCAGCAGATTAGGGGTACATAGGGATAATGTAGGTTGCGGCGGTGTGCGGTCAGCAGATTAGGGGTTAATAATAAAATGCAGGGGTCATCGATAGCGGGGGCGGCAGATTAGGGGTTAATAAGTGTAAGGTTAGGGGTGTTTAGACTCGGGGTACATGTTAGGGTGTTAGGTGCAGACTTAGGAAGTGTTTCCCCATAGGAAACAATGGGGCTGCGTTAGGAGCTGAACGCTGCTGTTTTGCAGGTGTTATGTTTTTTTTTTAGCTCAAACTGCCCCATTGTTTCCTATGGGGATATCGTGCACGAGCACATTTTTTAAGCTGGCCGCGTCCGTAAGCAACGCTGGTATTTAGAGTTGAAGTGACGGTAAATTATGTTCTACGCTCCCTTTTTGGAGCCTAACGCAGCCCTTCAGAGAACTCTAAATACCAGCGTTGCTTAAAAGGTGCGGGGGGGGGGAACACGCGTAGCTAACGCCCCCTTCTAACGCAAAACTCTAAATCTAGGCGCAAGTTCACAAACTTTTTTCTATGTTTAGGCCTAAGCTTTTATCACAGCGTGTGCCTTTCCCTCTCACACAGCTCTTTATCTTAGGGAAATAAAAACAGGCCGTGTGGCCATGTGTTGGGAAGGGCTATGTGGGCGGGGGCATCAGGGACAGTCACCATTAATGTATTCCAGATTCCAGCACTTAGGAAGCCTTCTTAGGGCGTACTGGAAAGTTACTTTTTTTTTGTTTAAAAATCTAAATTATGCTTACCTGATAATTTCATTTCCATCCAGGTTGAAGAACCAAGTCGCTGCTAGAGCATCTATCAGCGTCGCTTCTGGGTCCCTGGACCTGGATCCGTAACAAGGAAGCTTGGCGTTCTGGCGAGACGCCATGAGATCCAACCCTGGTTTGCCCCAACGATGAATCAATTGAACAAACACCTCCGGATGGAGTTCCCACTCCCCCCGGATGGAAAGTCTGACGACTTAGAAAATCCGCCTCCCAGTTCTCCACGCCTGGGATATGGATTGCTGACAGGTGGCAAGAGTGGTACTGCCCAGCGAATTATTTTTGAGACTTCTAACATTGCTAGGGAACTCCTGGTTCCCCCTTGATGGTTGATGTAAGCCACAGTCGTGATGTTGTCCGACTGAAATCTGATGAACCTCAGTGTTGCTAACTGAGGCCAAGCCAGAAGAGCATTGAATATCGCTCTTAACTCCAGAATATTTATTGGAAGGAGTTTCTCCTCCTGAGTCCACGATCCCTGTGCCTTCAGGGAGTTCCAGACTGCAACCTAGAAGGCTGGCATCTGTTGTTACACTTGTCCAATACAAAAGGTCATACCCTTGGACAGGTGTACCCGAGACAACCACCGGAGAAGAGAATCTCTGGTCTCATGATCCAGATTTAGCAGAGGGGACAAATCTGTAATCCCCATTCCACTGACTCAGCATGCATAATTGCAGCGGTCTGAGATGAAGGCGCGCAAATGGCACTATGTCCATTGCCGCTACCATTAAGCCGATTACCTCCATACACTGAGCTACCGAAGGGCGCGGAATGGAGTGAAGAACACGGCAAGCATTTAGAAGTTTTGATAACCTGGACTCCGTCAGGTAAATTTTCATTTCTACAGAATCTATAAGAGTCCCTAAAAAGGAGACTCTTGTGAGTGGGGATAGAGAACTCTTTTCCTCGTTCACTTTCCACCCGTGCGACCTCAGGAATGCCAGAACTATCTCTGTATGAGACTTGGCAACTTGAAAGCTTGACGCCTGTATCAGGATGTCTTCTAGATACGGAGCCACCGCTATGCCTCGCGGTCTTAGAACCGCCAGAAGTGAGCCCAGAACCTTTGTAAAGATTCTCGGGGCTGTAGCCAACCCGAAGGGAAGAGCTACAAATTGGTAATGCCTGTCTAGAAAGGCAAACCTTAGAAACCGATGATGATCTTTGTGAATCGGTATGTGAAGGTAGTCCACTGTGGTCATGTACTGACCTTCTTGGATCATGGGTAGGATGGTCCGAATAGTTTCCATTTTGAAAGATGGAACTCTGAGGAATTTTAAGATCTTTAGATCCAAAATTGGTCTGAAGGTTCCCTCTTTTTTGGGAACCACAAACAGATTCGAATAAAAACCCTGTCCTTGTTCCGTCCGCGGAACTGGATGGATCACTCCCATAACTAGGAGGTCTTGCACACAGCGTAGGAATGCCTCTTTCTTTATCTGATTTGCAGATAGCCTTGAAAGATGAAATCTCCCTTGTGGAGGGGAAGCTTTGAAGTCCAGAAGATATCCCTGAGATATGATCTGCAACGCCCAGGGATCCTGAACATCTCTTGCCCACGCCTGGGCGAAGAGAGAAAGTCTGCCCCCTACTAGATCCATCGCCGGATAGGGGGCCGTTCCTTCATGCTGTCTTAGAGGCAGCAGCAGGCTTTCTGGCCTGCTTGCCTTTGTTCCAGGAATGGTTAGGTTTCCAGGCCTGCTTAGATTGAGCAAAAGTTCCCTCTTGTTTTGAAGCAGAGGAAGTTGATGCTGCACCTGCCTTGAAATTTCGAAAGGCACGAAAATTAGACTGTTTGGCCTTTGCTTTGGCCCTGTCCTGAGGAAGGGTGTGACCCTTACCTCCAGTAATGTCAGCAATAATTTCCTTCAAACCAGGCTCGAATAAGGTCTGTCCCTTGAAAGGAATGTTGAGTAATTTAGACTTCGAAGTCACGTCAGCTGACCAGGATTTAAGCCATAGCGCCCTACGCGCCTGGATGGCGAATCCGGAATTCTTAGCCGTTAGTTTAGTCAAATGAACAATGGCATCAGAAACAAATGAGTTAGCTAGCTTAAGTGTTCTAAGCTTGTCAATAATTTCAGTCAATGGAGCTGTATGGATGGCCTCTTCCAGGGCCTCAAACCAGAATGCCGCCGCGGCCGTGACAGGCGCAATGCATGCAAGGGGCTGTAAAATAAAACCTTGTTGAATAAACATTTTCTTAAGGTAACCCTCCAATTTTTTATCCATTGGATCTGAAAAAGCACAACTGTCCTCAACCGGGATAGTAGTACGCTTTGCTAAAGTAGAAACTGCTCCCTCCACCTTAGGGACCGTCTGCCATAAGTCCCCTGTAGTGGCGTCTATTGGAAACATTTTTCTAAATATAGGAGGTGGGGAAAAAGGCACACCCGGTCTATCCCACTCCTTGCTAATAATTTCTGTAAGCCTTTTAGGTATAGGAAAAACATCAGTACACACCGGCACCGCATAGTATTTATCCAGCCTACACAATTTCTCTGGTACTGCAACTGTGTTACAGTCATTCAGAGCAGCTAATACCTCCCCAAGCAACACACGGAGGTTCTCAAGCTTAAATTTAAAATTAGAAATCTCTGAATCAGGTTTCCCCCGAATCAGAGATGTCACCCACAGACTGAAGCTCTCCGTCCTCATGATCTGCATATTGTGACGCAGTATCAGACATGGCCCTTACAGCATCTGCGCGCTCTGTATTTCTCCTAACCCCAGAGCAATCGCGCTTGCCTCTTAATTCAGGCAACCTGGATAATACCTCTGACAGGGTATTATTCATGATTGCAGCCATGTCCTGCAAGGTAATCGCTATGGGCGTCCCTGATGTAATTGGCGCCATATTAGCGTGCATCCCCTGAGCGGGAGGCGAAGGGTCTGACACGTGGGGAGAGTTAGTCGGCATAACCTCCCCCTCGTCAGAATCTTCTGGTGATATTTCTTTTACATTTAAAGACTGATCTTTACTGTTTAAGGTGAAATCAATACATTTAGTACACATTCTCCTATGGGGCTCCACCATGGCTTTCAAACATAATGAACAAGTAGTTTCCTCTGTGTCAGACATGTTTAAACAGACTAGCAATGAGACTAGCAAGCTTGGAAAACACTTTAAACAAGTTTACAAGCAATATAAAAAACGTTACTGCACCTTTAAGAAACACAAATTTTGTCAAAATTTGAAACAGTGAAAAAAATCAGTTACACTAACGAAATTTTTACAGTGTATGTAACAAGTTAGCAGAGCATTGCACCCACTTGCAAATGGATGATTAACCCCTTAATACCCAAAACGGAATAATAAAAGACAAAAACGTTTTTTGTTTTTTTCAAACAGTCACAACTGCCACAGCTGTACTGTGGCTTTTTACCTCCCTCAAAAACGACTTTGAAGCCTTTTGAGCCCTCCAGAGATGTCCTGGATCATGCAGGAATTAGCTGGATGTCTGTGTCTGTAATTTTTGCTGTGCAAAAAACCGGCAAAATAGGCCCCTCCCACTCATATTACAACAGTGGAAAGCCTAAGGAAACTGTTTCTAGGCAAAATTCAAGCCAGCCATGTGGAAAAAAACTAGGCCCCAATAAGTTTTATCACCAAAAACATATAAAAACGATTAAACATGCCAGCAAACGTTTTATATTACATTTTTATAAGAGTATGTATCTCTATTAATAAGCCTGATACCAGTCGCTGTCACTGCATTTAAGGCTTTACTTACATTAGTTCGGTATCAGCAGAATTTTCTAGCAAATTCCATCCCTAGAAAAATATTAACTGCACATACCTTATTGCAGGAAAACCTGCACGCCATTCCCTCTCTGAAGTTACCTCACTCCTCAGAATATGTAAGAACAGCCATGGATCTTAGTTACTTCTGCTAAGATCATAGAAAACGCAGGCAGATTCTTCTTCTAAATACTGCCTGACATAAACAGTACACTCCGGCACCATTTAAAAATAACAAACTTTTGATTGAAGAATAAACTAAGTATAAAACACCAAACTCCTCTTACGACCTCCATCTTGGTTGAGGCTTGCAAGAGAATGACTGGGTATGACAGTGAGAGGAGGAGCTATATAGCAGCTCTGCTGTGGGTGATCCTCTTGCAACTTCCTGTTGGGAAGGAGAATATCCCACAAGTAATGGATGATCCGTGGACTGGAAACACTTAACAAGAGAAATGTAATGTAAACTAGGTTAAACCACCAAGGTACCACCAAGGCTTCTATCAGCTCTGCCTGGGGATCCCTGGACCGCGACCCGTATCTGGACGCCATGAGATCTATCTCCGGAGTCCCCATTTGTGGCAAATCTCCGCAAGCAACTCGGGGTGGAGAGACCATTCCCCCGAATGGAAGGATTGCCTGCTGAGAAAATACGCTTCCCAGTTGCCACACCCGGAATGTGGATTGCTGAGAGTGAGCAGTTGTGGGACTCTGCCCATTCCAATATCCTAGAAACCTCCCTCATCGCTAGGGAGCTTCTTGTTCCCCCCTGATGGTTGATGTAAGCCACCGAGGTAATGACCTCCTGTGACGAAAGGCAAAGAATGACTGGGGGATGAGGGAGAGATATTTAAGCCTTTGGATGGGGTGTATTTGCCTCCTCCTGGTGGCCAGGTTCTTATTTCCCACAAGTAATGAATGAAGCCGTGGACTGTTCTCCCCTTTAGATGAAAATAAAATATATTATTGGTTGAATGGCTTGCAGATCCTGCAATATATTATTAAAATTTTAAACATTCATAAACATTAATAAACGTTAATCAATTTGTCCGAAAACTGACTTTGAAAAGATACTTCCTTAAAACACCCCCTACAAGAACAACAGCCTAACCCAGCAATTTCACACATTCTAACTTTAAAGTAAAATCTACTTTTTACCCCACCCATGAAAAGGAGGAATTCCTAAAAACTCTTGAATCCAAAGTTAAAGATGACTTAAAAAAATTAGATTTGACTAATAAAGTTAAAGATAATTTAAAACCTAAGAAACGTACAGTACTCAAATCCCTACAAGACAATAAAGAGATCATAATTAAACCTGCTGTTATCATGGACACTGAATACTATTTAGAAGAGTCTTATAGACTATTATTTGATAAAACCACTTATACACAACTTAAACATAACCCAATTAATGATCAAAAAAAGAAACTTAAACTTTTGGATCAAGCCAAACTATCAGGGGTCCTTACAGATTCTGAATGTTTTTTTTACAGGAGAATCACCCTAAAACACCCACTTTTTATTTTTTACCAAAAATTCACAAACATCTTACTTCTCCCCCAGGGCGCCCAACTATGCGAATATTAGATCTTCTAGATCTATTCTCTAGATCTTCAAGGTGATCTTCCAAGCCTCTAATTAATTCTTGCTGCATTTTAACAATAATCTCCAGAATTTCATCCAATATGTCATCCACCTTTTCTTCGAGCGATGCGGTTCTCTCCCCGATATCTGTGATATCTTGCTTTAGTTCTGATAAAGCTGCTCTCATTTCGTCATGAAATATTTGTTTTATCTGTTTTAGAAGTTCTTCATTGGATGAAGAAATCTTAGATGAGGGACTATGAGCAGATAATATATCTTCTTCTTGTTCTATGTCTTGTGAAAGTTCCAATAATGCTTGTTTCTTCTTCTGCTGTGAGTTGGAGAGACACTCTTTAACTGACTGAGTGCGGCTCTTCATAGTGAAGTTAGTTATGACCACGTTTATTAGAAATATCTATCTTAATGTATGTCAAAAATTATTGCAGAGCTCAAATAATCAATCTTTCTCCTCTGATATGTATGTTATTTAGTAATGTCTGAAAGTGTCAATGGTTAGATCAATGGTACATATTTGGCATCCTTTAAAGGGACAGTTCACCCAAAAACTTTCTCCCCTTTAAATTATTCCCAATGATCCTTTTTACCTGCTAGAGTGTATTAAATTGGTTGCAAGTAGCTCCTTTGCTCATATTTCAGCATTTGAAATAGCTGATTTAGCTTGTGGTTTCCCAACCTATACTGAAAGTTTTGATACTGGCGTATACGCTATTGACAAGCCTAAGTAAACACAGCCAGCAGAAGAGATTACACCCTCAGTGGGGGGCATGATAGTTAAGTAATAACATTATCATTTTCCATTGTTCTCTCTATGTATTGAGCTTTGGTGTTCCAGACAAATATAAGGTAAGGAAGCAAGTCTGTGTACATAAATTGATAGCATAATGAGATCTGATATTACCTGAAGCTCAACCCATTGTAATAGGCTGTGGTTTCAAAGCACAAAACCAGCTACTTCAGATACACAAATAAACCCGAAAATGCAATTTCTCAAATATTTTATACTCTGCAGTTGGTATAACAAGTCATTTAAAATACATTTATGGAAAAACAATTTTACAGTGTACTGTCCCTTAAAGTATGTGAGATGAATGAGAGGTGTAAAGCAAGGCCAGCTAGGTATTCGCCTCATGTAGTCCCCTTCTCTAAGAAATTTCCAAGGGTATAGGATGAAGGGATAGTAAATGTTGAAGGGCCTTATTATGTTGTTTACCTCCTATTCATAAGCTGCGTGGCTTTTTAAGACATAGGTATTAGGTCCTCCTAGTGTGCTGTCAGAACTCCGTGTAGTATAATCATGGATTATGAATGAGCTCTTTGTAAAAGGCTGGTGATTTCAGATTTTTTTTCCCTTCACTCTCCTCTAAATTTAATGTTTCCAGTAATACACTTCTCCCCAGGGAAGGTGTCCTCACAGGACGATCACGGGAAATAGTGCGGGGGATATGACCTGTCCCCCTAAGGGCTAACAGGAAGGGGGGGGGTGTGTATTGAAAAGAGCCTCTCTCTTTATGCTTAATATATGGGAGACTGATCTGTTAATAGGTTTTGATATCTTGATCAATGCGGCACTAGCATTTAATCTGATCGCTATAGTGGTGATGCTGCTTTCATTTTAAAGTGGAGATGAAAATGGCGTTTTTTCCCTTGTCAAAATTTCCCTCTCAATCAGCCTTTTTGCCGTTTACTGTGTATCTGAAGATTAGCATTCTGTTAACAGTTTATCTCTCCTTAAGTGTATCTGCCAATTTTCACGTTTATCAGGACCCTGAGGAAATTAAAATCAGGAGAAGCCCAGTTCAGGAGGTAAACAAATATGGCGACTCGCGCCTAGGAGAGGATTCCCTCTAAATGTGCTGCAGCGCTGATGAGCCCACTAAATGCTTTGTGGCTTGCTGTCAGTAAGATAGTGTGCTGGGTACTTCTGGACAGTATATGTTATATGGGTAGGATGGTATCGCTACTCACTTTTTGTCCTGCTCAGACCTTTCATGGCTCATCCCTGCCAATGTACTATGCGGATGAATTCCCTTCTGAGCTTTGTCCAAGACTTGTCCGATTCCAATTCTTATAGTGCAGTACAAGCTCCGGAGCGGAGCCCCGACCCTCCAAAGTGCTGCAGTGCTGTTAGAAAGCTTATCCAGTCGAACTTCAGTAAAGGAATGGTTCCGGTTCAAGCTCACTCTCCTCCTCCTCTGTACTATGTGAATCCAGACCTTATCCAGCTCCCGATTATAGAATGGCTCTCTCTGGGGAGTAATAGGAGTTATTTTAAGCCCTTTAACTTCTTATCAACTTAGCTAAATTCTATATATAATATTTTTCAGTCAGGAGCTTAATGTCCATGCGACTGTACTCTACTGCAGTTAGCCCCGCCTCAATTTCATTTTTTTATGTAATCTTAGAATTTTTTTTATTTTTTGCGATTTTAGATTTTTTTTATTTTATGTAATCTTAGATTTTCTATTTAAAGTGAAAGCAAAGTTGCCTGCACCTCTATGCCGCAAAGCAAAATACAGCTCAAAATAAATTGAGTTTATTTCATGATTTTTTTAAATATTCTATATTTATCACATAAATATACCATTAAATTCGGATCACTATATCGCCGTTCCTCCGCCTGCCTCCAAAAATAAAACCTTTATTTTCAGATGACGAATATCATTTTTAATATTTCTATTGGTCCCCCAGTGGCGTCTGAAAATTACACTCTACGCCCCCACCTTCAATTGCGCATGCGTGTCTCATTGAATTTATTCCGTGTCTAGAAGCGCGTCCATGAGACATGAATGTGCATTGACCTCAACAGGGAAACAGCGAATGAGTTTGCCGCATCGGCACTAAGGGGGAATGGCGGATTAGAGGTTAATAGTTTAAATAGGTACTTTGAGTTGTGGGGGATGGCGGTTTAGAGGTTAATAACTTTTATTGTTAGTTGCGATGTGGGGGGTTAGCGGTTTATCCATTTATTATAAGTTGCAATGTGGGGGGATAGAGGGGTTTTAACGTGTCGGGTTTATTTTTGGGAGGCGGGTTGGATTACAATGGGAAATAGGTCTCAAAAAGCTCCTTTTTCCTATTTTAATCAAGTATATGCCACTGTTTGGTGCTTTTTTATTATAACAGTGAAATAGACTGTCCAGCTTACATACATGCATTTCCTGTTAGTCTCAAAATCTAAATAAACAGCTTTAAAGGGACAGTCAAGTCCAAAAAAAACTTTTATGTTTCAAATAGGGCATGTAATTTTAAACAACTTTCCAATTTACTTTTATCACCAACTTTGCTTTGTTCTCTTGGTATTCTTAGTTGACAGCTAAACCTAGGAGGTTCATATGCTAATTTCTTAGACCTTGAAGGCCGCCTCTAATCTAAATGCATTTAGAAAGTTTTTCACCACTAGAGGGCATTAGTTCACATGTTTCATATAGATCACACTGAGCTCATGCACGTGAATTTACCATGGAGACAGCTCTAATTGGCTAAAATGCAAGTCTGTCAAAAGAACTGAAATAAGGGGGCAGTCTGCTGAGGCTTAGATACAAGGTAATTACAGAGGTAAACGTGTATGATTATAACTGTGTTGGTTATGCAAAACTGGGGAATTGGTCATTGAGGGATTATCTATCTTTTAAAACAACAAACATTTTGGTGTTGACTGTCCCTTTAACAATCTTTTTTTATGAAAATATACTGTAAATAGTGCTCTTTCATATGCGTGATTGATGTTTAGCGGTTAATGTCACTTTAATCAAAAGGAAGTTTTTCCATATAATTATAAATGATTGTTACAAATCAACATGTGTTGAAAAAAATTACACAGCTGCATTAAATAACATAAGTTGTCTTAAATAACTCACTCCAATAACAATCCAAACATTTAAAAAAAATGATCGCTCAGTTTGGATTCAATTCTTATAGCAGGTTGTATTTCTAGAAGGTTAATGAGTCTGAAGACAGTTTTTTGGTCTTTTCTTGGTAAGCGTAGCCATTTTCTTGCCAAATGAATGTCAGAACAGCTTGTTACAGATTATATAAGATGTGTTTTGGAAGCAAAATATCGAGTGTTTTTAATTAAATTGATAGATACGTTCACGCACATGGCAGATTTTTACTTTAGCAGAAAACGGTTGTTAAAAGTTGAAATGGAAACGTTATTTTGTGCAGTTACTCAACACTGATAAGTTACAAGAAATGCAATGTTGCAAATGATAAACATGAATCTAGTAAAGGCTGTATGAAGTAAGTTTTTTACTTCTCCAGGCTCTGCATCAACATTTTTATGTGGTAGTCGGTGTTAGACTAGTCAGGGTCTTTTGAGGTAACAAAAAAAAACTTATAAAAAGACAAATAATCACATGTATAAAATAATTTAGTATCTATATATAAAATGCTCTGTAATGTATAAAAGTCACAAATTGTATTACCAGACATCACGTCCATCCCAACCCCCTTACACAAATACGTTCTTGGCAGTTAATCAGTTGGTGTTTTAGCTCTGGCTAGCATTGCTTGCACAACTGAGGCAACTGCTATGTTTAAATTTGGTAGAAATGAGAAGAAAACAGTGTAGACTGTAAATGACCTCCTTGTTTCCTGGTATGAATTTAAAGGGCCATTATAGTGATAAAATGTTGTGCTCTAATTCATTATAATTTTATCATTAGTGATGCTGCAACGGCTAAAAGACTAGTGCTGCTGATTGGGTCAGCAGCAGTTTCTGCAAAGGGTCAGCAGTTCTCTGGGGCTCATGAACAGTTCTTTAGCTATGTGTTTAACACCTTTGCACGGGTTAAACACACAGCCTTACAGGGTCCCTACTTTTAAAATGACGAACTAGTAAATTAGAGCGTGTAATGTTAACAATATAAAGGCCCTTTAAAGTACAGTAACCTGATATAATATGAGTCAATGACACTTTACTGACTGTTACAAATGAGGAACAGGACTTTGGAATTATTATTTCAGTTGATTTAAAATTTAGTAAACAATGTAGTACTGCAGCGAGATAGGCCAGCAAAATGCTTGGATGTATTGGTAGAGGTATTTGTAGAAGAAATAGTAAGGTTCTTATGCCACGTTACAGATCATTAGGCTTCATCTTCAGAAGGAAATAAACAACATTTGAATCCGTGCAAAAACAGAATTTATGTTTACCTGATAAATTTCTTTCTCCAACGGTGTGTCCGGTCCACGGCGTCATCCTTACTTGTGGGATATTCTCTTCCCCAACAGGAAATGGCAAAGAGCCCAGCAAAGCTGGTCACATGATCCCTCCTAGGCTCCGCCTACCCCAGTCATTCGACCGACGTTAAGGAGGAATAATAGCATAGGAGAAACCATATGGTACCGTGGTGACTGTAGTTAAAGAAAATAAATTATCAGACCTGATTAAAAAACCAGGGCGGGCCGTGGACCGGACACACCGTTGGAGAAAGAAATTTATCAGGTAAACATAAATTCTGTTTTCTCCAACATAGGTGTGTCCGGTCCACGGCGTCATCCTTACTTGTGGGAACCAATACCAAAGCTATAGGACACGGATGAAGGGAGGGAGCAAATCAGGTCACCTAAATGGAAGGCACCACGGCTTGCAAAACCTTTCTCCCAAAAATAGCCTCAGAAGAAGCAAAAGTATCAAACTTGTAAAATTTGGTAAAAGTGTGCAGTGAAGACCAAGTCGCTGCCCTACATATCTGATCAACAGAAGCCTCGTTCTTGAAGGCCCATGTGGAAGCCACAGCCCTAGTGGAATGAGCTGTGATTCTTTCGGGAGGCTGCCGTCCGGCAGTCTCGTAAGCCAATCTGATGATGCTTTTAATCCAAAAGGAGAGAGAGGTAGAAGTTGCTTTTTGACCTCTCCTTTTACCTGAATAAACAACAAACAAGGAAGATGTTTGTCTAAAATCCTTTGTAGCATCTAAATAGAATTTTAGAGCGCGAACAACATCCAAATTGTGCAACAAGCGTTCCTTCTTTGAAACTGGTTTCGGACACAGAGAAGGTACGATAATCTCCTGGTTAATGTTTTTGTTAGAAACAACTTTTGGAAGAAAACCAGGTTTAGTACGTAAAACCACCTTATCTGCATGGAACACCAGATAAGGAGGAGAACACTGCAGAGCAGATAATTCTGAAACTCTTCTAGCAGAAGAAATTGCAACTAAAAACAAAACTTTCCAAGATAATAACTTAATATCAACGGAATGTAAGGGTTCAAACGGAACCCCCTGAAGAACTGAAAGAACTAAATTGAGACTCCAAGGAGGAGTCAAAGGTTTGTAAACAGGCTTGATTCTAACCAGAGCCTGAACAAAGGCTTGAACATCTGGCACAGCTGCCAGTTTTTTGTGAAGTAACACTGACAAGGCAGAAATCTGTCCCTTCAGGGAACTTGCCGATAATCCTTTTTCCAATCCTTCTTGAAGGAAGGATAGAATCCTAGGAATCTTAACCTTGTCCCAAGGGAATCCTTTAGATTCACACCAACAGATATATTTTTTCCAAATTTTGTGGTAAATCTTTCTAGTTACAGGCTTTCTGGCCTGAACAAGAGTATCGATAACAGAATCTGAGAAACCTCGCTTCGATAAAATCAAGCGTTCAATCTCCAAGCAGTCAGCTGGAGTGAAACCAGATTCGGATGTTCGAACGGACCCTGAACAAGAAGGTCTCGTCTCAAAGGTAGCTTCCAAGGTGGAGCCGATGACATATTCACCAGATCTGCATACCAAGTCCTGCGTGGCCACGCAGGAGCTATCAAGATCACCGACGCCCTCTCCTGATTGATCCTGGCTACCAGCCTGGGGATGAGAGGAAACGGCGGGAACACATAAGCTAGTTTGAAGGTCCAAGGTGCTACTAGTGCATCCACTAGAGCCGCCTTGGGATCCCTGGATCTGGACCCGTAGCAAGGAACTTTGAAGTTCTGACGAGAGGCCATCAGATCCATGTCTGGAATGCCCCATAGTTGAGTGACTTGGGCAAAGATTTCCGGATGGAGTTCCCACTCCCCCGGATGCAATGTCTGACGACTCAGAAAATCCGCTTCCCAATTTTCCACTCCCGGGATGTGGATAGCAGACAGGTGGCAGGAGTGAGACTCCGCCCATAGAATAATCTTGGTCACTTCTTCCATCGCTAGGGAACTCCTTGTTCCCCCCTGATGGTTGATGTACGCAACAGTCGTCATGTTGTCTGATTGAAACCGTATGAACTTGGTCCTCGCTAGCTGAGGCCAAGCCTTGAGAGCATTGAATATCGCTCTCAGTTCCACAATATTTATCGGTAGAAGAGATTCTTCCCGAGACCAAAGACCCTGAGCTTTCAGGGATCCCCAGACCGCGCCCCAGCCCATCAGACTGGCGTCGGTCGTGACAATGACCCACTCTGGTCTGCGGAATGTCATCCCTCGTGACAGGTTGTCCAGGGACAGCCACCAACGGAGTGAGTCTCTGGTCCTCTGATTTACTTGTATCTTTGGAGACAAGTCTGTATAGTCCCCATTCCACTGACTGAGCATGCACAGTTGTAATGGTCTTAGATGAATGCGCGCAAAAGGAACTATGTCCATTGCCGCTACCATCAACCCGATCACTTCCATGCACTGAGCTACGGAAGGAAGAGGAACGGAATGAAGAATTCGACAAGAGTCCAGAAGTTTTGTCTGTCTGGCCTCTGTTAGAAAAATCCTCATTTCTGAGGAGTCTATAATTGTTCCCAAGAAGGGAACCCTTGTTGACGGGGATAGAGAACTCTTTTCCACGTTCACTTTCCAGCCGTGAGATCTGAGAAAGGCCAGGACGATGTCCGTGTGAGCCTTTGCTCGAGGGAGGGACGACGCTTGAATCAGAATGTCGTCCAGGTAAGGTACTACTGCAATGCCCCTTGGTCTTAGCACCGCTAGAAGGGACCCTAGTACCTTTGTGAAAATCCTTGGAGCAGTGGCTAATCCGAAAGGAAGCGCCACGAACTGGTAATGTTTGTCCAGGAATGCAAACCTTAGGAACCGATGATGTTCCTTGTGGATAGGAATATGTAGATACGCATCCTTTAAATCCACCGTGGTCATGAATTGACCTTCCTGGATGGAAGGAAGGATAGTTCGAATGGTTTCCATCTTGAACGATGGGACCTTGAGAAATTTGTTTAAGATCTTGAGATCTAGGATTGGTCTGAACGTTCCCTCTTTTTTGGGAACTATGAACAGATTGGAGTAGAACCCCATCCCTTGTTCTCTCAATGGAACAGGATGAATCACTCCCATTTTTAACAGGTCTTCTACACAATGTAAGAACGCCTGTCTTTTTATGTGGTCTGAAGACAACTGAGACCTGTGGAACCTCCCCCTTGGGGGAAGTCCCTTGAATTCCAGAAGATAACCCTGGGAGACTATTTCTAGCGCCCAAGGATCCAGAACATCTCTTGCCCAAGCCTGAGCGAAGAGAGAGAGTCTGCCCCCCACCAGATCCGGTCCCGGATCGGGGGCCAATATTTCATGCTGTCTTGTTAGCAGTGGCAGGTTTCTTGGCCTGCTTTCCCTTGTTCCAGCCTTGCATTGGTCTCCAAGCTGGCTTGGCCTGAGAAGTATTACCCTCTTGCTTAGAGGACGTAGCACCTTGGGCTGGTCCGTTTTTACGAAAGGGACGAAAATTAGGTCTATTTTTTGCCTTGAAAGGCCGATCCTGAGGAAGGGCATGGCCCTTACCCCCAGTGATATCAGAGATAATCTCTTTCAAGTCAGGACCAAACAGCGTTTTCCCCTTGAAAGGAATGTTTAGTAGCTTGTTCTTGGAAGACGCATCAGCCGACCAAGATTTCAACCAAAGCGCTCTGCGCGCCACAATAGCAAACCCAGAATTCTTAGCCGCTAACTTAGCCAATTGCAAAGAGGCGTCTAGAGTGAAAGAATTAGCCAATTTGAGAGCATTGACTCTGTCCATAATCTCCTCATAAGGAGGAGAGTCACTATCGAGCACCTTAATCAGTTCATCAAACCAGAAATATGCGGCTGTAGTGACAGGGACAATGCATGAAATGGGTTGTAGAAGGTAACCCTGCTGAACAAACATCTTTTTAAGCAAACCTTCTAATTTTTTATCCATAGGATCTTTGAAAGCACAACTATCCTCTATGGGAATAGTGGTGCGTTTGTTTAAAGTAGAAACCGCTCCCTCGACCTTGGGGACTGACTGCCATAAGTCCTTTCTGGGGTCGACCATAGGAAACAATTTTTTAAATATGGGGGGAGGGACGAAAGGAATACCGGGCCTTTCCCATTCTTTATTAACAATGTCCGCCACCCGCTTGGGTATAGGAAAAGCTTCTGGGAGCCCCGGCACCTCTAGGAACTTGTCCATTTTACATAGTTTCTCTGGGATGGCCAAATTTTCACAATCATCCAGAGTGGATAATACCTCCTTAAGCAAAATGCGGAGATGTTCCAATTTAAATTTAAAAGTAATCACATCAGATTCAGCCTGCTGAGAAATGTTCCCTAAATCAGTAATTTCTCCCTCAGACAAAACCTCCCTGGCCCCCTCAGATTGGGTTAGGGGCCCTTCAGAGATATTAATATCAGCGTCGTCATGCTCTTCAGTAACTAAAACAGAGCATCCACGCTTACGCTGACAAGGGTTCATTTTGGCTAAAATGTTTTTGACAGAATTATCCATTACAGCCGTTAATTGTTGCATAGTAAGGAGTATTGGCGCGCTAGATGTACTAGGGGCCTCCTGAGTGGGCAAGACTCGTGTAGACGAAGGAGGGAATGATGCAGTACCATGCTTACTCCCCTCACTTGAGGAATCATCTTGGGCATCATTGTCATTATCACATAAATCACATTTATTTAAATGAATAGGAATTCTGGCTTCCCCACATTCAGAACACAGTCTATCTGGTAGTTCAGACATGTTAAACAGGCATAAACTTGATAAGAAAGTACAAAAAACGTTTTGAAATAAAACCGTTACTGTCACTTTAAATTTTAAACTGAGCACACTTTATTACTGCAATTGCGAAAAAACATGAAGGAATTGTTCAAAATTCACCAAACTTTCACCACAGTGTCTTAAAGCCTTGAAAATATTGCACACCAATTTTGGAAGCTTTAACCCTTAAAATAACGGAACCGGAGCCGTTTTAAGCTTTAACCCCTTTACAGTCCCTGGTATCTGCTTTGCTGAGACCCAACCAAACCCAAGGGGAATACGATACCAAATGATGCCTTCAGAAGTCTTTTATAAGTATCAGAGCTCCTCTCACATGCGACTGCATGCCATGCCTCTCAAAAACAAGTGCGCAACACCGGCGCGAAAATGAGACTCTGCCTATGCTTTGGGAAAGCCCCTAAAGAATAAGGTGTCTAAAACAGTGCCTGCCGATATTATTATATCAAAATACCCAGAATAAATGATTCCTCAAGGCTAAATAAGTGTTAATATCAATCGATTTAGCCCAAAAAATGTCTACAGTCTAAATAAGCCCTTGTGAAGCCCTTATTTACAATCGTAATAAACATGGCTTACCGGATCCCATAGGGAAAATGACAGCTTCCAGCATTACATCGTCTTGTTAGAATGTGTCATACCTCAAGCAGCAAGGACTGCAAACTGTTCCCCCAACTGAAGTTAATGCTCTCAACAGTCCTGTGTGGAACAGCCATGGATTTTAGTTACGGTTGCTAAAATCATTTTCCTCATACAAACAGAATTCTTCATCTCTTTTCTGTTTCTGAGTAAATAGTACGTACCAGCACTATTTGAAAATAACAAACTCTTGATTGAATAATGAAAAACTACAGTTAAACACTAAAAAACTCTAAGCCATCTCCGTGGAGATGTTGCCTGTACAACGGCAAAGAGAATGACTGGGGTAGGCGGAGCCTAGGAGGGATCATGTGACCAGCTTTGCTGGGCTCTTTGCCATTTCCTGTTGGGGAAGAGAATATCCCACAAGTAAGGATGACGCCGTGGACCGGACACACCTATGTTGGAGAAAGGAGGCTACCAAAATGGTACATGGTCTAAAAAATAGAAATGTTTCAGGAGAGGCTAAATGACCTCAATATGTATAGCTTAGCAGAGAGAAAGGAAATAGGAGATATGATAGCAACTTCCACGTATATTAAAAGGGCTTAGTAAAACTGAGGCTGTGAGTATTTAACATAAAAAGGAAAATTCAAGAACAAGGGGTCATGAGCTCAAGCTGAAGGGTAGTAATTTGAGGTAGCACTTCTTTACAGAAACTTCCACAAGAGGTGGTAATGACAAACACTGTGGGGGACTTTCAAGTGAATGTCAATTTTCATGAATCAGTGCCCAGTTTTTTAAAAAAAACTATTAAAAACAGGGGCACTTTCATTCATGAAAGTTTACATTGCACCGGATTTTACAAATACTTACCTTCTCCTGAAACACCGGATTGCCGATCCCACGCCTGCAGCTCCTCTGTACTTTGTCAGCAATGACTAAACTGTCTCTCTCCAATCACGGCTTCCCCCCCAGGAGCGTTCATCTGGTGAGGCCACGCCTTGATTGGAGGAAGCCGGTTTTGTCATTGCTGTTAGTACAGCAGGAAGAAGCAGACGGGGCGATTGGCGATCCGGTGTTTCAGGAGAAGGTAAGTATTTGTAAAATCCGGTGCAATATAAACTTTCTTGAATGAAAGTGCCCCTGTTTTTAATAGTTTTTTAAAAACCGGGCACTGATTCATGAAAGTTGACATTCACTTTAAGAATGCCTGGGACAAGCATAAGGCTATCCTATGAACTAGATAAGTTTATACTTTTAGGAAATATCAGGCAGACTTGCTTGGCCTATGGCTCTTATCGGCCGTCAATATCTATGTTTCTATTTTACTATGAGTCACAGCACATTTTTAGTAAAACACAAATTATTGGAATTAAGATATTAATAGTGTCAGGCCCACTCATTAAACTACCAGTAAAAAAAATATTTTGAAAACATCTTAAAGAGACATAAAACTCAAAATAAAATGCTGCACACACGTTCATCTCAATTTTGAACAGAAGATGTTTTCCCGTACACATACTATGCACAGAGCAGAGTGGATAAAAAATAGATTTTTTTATTTTTTCATTTTATCTAAAGATAGTTTCCACTTAAGATACATTATAATCTAATGGTTATTCATCCCAAAATATAGATTGTTTAATTATGTAGCAAGATTCTGTATATTAATGGCTGTAATGTTTAATTTTTTTTTGTTAAATAAATTAAACCAATCCATTCACAATGTTATGCTCTCCCAGAGGTTTCTGTCAGATTATTTTGGTAAATTTTTCTATCTTGAAGATATTATCACATATTTTTGGTTTTGTAGTTCTCAGAACTGTGAATTTGTGTCTGCAGAAATAGCATGTCCCTTCTTCACAACAAAAATGATACAAAAATAAACATACAGAAATGAGACATAGGCCTCTATTTAACAAAGTCTGCCGGACCTGATCCGACAGTGCGGATCAGGTCCGCCAGACCTCGCTGAATGCGGAGAGCAATACGCTCTCCGTATTCAGCATTGCACCAGCAGCTCACAAGAGCTGCTGGTGCAACGCCGCCCCCTGCAGACTCGCGGCCAATGGGCCGCCAGCAGGGAGGTGTCAATCAACCCAATCGTACTCGATCGAGTTGATTCCGGCGATGTCTGTCCGCCTGCTCAGAGCAGGCGGACAGGTTATGGAGCAGCGGTCTTTGTGACCGCTGCTTCATAACTGCTGTTTCTGGTGAGTCTGAAGGCTCGCCAGAAACACGTGCCCAGAAGCTCACTACGGAGCTTGTTAAATGGGCGCCATAGACCTTAAAGGGAAATAATCACAAAAGAAAACCTTTGTGTTCAAGATACCATTTTCTGATTTCAGATTTACTTCTATAAACAAATTTGCTTAATTCTCTTGGTATTGGTATCCTTTGTCGAAGGAATGCAATGCTTTACTGGGGCCTAGCTGAACACATTGGGTGAGACAGTGACAAGCAGCTAGCTCACAGTAGTGCATTGTTTCAATTATGGATACCAAGCATATTAGGTAAGAGAAGTAAATTGTAAAATTGTTAAAAATTGCATGTTCTTTCTGAATCATAATTAAATTTTGACTGTATTGTCCCTTTAATGCCATTGCTCCCCTGCAAATCTATGTACACAAAATCAACCCATACTAAGTTTTCAGAAGCTCAATAAATAGAATATTGTTTGGAGTGGATTAGATCTGCACAAGGACCTATGTGTGAGGAGGGAGAGGCAAGCATTAAAAATGTAGTATGTTATTGTTTTAGTCAAATAAAACTATTTAAATTGTTATTAACTATTATTATTATTATTATTATTATTAAGGTAATGGATATTTTTATTTAGTTAAATTACGCTATTTCAATTATTAATAAGGTAATATTTTTTCTCCTTCCAATAAAGTACAGCTGAAAAGTTGATCAAATACGAATGATTAACCTATTAAACTGGAGATAGTTCACCTCCCAATAATTTCATTCATTTCAAAGATCTATCTATGCATAGCTAAGAAAAGTTATTATTCTAAAAATGAAAACCATGATTTAAATCGAATAAAATTGGTCTTACTGACTAATTTAAATCAAATCCACTTTGGCACTGAGTATGTGTGGGCATATATAAAACCTGTGAATCGGTATTCAAGCTCAGCAACAGAGTGTCTATTACACCGCTGCTGACAAATGGACATCACTGTTTGAATGAAGGTGCCATGGGCATATGAACATCACTAAAACAGTAACACCGCCTGATAATCAAAAATTGGCCAGCATTGAGAGAAATCACACAAAATCTTTGGGGGGGTTGAGCATTAAATAGTGTCTGTTCGTCACATCTAGAAGTTGGCATAGAAAAGGACCTCAAGATGAAATTTGCCTTTATAAACATGTATTTGACGGAACCTCACAGCACTGAGAAACTTCTTAGGTATTTCACTATTGCAGAAAGCTTTAGATCATCTGCCCCATAGTCATAACTTCTACTATTGGAAAATGCACTTTTCAAAACTGTCACATGCATATCAATAGTTTTATTTCTCTTAAAGGGCTAGAAATACAAGCAGATGAGTAGTATTGCAAATGGGTAAGAAGCTCAAAGTTTTGCTCTATGACCCACTCAGTAAACAAGCCTTAAAGGGAAAAAAACATATTATGCTTACCTTATAATTTAATTTCCATCTGTGGGAGGAGAGTCCACTGCTTCATTCATTACTTGTGGGAATTAAGAACCTGGCCACCAGGAGGAGGCAAAGATACCCCAGCCAAAGGCTTAAATACCTCCCCCACTCCCCTCATCCCCCAGTCATTCTGCCAAAGAACAGAAGATTAACAATAAATTTAGGTCCGCCCACCAGAGAACGGGTGGGTGCAGTGGACCCTCCTCCCACAGATGGAAATTAAATTATCAGGTAAGCATAATTTATGTTTTCCATCTTAATGGGAGGAGAGTGCACTGCTTCATTCATTACTTGTGGGAACAAATACCCAAGCTCTAGAGGACACTGAATGAACAAAATGGGAGGGTAAAAGGAGGCAGACCCTAAACTGAAAGCATTATAGCCTGCAGAACCTGTCTCCCAAAAGCTGCTTCCACCAAAGCAAATACATCAAAAACGTCAAATTTATAACATTTTGCAAAAGTATGTAAGGAAGACCAAGTGGCCACCTTACAAATCTGCTCCATAGAAGCATCATTCTTAAAGGACCAAGAAGAGGCCACCAATCTAGTCGAGTGAGCTGTAATCCTCTGAGGAGGCTTATGTCCCGCTGTCTCATATGCCAGACGGATCATACTCCTCAACCAAAAGGATAGAGAGGTAGCAGAGGCCCTTTGCCCCCTGCGCTTCCCATTCAAATAAGGATGAAGTCTGTCTGAACTCCTTCGTGTCCTGAAGTTAAATCTTCAAAACCCGAACTACGTCCAGATTATGAAGTAAACCTCTCCTTCGAAGAAGAAGGGTTAGGACACAAAGAAGGAACCACTATTTTCTGATTGATGTTACGACTTGACCCTACCTTGGGAATGAATCCCAATTCAGTGTGAAGAACAACCTTATCAGCATGAAAAACTAAGTAGGGAAGCCCACATTGCAAGGCCGCCAACTCAGAGACTCTGAGTGTCGATGCAATAGCCAGTAATAATAGGACTTTCCAAGAAAGAACCTTAATGTCAAGTGCACGCATAGCCTCAAACGGAGCCCTCTGCAAAACCTTAAGAACCAAGTTTAAGCTCGAAGGAGGAGCCGGGTTTATGAAAACAGGCCTGATTCTAACCAGCGCCTGAACAAAGGACTGAATGTCAGGAAGCTCTGCAAGCTTCTTATGCAACAGTACAGATAAAGCCGAGATCTGTCCCCTCAGGGAACTGGCTGCAAGACCCTTATCGAGAACGTCTTGGAGAAAGGCCAAAATCCTGGATACCCTGACATTATGCAAGGGATATCCTCGTTCCTCACACCAGGACAAGTAGGTCCTCCACACCTTGTGGTAGATGCGACGAGTGACCGGCTTCCTGGCCTGAACGAGAGTGTCAATTACTTTTTTCAAAAATCCTCTCTTGGCTAAGACTAGTCGTTCAATCTCCACGCAGTCAGCCTCAGCTAAATCGAGATTTTGATGTAGAAAAGGACCTTGAACTAGCAGATCCCTGTGACAAGATAACATCCACGGCGGAGATGACAACATCGCCACCAGATCCGCAAACCACATCATCCGCGGCCACGACGGAGAAATCAGAATAGCCAAAGCTTGCTCCTGCTTGACGCGGGCCACTACCCAAGATAGAAGAGGCAACGGTGGAAATATGTAAATTAGGTTGAAGTCCCAGGGCACCGCCAAGGCATCTATCAGTGTCGCCTGGGGATCCCTGGATCGCGACCCGTACCTGGGTAGCTTGCAATTGAGTCTGGACGCCATGAGATCTATCTCCAGCGTCCCCCATCTTCTGCAGATCTCCGCGAACATATCGGGATTGAGGGACCATTTCCCTGGATGAAACGTCTGTCTGCTCAGAAAATCCGCTTCCCAGTTGTCCACACCCGGAATGTGGATTGCTGAGAGCGAACAATTGTGAGTCTCCGCCTATTCCAGAATCCAAGATACTTCAGTCATGGCTAGGGAACTGCTCGTCCCCCCCTGATGGTTTATGTAAGCGACCGAGGTAATGTTGTCCGACTGGAATCTGATGAATCGGGACGACCCTAGAAGGGACCAAGCCCTCAGAGCATTGAATATCGCTCAAAGTTCCAAAATATTTATATGAAGACTCGACTCTTCTCGAGTCCATCTGCCCTATGCCCTTCTGGCACCCCATACAGCTCCCCATCTTGATAGACTTGCATCCGTGGTCACAATCTCCCAGGATGGTCTCAAAAAGGATGTCCCCTGAGACAATTGCCCCGGTCGGGTCCACCAAGATAGGGACTCCCTCACCGATCTGTTTAGAGATATCTGTTGGGATAGATCTGAATGGTCGCTGTTCCATTGTCTCAACATGCACAGCTGAAGAGGTCTGAGATGGAACCTGGCAAATGGAATGACATCTATGCTGGATACCATGAGCCCGATCATCTTCATACACCTGGCCACAGATATCCTGGAGGATGTCTGAAGAGCTAGACAGTTGGATGCAAGCTTGCAACGTCTCTGATCTGTCAAGAATATCTTCATGGTTGAAGAATCTATTATCATACCCAGGAATTCAACCCTGTTGCTGGGGACCAATGAACTCTTTCCTTCATTTATCTTCCACCTGTGGGACCGAAGGAGAAGAGCTCTCGAGTGATCCTCCGCAAGACTGTGAGACGGAGCCTGGACCAGGATTGTGTCCAGATAAAGCCCCACTGCAATTCCTCTGGCTCTCACTACTTCGAGTAGAGCTCCGAGAACCTTTGTGAAGACTCTTGGGGCCGTCGCCAGAACAAACGGAAGGGCCCCAAACTGGAAGTGTTGGTCCAGGAAGGCGAACCTTAGAAACCTGAAGTGATCCTTGTGGATTGGAACATGAAGGTAAGCTTCAGGTCTATAGTCATAAATTGACCTTCTTAAACCAGGGGCAAAATCGACCTGATCGTCTCCATCTTGAACGATGGGACTGACAAAAAATTGTTTAGGGTCTTTAGGTCCAGAATTAGACGAAACATGCCCTCCTTCTTTGGGACCACGAAAAGGTTTGAATAGTACCCCAGATCTCTTTCTGCCAGAGGAGCTGGGACGATTACCCAGAGAGATGAGAGATCCCTCACACACCCCAGGAAGGTGTCTCTCTTTTCTGGTCTTGAAGATATGTTTGACAGGAGGAATCTACCTCTGGGTGGATAAGACTTCAAACCTATCCTGTAACCCTGGGAAATGACCTCCAGAACCCAAAGGTCTATAACGTCTCTTCTCCAGGCCTCCGCAAAAAGAGATAGTCTTTCCCCTATATGATCCGAGGACGGACCGGGGGCCGCCCCTTCATGCCGACTTTGACTTGGCGGGCTTCTTGTTCTGCTTGGAAGCCAGCTGGCTTCCAAGATCCCTTGGATTGTTCAGACTATGTGGCAGGCAGGTGGTGCTGAGACTTGTACGCACGAAAGGGACGAAAAGTAGACTTCTTAGGTTTAGCCTTCTTATCCTGAGGCAAGAAGGCACCCTTGCCCCCCGTGACCGTAGATATGATCGAATCCAGGCCCGGGCCAAACAAAACCTTCCCCTTGAATGGAAGGGAAAGCAAACAAGACTTAGAAGTCATGTCAGCAGACCACAACTTTAGTCACAGAGCCCTGCGGCCTAAAACAGAAAAACCTGATGTCTTAGCATTCAGGCAAATAATCTGCATGTTAGCATCACAAATGAACGAATGCGCCACTCTTAAGGCCTTGATTCGTTCTATAATTTCATCGAGAGAAGTCTCCACCTTGACCATTGCTGATAGTGCGTCACACCAGAAGTTGGAACATCTTCCGCAACATGGACTCCATCTTTTTATCCATGGGTTCCTTGAATGAGGAGCTATTGTGGAGATAGCACCATCCACCTTAGGGATGGTTCCCCACAGTTCAAGCTGCGCTTCTGGAAGGGGGGAAAAGCTTTTCAAAAGAAGAAGAGGGTGAAATGGACGAACCAAGTTTCTCCCATTCATTCTTAATAATGTTAGCCATCTTGATTGGAACCGGGAAGGCCTGGGGCACTACCCTGTCTACATAAACCCTATCTAGTTTAGGGATCGAAGGTTCCTCCGGTAGTGTTTAGAACCTCCAACGTAGCAAGCACCTTTTTTAGCAGAAAGCGCAAATGTTTCATCTTAAATTTAAAATCAGGCTCCTCCACGAACGGAGGCCTAGAAGTAGCCGATTCCGACCTAGAAGCGACATCCGATAACTCGTTATTGTCCTCCTCAGCGGATAATCTGTCCGAGACATCCAGCGGAGTCGAAGACCCCTGAGACGGATAACCGTGCCGTACCCTCCGCTTGCGCTTAGTAGGGTGAGGCATTGCATTAATGGCCGCAGAAACCGCTGTCTGTAACTGATTCACGAAGTCTGGAGGCCAAAGGGCCCCTTACGCAGGAGGATTAGTAGTGCCCTGGGGAACTGCTTGTGTAATTGGAGATGATTGCAGGGAACGCACCTCAAGGGGCGAAGAACCCTCAGAGGTGGACGGCTCAGTCGTACTAAATACTTTATTCTTTTTGGAAATAGCAATATTGTCAAAGATTGTGTAACAGAGTTGCATAGGCGGTTCGACTGGAACCTCCTTACAATATACACAGTTAATGGGTTTAGATAAAGAGGGAGTATCCTCTAACATATCAGAGTCCTCCATAGCTTGTGCCTTTATTACGGACTTGATCAAAAATAAATGGCACCTTTATATCCCAATGGCCGGGGCACTCACCACCTCCTATGACCCGGACTACAAGAAACAGCTTTCGTCTCCTCCAAACGCAGGTCGAAAAAGAGGATGTTGTAGAGGCCACACCAGATCACATGGAGTGCCATGCAGGACCGCCCCTGCACTCGAGAGAAGTACGCGCCAAAAAAGCCTACCTCAATCTCTCGCTAATGAACTGTATTCCACACTGACCGAGCCTCATCTCACACAAATGTAGTAGCAAACACAATAAACAATATTATGCATAATAATATCCCCCCTGTTCCACAGCCCCCTTCCGATGGTATTACTTTAGATTCTATAAAGATAAAAGGAGCCACACTGTGACCCTGTCTTCATGCGTAATCAAATTATATATATATATATATATATATATATATATATATATATATATATATATATATATATATATATATATATATATATGAAACAATCTTACCAGAATCAACACCGTGGAACAGGAACACGGCCCTTTAAGTGTGACAGGGTAGTAGCATCGCTCCTGACATAAACTTGAGAGAAGAAAAGCAGGCAGCGAAACTCGTCAACGCTGATTGCTAATGGAGCTGTTAAACTGAGTCTGGATGGTTTCGCAGAAAGATTCTCCCTGCATCTCCAGACTCTAACATTCACCCATGCTCTCACTGAGAGGCTGACAGGACTACTTAAAACTCCAGTCCCATTTTGAAGAGTACTACCCTCCATAAGAGACTACTCCGAATCTTCCAACACTTCTCTGCCAATCTCCTTTGACTCCTTTGACGAAAGGCAAAGAATGACTGGCGGATGAGAGGAGTGGGGGAGGTATTTAAGCCTTTGGCTAAGGTGTCTTTGGCTACTCCTGGTGGCCAGGTTCTTAATTCCCACAAGAAATGAATGAATCAGTGGACTCTCCTCACATTAAGATGGAAACTATCATTTCATATAAAAGTACAGCATGAAAAAGTTAAGTAAAAGGGACATGATACTCAAATGCTTTATATTTACCATCCAGTCATACACTTCTTGTTAGATTCACATTACATTTAAACAGCTTAAATAAAAAAAAATTGTTTAACTGCTGCTCGTTCATATTCATGACAGAAAAAAGTACAAAGCCAATATGGTTTAAATTGATATTGAAGATAAACAAATATAAGTAGCATAGTAGATGAGGTTGAAAAAAAGACATAAGTCCATCAATTTCAACCTATACAAATCTTACAATACTTAAAAAAAGCTCCAGCTGAGCTTAAATTAATCCCATTAAAAAAGGTGACCCATTTAACACAAGCAATCATATCCCTGAATTCTGTTTCTAGAGAGAACCTAACTTAGTACGTAAAACCGCCTGATCGGCGTGAAAATCAAGGTAAGGGGGTCACATTGCAAGGCAGAAATCTCGGAGACTCTGCAAGCAAGCAGAGGCAATAGCCAATAGAAACAAAACCTTATAAAGATAACAGTTTAATGTCAACATTATGCATGGGCTCAAACGGAGCCTGCTGCAACACACAAAGAACAAGATTCCTAGGTCTGATCCTAGTCAGAGCCTTAACGAAGGACTGCACATCCGGAAGCTCAGCTAATCTCTTGTGCAGCAACACCGACAGGGCTGATATCTGTGACCTCAGGGAACGAGCAGACAGACCCTTCTCCAGTCCATCCTGAAGAAAAGATAAAATTCTGGCACCTTAAACCTTATGCCAAGAAAACCTCCTCACACCAATGCAGGTAAGTCCTCCACACCTTATGGTAGATGTGTCGAGTAACTGGCTTATGAGCTTGAAACAAAGTGTCGATGACACTCTCAGAGAAACCTCTCCTGGCTAAGACTAAGCGTTCAATCTCCACGCAGCCTCAGAGAATCTAGATTTTGATGAAGGAAGGTACCCTGTATCAGCAGGTCCCTGTGACAAGGTAACCTCAACAGAGGAGATGAGGACATGCCCACCAGATCCACGAACCAAGTCCTTTGCGGCCAGGATGGAGCAATTAGAATCACAGATGCTTGCTCCTGTTTGATGCGGGCCACCACACGAGAAGAGGTAATGGAGGAAAGTGATATATGAGTCTGAACCTCCATGGAACGGCTAGGGCATCTATTAGAACAGCTTGAGGATCCCTCAATCTCAACCCGTACTTGGGTAGTTTGGCATTGAGACGGGAGGCCATGAGGTCTATCTCCGGCATCCCCCATCTGCTGTATATCTCTGCAAAGACCTCGGGTGGAGAGACCATTCCCCCGGGTGAATGGATTGCCTGCTGAGGAAGGCCACTACCCAGTTGTCCACACCCGGAATGTGGATCGCTGAAAGCATACAGTTGTGGGCCTCCGCCCATTCTAAAATTTGAGATACTTCTCTCAATGTTAAGGAACTTCTTGTTCCTCCCTGATAGTTGATGTAGGCTACCAAAGTTATATTATCTGATTAGAATCTGATAAACTGGGATGAACCCAGGAGGGGCCAAGCCTTCAGAGCTCCACAGCCCCTGTGCCTTCTTGGCATGCCAAACGGCTCCCCAGCCGGATACACTGTCGTCCGTGGTCACAATCTCCCAGGACGGTCTCAAGACGCATGTGCCTTGGGACAGAAAATCATGACAGAGCCACCAGGAGAGCGAGTCTCTCGACAGGCTGTCCAGAACTATCTGTTGTGACAGATCGGAATGGTTGTTGTTCCATTGTCTCAGCATGCATAGCTGTAAAGGTCTGAGATGGAATCTGGCAAAGGGAATGATGTCCATACAAGACACCATGAGTCCAATCACCTCGATACACTGAGCCACTGAAGGTCTCAAGGAGGCCTGGAGGGCAAAACATGCTGTTGTTAGCTTGCAACGTCTCTGATATGTTAGTAAGATCTTCATGGACACAGAGTCTATAATTGTGCCCAGGAAATTCATTCTGTTATTTGGAGTAGGTGAACTCTTTTCCAAGTTTATCTTCCATCCATGTGACCGAAGAAGACTTAGAAGAAAGGCTGAGTGATCCCTTTCTAGACGAAAAGATGGTGCCTGTAAAAAGATATCGTCCAGGTAAGGAGCTACTGCTATAACTCGGGTTCTGGCAACCGCTAGAAGAGCCCCCAATAGAATAGAAACCCTACCTCTTTCTGATGCAGGTACCGGGACTATTACTCCTAAGGAGATAGATCCCTTACACAATCTAAAAAGGCTGTCCTCTTCTCTGGTCTTGTAGACAGTCTAGAGAGTAGTAATCTGCCCCTGGGCGGATGTGATTTGAATCCTATCCGGTATCCCTGAGATACGATCTCCAGAACCCAAAAATCCTGAACATCCTGTAACCAAGTGTCTGAGAAAAACAAACAAACAATCTGCCACGTACTCGATCCGATCCCGGATCAGGGGACACCCCTTCATGCCGATTTGTTATCGACCGGCTTCTTTTTCTGCTTGGACTTGTTTCAAGACTGAACAGGCTTCCAAGTGCTCTTGGGCTGCTCGGGTTTGGATGAAGATTGAGATTGTTGATTTGTCCAAATGAAAATTAGAGGACTGCCGTCCCTTAGGTCTGTTCTTCTTATCCTGAGGTAGGAAGGCACCTTTCCCTCCAGTAACTGTAGAAAGGATGGAGTCCAGACCTGGTCCAAATAAAATCTTCACCTTGAAAGGAAGAGAAAGAAGTCTGGATTTAGAAGTCATATCCACAGACCAAGACTTCAACCAGAGAACCCTGCGGGCTAGGACCACAAAACCTGAAGCCTTAGCATTCAGGCTAATAATCTGCATAGTCGCATCACAGATGAAAGAATAAGCTACTCTTAAAGCTTTAATTCTCTCCTGAATATCCTCCACGGCAGATTCCACCTCAATAAGTTCTGACAGGGAGTCGCACCAGTAGGTGGTGGCCCCGGCCACCGCAGTCACTCCTGCCACCGGTTGAAATAAAAAAAATCTGCGTGTTGGAACAATTCTCCTTAGGAAAGTTTCCAACTTCTTATCCATAGGTTCTCTAAAGGAAGAGATATCCTCAAGAGGGATAGTAGTACGATTAGCTAGCATTGAAATGGCGCCATCCACCTTAGGGATGGAGCCCCACAGCTCTAATTGAGAGTCATGGGCCGAAAACAATTTTTTAAAAGTAGCCGAGGGAGAAAAGGATGTTCCAATTCTTTCCCATTCGTTACTAATAATGTTCATCATACAAACTGTGACCGGAAAAGTTTGTGGGACCTTCCTGTCTTCATAAACCCTATCTAATTTAGGGATCTTAGGTTCCTCAGGTAGCTTAGCCTCTGGAACTTATCGTGTAGACAGGACCCTCTTAAGTAAAAAACGCAGATGTTCAATTTTAAATCTAAAGGAGGGTTCCTCCGCCGGAGGAGATTTAGTAATAGAAGTCTCCAACTTTGAACATTTACCTTCTGACGCCACAGAGGTTAACTCATCCTCGGATAGCTGGGACATACAAGCTACATCCGATTGGAAATTAGATTAATCTAAAACAGGAGAACTGTGTTTAACCTTTCTCTTACGTTTCCCAGAGATAGGTAGGGGACTCAGAGCCGCGGACACCACTGATTGTAACTGCGCAGTAAAGTCCGCAGGTAAAAGGCCCCCTTCAGACGGAGAAATAGCTGTGCCGCTGGGAACTGCATGTGAAGCGGTTAGGGTAGAAAGGGTAGTAATCTCTCGGTTCACAGAATCCTGAGAGGTTGATGGTTCAGAGGGACTAAGAGCGCTAGGGTTAATAGCAGATTTAGCTCCCTTCTTAGACTTTAAAATGGTACCCAAGCAATTGGAACAAAATTGAGCAGGTCGGCAAACTACAGCCTCCTCACAATATAAGCAGGTATTATTAAGCACTACAGAAGGAGTGGAATTTTCTAACATATTATCAGAGTACTCCATAATAGGTATGTAATCCCACAGTAGAAAGAGAAAAACGATACAAAAACAGAATTTATGCTTACCTGGTAAATTTATTTCTATTGTGATGTATCGAGTCCACGGATTCATCCATACTTGTGGTATATTCTCCTTCCCTACAGGAAGTGGGTGAGAGAGCACCCACAGCAGAGCTGTCTATATAGCTCCTCCCTTAGCTCCACCCCCCAGTCATTCGACCGAAGGCTAGGAAGAAAAAGGAGAAACTATAGGGTGCAGTGGTAACTGAAGTTTTTTAAATAAAAATATACTACCTGTCTTAAATAGACAGGGCGGGCCGTGGACTCGATACATCACAAGAGAACGAAATTTATCAGGTAAGCATAAATTCTGTTTTCTCTTGTAAGATGTATCGAGTCCACGGATTCATCCATACTTGTGGGATACCAATACCAAAGCTTTAGGACACGGATGAAGGGAGGGACAAGACAGGTTGCTTAAACGGAAGGCACCACTGCTTGTAGAACCTTTCTCCCAAAAATAGCCTCCGAAGAAGCAAAAGAATCGAATTTGTAAAATTTGGAAAAAGTATGAAGCGAAGACCAAGTCGCCGCCTTACAAATCTGTTCAACAGAAGCCTCATTTTTAAAAGCCCATGTGGAAGCCACTGCTCTAGTAGAATGAGCAGTAATTCTTTCAGGAGGTTGCTGGCCAGCAGTCTCATAAGCCATACGGATGATGCTTTGCAGCCAAAAAGAAAGAGAGGTAGCCGTAGCCTTTTGACCTCTCCGCTTACCAGAATAGACAACAAACAATGAAGATGTTTGACGGAACTCTTTGGTTGCTTGTAAGTAGAACTTTAAAGCACAAACCACATCAAGATTGTGCAACAGACGTTCCTTCTTTGAAGGAGGATTAGGACACAGCAAAGGAACAACAATTTCCTGATTGATATTCCTATTAGAAACAACCTTAGGAAGGAATCCAGGTTTGGTACGTAAAACCACCTTATCTGCATGGAATATAAGATAAGGTGAGTCACACTGTAAAGCAGATAACTCAGAAACTCTTCGAGCTGAAGAGATAGCTACTAAAAACAGAACTTTCCAAGATAGAAGCTTAATATCTATGGAATGCATAGGTTCAAACGGAACCCCTTGAAGAACTTTAAGAACCAAGTTTAGGCTCCATGGCAGAACAACAGGTTTAAATACAGGCTTGGTCCTGACCAAGGCCTGACTAAACACTTGAACGTCTGGGACATCTGCCAGACGTTTGTGTAAAAGAATAGACAAAGCAGATATTTGTCCCTTTAAGGAACTAGCTGATAATCCCTTCTCCAATCCTTCTTGGAGAAAAGACAAAATTCTAGGAATCCTAATCTTACTCCATGAGTAACCCTTGGATTCACAACAACAAAGATATTTGCGCCAAATCTTATGATAGATTTTCCTGGTGACAGGCTTTCTAGCCTGAATCAGGGTATCAATGACCGACTCAGAGAAACCACGCTTTGATAGAATCAGGCGTTCAATCTCCAAGAAGTCAGACGCAGAGAAATTAGATTTGGATGCTTGAACGGACCTTGGATTAGAAGGTCCTGCCTCATTGGCAGAGTCCAAGGTGGAACAGATGAAATGTCCACCAGGTCTGCATACCAAGTCCTGCGTGGCCACGCAGGCGCTATCAGAATCACGGAAGCTCTCTCCTGCTTGATTCTGGCAACCAGACGTGGTAGGAGAGGAAACGGTGGAAATACATAAGCCAGATTGAAGGACCAGGGCACTGCTAGAGCATCTATCAGTACCGCCTGGGGATCCCGGGAACTGGACCCGTAATGCGGAAGTTTGGCGTTCTGTCGGGACGACATCAGATCCAATTCTGGTGTGCCCCATAGCTGAGTCAGCTGGGCAAATACCTCCGGATGGAGCTCCCACTCCCCCGGATGAAAAGTCTGACGACTTAGGAAATGCGCCTCCCAGTTCTCTACCCCTGGGATATGGATTCCTGAGAGATGGCAAGAGTGATCCTCCGCCCATCGGATAATTTTGGTTACCTCCATCATCGCTAGAGAACTCCGTGTTCCTCCTTGATGATTGATATAGGCTACAGACGTGATGTTGTCCGACTGAAATCTGATGAATTTGGCCGCAGCTAGCTGAGGCCACGCCTGAAGCGCATTGAATATCGCTCTCAGTACTAGAATGTTATATAGATCATAAGCCCTGTGCTTTCAGGAATTTCCAGACTGCACCCTAGCCTAGCAGGCTGGCATCTGTCGTTACTATGAGCCACTCTGGCCTGTGGAAACATATTCCCTGAGACAGGTGGTCCTGAGACAACCACCAGAGAAGAGAATCTCTGGTCTCTTGGTCCAGATGCAGTTGAGGAGATAAATCTGCATAATCCCCATTCCACTGTTTGAGCATGCATAGTTGCAGTGGTCTGAGGTGTAGGCGGGCATAAGGAACTATGTCCATTGCCGCTACCATAAGTCCGATTACCTCCATACACTGAGCCACTGATGGCCGAGGAATGGAATGAAGAGCTCGGCAAGTCATTAAAAGTTTTGATTTTCTGACCTCCGTCAGAAATATTTTCATTTCTACCGAGTCTATCAGAGTCCCTAGGAAGGAAACTCTTGTGAGAGGGACGAGAGAACTCTTTTTTATGTTCACCTTCCACCCGTGAGATCTCAGAAAAGCCAACACAATGTCTGTGTGAGACTTGGCTAGCTGGAAAGTCGACGCCTGAATTAAGATGTCGTCTAGATAAGGCGCCACTGCTATACCCCGCGGTCTTAGAACCGCCTAGCACCTTTTTGAAAATTCTGGGAGCCGTTGCCAACCCGAAGGGAAGGGCCACAAACTGGTAATGCCTGTCCAGAAAGACGAATCTGAGGAATTGATGATGATCTCTGTGAATAGGGATGTGTAGACACGCATCCTTTAAGTCCACGGTAGTCATATATTGACCCTCCTGGATCAGAGGAAGAATAGTCCGAAAAGTCTCCATCTTGAAAGAATGTACTCTGAGGAATTTGTTTAGAATTTTGAGATCCAAGATTGGTCTGAAAGTTCCCTCTTTTTTGGGAACCACAAACAGGTTGGAGTAAAAACCTAGCCCTTGTTCCGCTCTTGGAACTGGGCGAATCACTCCCATGGTATGTAGGTCTTCTACACAGAAGAACGCCTCTCTCTTTGTCTGGTTTGCAGACAATTGAGAAATGTGAAATCTCCCCCTTGGGGGGGAGTCTTTGAAGTCCAGAAGATATCCATGGGACACAATTTCTAAAGCCCAGGAATCGTGAACATCTCTTGCCCAAGCCTGAGCAAAGACAGAGAGTCTGTCCCCTACTAGATCCGGTCCCGGATCGGGGGCTACCCCTTCATGTTGTCTTAGAGGCAGCAGCAGGCTTCTTGGCCTGTTTACCTTTGTTCCAAGCCTGGTTAGGTCTCCAGACTGACTTGGATTGGACAGAATTCCCCTCTTGTGCTGCAGGGGAAGCTGAAGCGGGACCACCCTTAAAGTTCCGAAAGGAACAAGAATTATTTTGTTTGGTCCTCATCTTATTTGTTTTATCCTGAGGGAGGGCATGGCCTTTCCCTCCAGAGATGTCTGAAATAATTTCTTTCAGTGCAGGCCCGAATAGGGTCTTTCCTTTGAAAGGGATGTTCAACAATTTAGATTTTGATGACACATCAGCAGACCAGGAATTAAGCCATAATGCCCTGCGAGCTAAAATGGCAAAACCTGAATTCTTTGCCGCTAATTTAGCAATTTGGAAAGCGGCATCTGTAATGAAAGAATTGGCCAACTTAAGGGCCTTAATTCTATCCATAAAATCTTCTAATGGAGTCTCCACCTGCAGAGCCTCTTCTAGAGCCTCAAACCAGAAAGCAGCTGCAGTAGTTACAGGAACAATGCATGCAATAGGTTGGAGAAGAAAACCTTGATGAACAAAAATTTTCTTTAGGAGACTCTCTAATTTTTTATCCATAGGATCTTTGAAAGCACAACTGTCTTCGATAGGTATAGTTGTACGCTTAGCAATAGTAGAAATAGCTCCCTCCACCTTAGGAACAGTCTGCCACGAGTCCTGTATGGTGTCAGATATGGGAAACATTTTCTTAAAAACAGGAGGGGGAGCGAACGAAATACTTGGTCTATCCCACTCCTTAGTATCAATAGTCACAATCCTCTAAGTATCTGTCCATTTACACAATTTCTCTGGGACCACTATAGGGTCATAATCGTCTAGAGTAGCTAATACCTCCTTGAGCTAAAGCATCATAAAGCCTTAGTAACTTTGCACAACTATGCAAATAAACAATTAACCCCTTAATGTAAAAACCGGATTGAAAAAACTTCAAAACCGGTGAAATAAGGTTCAGCACCTTGCCACAGCTCTGCTGTGGCGCCTACCTGCCATTTAGGAACGATTTGTGGGGGAAAAAAACCTGTTTACAGCCCTCAAATACAGCAGGAATCTCTGGAGAAGTAGCTGGATGCTTCTGAGGTAAATAAACTGTGAAACTGAAAATAGGCCCCACCCACCTCACTCGATGTTATGGGGCCTAAAAAATACCACAGAGTGTTTTTTAAACTAGCCATGTGGGTTAATAACCCTTAAACAAGCCACAAAGACCCCTTAAAGTCCCTCAAAAAACGTTTTATTTGTAATTAAACCAAAACGTTTTTTCCTATTAGTGTCACCAGTAACTATGAGCCCTTTATGCAAGCTTGGATTCCTCTTTTACTGAATACAGCTTACCTTTCCCTCATGGGGATATTGCCAGCCTTTTCTAGAAATAACACAGTCTGTCTAGAAAAAAATAGACTGAACATACCTTAATGCAGTTTAGCCTGCAAACTGTTCCCCCAACTGAAGTTTTCCTGTACTCTTCAGCCCTTGTGAGAACAGCAGTGGATTTTAGTTACAAAGTGCTAAAATCATCATCCTCCTTGCAGAAATCTTCATCCCTTTTCTGCCAGAGAGTAAATAGTACACACCAGTACCATTTAAAATAACAAACTTTTGCTTGAGAAAATAAAAACTAACATTTTTGTCACCACACTCCTCTTTCCCCTACCTAGCAGTTAAGCAGGCAGAGAGAATGACTGGGGGGTGGAGCTAAGGGAGGAGCTATATAAACAGCTCTGCTGTGGGTGCTCTCTCTGCCACTTCCTGTAGGGAAGGAGAATATCCCACAAGTATGGATGAATCCGTGGACTCGATACATCTTACAAGAGAAAATAAACGTTTTGAATATAGAAAGGCACCTTTATAAAACCAATGGCTGGGGCACTCACCACCTCCTAGACCCAGACAATTTGTCAAGAAACGCTCCTCATGAGTGCTGTCTGCAGTAGGATCGTAAGGAAGTGAATTAAGCCGCACCCGGTCACATGGTGTGCAAGGCAGGACCTCCCCTGCTATGAACAAGTGTGCAAAGCTATTAGGAGCTGCGCAACTCACAAAGGTGAAAGTGAAACCTGCCTGTTCCAGCCAAAAGTACACAGTCTAAATGAGTCCTGAAAATGTTCTTTACAAAAGTTAAAGCAGTATATAAACTCCCCAAACTGTTCCCAATAAACTCCTACTGAGGAGATATTAACCCTTGATCCTACTGAGGTATAGAGGAGTCACACTGTGACCTTATATAAGGCATCCCTGCTATATGAAATAACACAGACTTACCCTCCAGGATCCGTGCTGTGGAACAGATACAGCCTCTCAAGTGTGACACCTTTGTAGCGATGTTCTGACAGGGACCTAAGTGTGGAAAAAGCAAGCAGTGTAATTCGTTAACACTGATTGCTCAGGAGTTATTAGATAGACAGTCTTGATGGCTTTGTAGAAAAACTTTTCCTGCATCTCCAGACTCTAACCTTCATCAATACTCTCATTTATACGATTATAAATATATTATATGATTACTTAAAACTCCAGTCCTCTCTTGAAGGGAACATACCCATTAAGGACTATCTGAATCTTCTGACACTTCTCTGCCATCCTCCTCTAGTGATGAAAGGCAAAGAATGACTGGGGGGGATAGGGAAAGTGAGAGGGATATTTAAGCCTTTGGCTGGGGTGTCGATGCCTCCTCCTGGTGGCCATGTGTTTTAATTCCCAACAGTAAGGAATGAAGTTGTGGACTCTCCCTGCCTTAAAGAAAGAAATAGAGTATCAATTTCCCTTTAACAGCTTTGTTTTCCTACTCATAACAGTCAAATAATGCTAAAAAAAAAATCAATTAAAACATCTTATCTTCTAATTTCCAGTCTGCTTTCAAAACTATTGAACCTCCTAAAGGTTTTGTATTATGTTAGCATTACAGCTATATTTATTGCACATTTTTATTATACTGCACTAATAGCTTGTATCACTTTTGCTAGGATATGCCATGCATCCATTAAAATATCTATAACAGAATAATCAATCTGGGAAAGGACAAGCTTTCCTGACTATGCTAAAAATAAAACATTACGAGACACACATTACAAGCATAACCATATACAATCCTGAGTTGTATTGGAAAGTGAACTTTATTAAAATGTTGAAAATATAGCCATGAAAATGAAGAATTAAGAGAATATAAAGATATATTTAACAGCAACAATGGCTAATATTAATATTCTGAAACTAAATCTAAACATCTCTTAAAAAATACTCGAGTCATGATCGTTAACAATATGGTGTCCTCAGCAAATTGCTATGTAACTTCCATTCTTTTCTCCAGGGCAGAAACAAATTACGATTTTTAGCTTCACAAATCAAATATTTTCTATATAATTACCCAAACTCCAAAACTTCCATCACCTTTCCCTCTTGCTTGCTTAAAGGGACAGTCCCCTCCAAAAATGTTATTGTATAGAAGGATAGATAATCCCTTTTATTTATTATTAATTATTGCTCATTCCCCAGTTTTGCATAACCAACACTGTTATATTAATACACGTTTTATCTCTGTGATTACCTTGTATCTAAGCCTCTTCTGACAGCCCCCTTATCACATGGCTATTTATTTATTATCTATTGACTTGCATTTTAGCCAGTTAGTGCAGTGTCATGCACATCTCCACGGGAGAGAACACAATATTATCTATATGGCACACATGAATTAGCAGTCTCTTGTGAAAAGCCAATAAAAAAAGCATGTGATAATCTTTTCCAATTCTTCTCCCCCACCCTCTTTTCTCTTTCTTTCTTTTCTAATCTACTTAAAAAACAAAAATCAAAAAACATAATTTATGCTTACCTGATAAATTTATTTCTCTTGTAGTGTATCCAGTCCACGGATCATCCATTACTTGTGGGATATTCTCCTTCCCAACAGGAAGTTGCAAGAGGATCACCCACAGAAGAGCTGCTATATAGCTCCTCCCCTCACTGCCATATCCAGTCATTTGACCGAAACAAGACGAGAAAGGAGAAACCATAGGGTGCAGTGGTGACTGTAGTTTAATTAAAATTTAGACCTGGACTTCCGGTGGGCGGCGACCCAAGATGGCCTCAAGACTATGAAGCTCTGATTATCGTCTCAAACTTATTGTTTGAAAGTGGCCATACCTCAAGCCATCCTAACCACCCTTAGCAGTTCGGCTGTTTGGGAACCTTAAGGGATCAGGATTTCCAGCTCCTGGCCCCCGAGAAGTCAGAAAAAGTAGAGATTTTGGGGAAGATTGGAAACGGGAGTAGTGTACAGCGTGTTATCCTGAGTAGCAGCAGCCCGGGCAGACATAATGTCTAACTCCTCCTCAGAAGATCACCAACTCACGGAGATAGTACTCTCCTTAAAAAACATGTTGCTGCCGGCATTAACTAAGCTGGAAGAAGCTACACAGCATTTGTTAATTGAGATTCGGGCTCCCAGACCTGAATGTACATCAATAAAATGGCGCCGACCAGAGGCTGGCTCAACTGACACCAAGTACGGCACTTCACAGGCTATGCCTCCTCAGGGACATAGAGCGAAACTCACTACACAGATGACGGATCCCTGTGAATCGGAAGCTTCTCAGCATCATAACTTAGAAAAGGCTGAAGAAGCATTTACCTCTGATATCACCATAACAGCAAATATCATTACAGCGGCAGTATGCACAGATGAACTTAACGATCTGCCCGCCAGTTTCCCTACACATTCTGTAATGGCCCTATCCGCCACCTCAGCAACGGAGCATGAACATGGGACAGCCTCTTTCGTTACTAGGTTGGCAGGAGCGACACTGATCTATGCAAAAACTGAAAACCTATTTGCAGACCCTCTCACAAAATCTGCAACGGCCATACTTGTTCTAACGGCAACAGTTTGTGATGCTGAGACGCGACAGGACACTACTATGGGGAGACCCTCTTGCCGCCGTTCTCCTGGGACACATTATACTCTCCTGAGGTATTATCATTCTTTGATCCTAAACCGAGCTGGAATTGGCTGAATTAGCGCTCTGGACTCACTCTCCCCTTATTATTATTATAACATGACTTTCTTTTGATCACCAGAAGTCCCTTGCAACCTGGCTTATAAACTCTGCAAATCTATGTGTATCACTTACCTTAAAGCCGCTGTTTCAAACTCCTAGATCTCTGGACTGATACTCATATTACTGAAATGAACTCATAAACTGCCGTACATGACTCTACACTGTATTTGAGACTCTCATGCGAGTTCACCCAGGGACTCTGGTAACTGATCTTGTCTGCTTAATTAGCGCATAAATCTCTGATAATGCCGGTCTTGTTTTACGAAGCAGCGTCAGCCAAAGAGGGCATAGGCTAATAACGGAAAGACCATACTTAAGCTGGCTCTTCTGCTGTTTGCACTAATGCGCTATTTGAATAACCCGCAAAACCTGAGCGGTTTGATAATCAATACACCGCTCTTCATGTTACATTTTATGCTGAGACTCAGTAAAGCTTATTGTAATGCCTATTTTGCTTTGTAATATATGCGGATGGGACTGTTCATCTATTCTCTTTGTGACTTAGTTATGATGTTGTTTGTTTATTCAATATGTTTGATTTGTAGTTATTTTTGCTTAAATGCCAAAAATAATATTGCCTTGTATATAGGATTGGAGCCTTGCACCTGCATGGATAAGGGAGCTACTGCACATTTGAACATACTTCTCTGCCCTAACACCTAATACCTGACACCCTGAGCTTTCTCGAATCTATCTTCACGAACAGTACTTTGTAGGGAGAAATAAGGAAAATATTCCATCTCTACTAGCAAATGTGCTCCCTGTAGCTACATCTCTATAGATACACAAACTCAGTAATGCACTACCTGACGCTCCCTTACAAATAGAGTCCTGTCATATGCTCTAGGTGAAATGTCCTTTAATGCTATATAAATGTCAGAATGGAACCTTGCACTTACTGAAAGGTTGGTTACTCTACCCGCTGGATGCACCCCCTGTATTTGTGAACTACATTTCTCTGGGTAACATGGGGCATTAATAATTAATTGTTAATTGTAGGCTGTAAAAGTTGTGTTTGGTTTTTTTTTTTTTTTTTTTTATTTTATTCTGTCTTTATTCATTTTCTTTTTATTTGGAAAAGGGCAGCAGATTCTCTACCTAACCTTAACCCCATTATTTTCTAGCTTCTGGTTTACCCCATACAGGGACTCCTCAGATAAGTGAAATCATGGTAGGTTTGTTTTGTTTCAAATAATTTACAAAAGGTTTTAAGCATATTGATGAACGACCTTGATGAATATAATTCCAGTTTACAATGTCTCTAGAACAGACAGAGAGGGTCTTTATATGTGCTAGCCTTATCTAGTGTGTACAATGCCCTGGTAGTGAATTGTCTACAGCATTTGCTTTAGTAGTCTACTAACATACTCCCATACCTAATCTATATACATCCTTATAAACACCTTCACGAGGACCTACAGGCTCTTTCCTTAAAGTGAAACTCCTTAGCATACTCGATCAGACTAGACAGACCAGCCCCTCTGTAATAGGAGTAAACTGTATAGAAGCAAAGGGTGATAATGCTTTATAATGGAAGCCAGGCCTGGCCCCACTGGCCGATTAAAACTATTTTTATGTTTAAAATTAACATAGCTTTACTAACATGACTGTTTCAAATGGAGTCTCGGACAGCCCCTGTAACAGATTAAATCAGCCACTATATAGACAGTCATTGTAGGATTTATGTTTTGCTTGATTTTTCTGTGTCCACTCCTGTTATGGGTGATATGCCTGTTCCTGTTTCACCATTGTAAAAGTTGACTCCACATACTGACCTTGCCTAGTGTAAAGTCCTTGTACTCAAACTATGGCATCACTGTTCAGTTGCTAGGCCTGGAGTTGTGCCGGACTCTTTTAATACCACTTCTAGCCATATTACAAAAATACTTAGATTAGCCTGATCACCATTACCAAATATGCCACAGAGACTAGTTAATTTTGTCAAGAAAGAAAAAGGAGTAAAGGACAGGCTGGAGCGGTTGCGGGGGTAGGGAGGTTTTGTTTTATTTTGTTTGTTTAGGTTGTTGTTGTGTTATGTGTTATTGTACTAATATTATAAAACTGAGAAGCACAGGTGCATTGGGTAATGACACTCAGTTAATCTTGCCATAAATTCTGATGCAAGGATCATTTCATACCATAATATTGTTTCAGCTTCAAATCTCTAGATTCCATGGGTATCCGGCTTTGCGGACAGAGATTGTTTCTTTATATTTTATGATAACAAGTATGCCTTTCCTGCGAATTGATAGATGTTAACATGTGGTATCCATTCTATAATATGAATTTTAATGTCGATGTAACTCTCCTTGTCAATGTATCTGCTCAATCACTTGTACCTGTGTTTCTTCAATAAAAAGAATTTAAAAAAAAAAAAAAAAAAAAAAATTTAGACCTGCCTTAAAAGGACAGGGCGGGCCGTGGACTGGATACACTACAAGAGAAATAAATTTATCAGGTAAGCATAAATTATGCTTTCTCTTGTTAAGTGTATCCAGTCCACGGATCATACATTACTTGTGGGATACCAATACCAAAGCTAAAGTACACGGATGATGGGAGGGACAAGGCAGGAACTTAAACGGAAGGAACCACTGCCTGTAGAACCTCTCTCCCAAAAACAGCCTCCGAAGAAGCAAAAGTGTCAAATTTGTAAAATTTTGAAAAGGTGTGAAGCGAAGACCAAGTCGCAGCCTTGCAAATCTGTTCAACAGAGGCCTCATTTTTAAAGGCCTAGGTGGAAGCCACAGCTCTAGTAGAATGAGCTGTAATCCTTTTAGGGGGCTGCTGTCCAGCAGTCTCATAGGCTAAGCGTATTATGCTCCGAAGCCAAAAGGAGAGAGAGGTTGCTGAAGCTTTTTGACCTCTCCTCTGTCCAGAGTAAACGACAAACAGGGCAGATGTTTGACGAAAATCTTTAGTAGCCTGTAAGTAAAACTTCAAGGCCCGGACTACGTCCATATTATGCAAAAGACGTTCCTTCTTTGAAGAAGGATTAGGACACAATGATGGAACAACAATCTCTTGATTGATATTCCTGTTAGAAACCACCTTAGGTAAAAACCCAGGTTTGGTACGCAGAACTACCTTGTCTGAATGAAAAATCAGATAAGGAGAATCACATTGTAAGGCAGAAAACTCAGAGACTCTTCGAGCCGAGGAAACAGCCATCAAAAACAGAACTTTCCAAGATAAAAGTTTAATATCAATGGAATGAAGGGGTTCAAACAGAACTCCCTGAAGAACTTTAAGAACCAAGTTTAAGCTCCACGGGGGAGCAACAGTTTTAAACACAGGCTTAATCCTAACTAAAGCCTGACAAAATGCCTGGACATCTGGAACCTCTGCCAGACGCTTGTGCAAAAGAATAGACAGAGCAGAGATCTGTCCCTTTAAAGAACTAGCTGATAAGCCTTAGTCCAAACCCTCTTGGAGAAAGGACAATATCCTAGGAATACTAACCTTACTCCATGAGTAACTCTTGGATTCACACCAATAAAGATATTTACGCCATATCTTATGGTAGATTTTCCTGGTGACAGGCTTTCGTGCCTGTATTAAGGTATCAATGACTGACTCGGAGAAGCCACGCCTTGATAGAATCAAGCGTTCAATCTCCATGCAGTCAGTCTCCATGCAGTCAGAAATTAGATTTGGATGATTGAAAGGACCTTGTATTAGAAGGTCCTGCCTGAGGCAGAGTCCATGGTGGAAGCGATGACATGTCCACTAGGTCTGCATACCATGTCCTGCGTGGCCACGCAGGCGCTATCAGAATCACTGATGCTCTCTCCTGTTTGATTTTGGCAATCAGTCGAGGGAGCAGAGGAAACGGTGGAAACACATAAGCCAGGTTGAAGAACCAAGGAGCTGCTAGAGCATCTATCAGCGTCGCTCCCGGGTCCCTGGACCTGGATCCGTAACAAGGAAGCTTGGCGTTCTGGCGAGACGCCATGAGATCCATTTCTGGTTTGCCCCAATGATGGACCAGTTGAGCAAACACCTCCGGATGGAGTTCCCACTCCCCCGGATGAAAAGTCTGATGACTTAGAAAATCCGCCTCCCAGTTCTCTACGCCTGGGATGTGGATCGCTGACAGGTGGCAAGAGTGAGACTCTGCCCAGCGAATTATCTTTGAGACTTCTAACATCGCTAGGGAACTCCTGGTTCCCCCTTGATGGTTGATGTAAGCCACAGTCGTGATGTTGTCCGACTGAAATCTGATGAACCTCAGGGTTGCTAACTGAGGCCAAGCTAGAAGAGCATTGAATATTGCTCTTAACTCCAGAATATTTATTGGGAGGAGTTTCTCCTCCTGAGTCCACGATCCCTGAGCCTTCAGGGAGTTCCAGACTGCACACCAACCTAGAAGGCTGGCATCTGTTGCCCTTGGACAGATGGACCCGAGATAGCCACCAGAGATGAGAATCTCTGGTCTCTTGATCCAGATTTAGTAGAGGGGACAAATCTGAGTAATCCCCATTCCACTGACTTAGCATGCATAATTGCAGCGGTCTGAGATGCAGGCGCGCAAATGGCACTATGTCCATTGCCGCTACCATTAAACCGATTACTTCCATGCACTGAGCCACTGACGGGCAAGGAATGGAATGAAGGACACGGCAAGCATTTAGAAGTTTTGATAACCTGGACTCCGTCAGGTAAATTTTCATCTCTACAGAATCTATAAGAGTCCCTAGGAAGGAGACTCTTGTGAGTGGGGATAGAGAACTCTTTTCCACGTTCACCTTCCACCCATGCGACCTCAGAAATGCCAGAACTATCTCTGCATGAGACTTGGCAATTTGAAAGCTCGACGCCTGTATCAGGATGTCGTCTAGATAAGGAGCCTCCGCTATGCCTCGCGGTCTTAGAACCGCCAGAAGTGAGCCCAGAACCTTTGTAAAAATTCTCAGGGCTGTGGCCAACCCAAAGGGAAGAGCTACAAATTGGTAATGCCTGTCTAGAAAGGCGAACCTTAGGAACCGATGATGATCCTTGTGAATCGGTATGTGAAGGTAGGCATCCTTTAAGTCCACTGTGGTCATGTACTGACCCTCTTGGATCATGGGTAGGATGGTCCGAATAGTTTCCATTTTGAATGATGGAACTCTGAGGAATTTGTTTAAGATCTTTAGATCCAAGATTGGTCTGAAGGTTCCCTCTTTCTTGGGAACCACAAACAGATTTGAATAAAACCCCTGTCCTTGTTCCGTCCGCGGAACTGGATGGATCACTCCCATTACTAGGAGGTCTTGCACACAGCTTAGGAATGCCTCTTTCTTTATCTGGTTTGCTGATAACCTTGAAAGGTGAAATCTCCCTTGTGGAGGAGAAGCTTTGAAGTCCAGAAGATATCCCTGAGATATGATCTCCAACGCCCAGGGATCCTGAACATCTCTTGCCCACGCCTGGGCGAAGAGAGAAAGTCTGCCCCCCACTAGATCCGTTTCCGGATAGGGGGCCGTTCCTTCATGCTGTCTTGGGGGCAGCAGCAGGCTTTCTAGCATGCTTGCCCTTGTTCCAGGACTGGTTAGGTTTCCAGGCCTGTCTGGAATGAGCAACAGTTCCCTCTTGTTTTGAAGCGGAGGAAGTTGATGCTGCTCCTGCCTTGAAATTTCGAAAGGCACGAAAATTAGACTGTTTGGCCTTTGATTTGGCCCTGTCCTGTTGAGTAATTTAGACTTTGAAGTCACGTCAGCTGACCAGGATTTAAGCCATAGCGCCCTACGCGCCTGGATGGCGAATCCGGAATTCTTACCCGTTAGTTTAGTCAAATGAACAATGGCATCAGAAACAAATGAGTTAGCTAGCTTCTAAGCGTTCTAAGCTTGTCAATAATTTCATTCAATGGAGCTGTATGGATGGCCTCTTCCAGGGCCTCAAACCAGAATGCCGCCGCAGCAGTAACAGGCGCAATGCATGCAAGGGGCTGTAAAATAAAACCTTGCTGAATAAACATTTTCTTAAGGTAACCCTCCAATTTTTTATCCATTGGATCTGAAAAAGCAGAACTGTCCTCAACCGAGATAGTGGTACGCTTTGCTAAAGTAGAAACTGCTCCCTCCACCTTAGGGACCGTCTGCCATAAGTCCCGTGTAGTGGCGTCTATTGGAAACATTTTTCTAAATATAGGAGGTGGGGAAAAGGGCACACCGGGTCTATCCCACTCCTTGCTAATAATTTCTGTAAGCCTTTTAGGTATAGGAAAAACATCAGTACACACCGGCACCGCATAGTATCTATAAAGCCTACACAATTTCTCTGGAATTGCAACTGTGTTACAGTCATTCAGAGCAGCTAATACCTCCCCAAGCAATACACGGAGGTTCTCAAGCTTAAATTTAAGATTAGAAATCTCTGAATCAGGTTTCCCCGAGTCAGAGATGTCACCCACAGACTGAAGCTCTCCGTCCTCATGTTCTGCATACTGTGACGCAGTATCAGACATGGCTCTTACAGCATCTGCGCGCTCTCCTAACCCCAGAGCTATCGCGCTTGCCTCTTAATTCAGGCAATCTAGATAATACCTCTGACAGGGTATTATTCATGATTGCAGCCATGTCCTGCAAGGTAATCGCTATGGGTGTCCCTGATGTAATTTGCGCCATACTAGCGTGCGTCCCCTGAGCGGGAGGCGAAGGGTCTGACACGTGGGGAGAGTTAGTCGGCATAACTTCCCCCTCGACAGAACCCGCTGGTGATAATTCTTTTATAGATAAAGACTGATCTTTACTGTTTAAGGTGAAATCAATACATTTAGTACACATTCTCCTATGGGGCTCCATCATGGCTTTCAAACATAATGAACAAGTAGGTTCCTCTGTGTCAGACATGTTTAAACAGACTAGCAATGAGACTAGCAAGCTTGGAAAACACTTTAAAACAAGTTTACAAGCAATATAAAAAATGTTACTGCGCTTTTAAAAAACACAAATTTTGTCCAAATTTGAAATAACAGTGAAAAAAGGCAGTTACACTAACAAAATGTTTACAGTGTATGTAATAAGTTAGCAGAGCATTGCACCCACTTGCAAATGGATGATTAACCCCTTAATACCAAAAAACGGAATAACAAATGACAAAACAACAGCTCTACTGTGGCTTTTTACCTCCCTCAATACGACTTTTGAAGCCTTTTGAGCCCTTCAGAGAAGTCCTGGATCATGCAGGAAGAAGCTGGATGTCTGTGTCTCTAATTTTTGCTGTGCAAAAAAGCGCTAAAATAGGCCCCTCCCACTCATATTACAACGGTGGAAAGCCTCAGGGAACTGTTTCTAGGCAAAATTCAAGCCAGCCATGTGGAAAAAACTAGGCTCCAATAAGTATTATCACCAAACATATATAAAAAACAATTAAACATGCCAGCAAACGTTTTAAAATACACTTTTATAAGAGTATGAATCTCTATTAATAAGCCTGATACCAGTCGCTATCACTGCATTTAAGGCTTTACTTACATTACTTCGGTATCAGCAGCATTTTCTAGCAAATTCCATCCCTAGAAAAATATTAACTGCACATACCTTATTGCAGGAAAACCTGCACGCCATTCCCCCTCTGAAGTTACCTCACTCCTCAGAATGTGTGAGAACAGCAAAGGATCTTAGTTACTTCTGCTAAGATCATAGAAAACGCAGGCAGATTCTTCTTCTAAATACTACCTGAGATAAACAGTACACTCCGGTACCATTTAAAAATAAACTTTTGATTGAAGAAATAAACTAAGTATAAAACACCACAGTCCTCTTACGACCTCCATCTTTGTTGAGAGTTGCAAGAGAATGACTGGATATGGCAGTGAGGGGAGGAGCTATATAGCAGCTCTGCTGTGGGTGATCCTCTTGCAACTTCCTGTTGGGAAGGAGAATATCCCACAAGTAATGGATGATCCGTGGACTGGATACACTTAACAAGAGAAATTACTGTTTTTTTGTTTTATAAGCATTGCAGAAAATGTTTATTTCAATTTTATTTTAAACTCCATTATTTGCCTGTAATTATAGAGCAGAGGTTGAAACCAGTTTTCCCATGTTATGGCAAAACTAAAAGATCTTATCATAGCTGTGTCTTGGCTGCAACTCTGGGAGGGAAGGAGTTGACTAGGATATTTAAGATAGGGCTTCCCATTTAAAGCTACTTTCATATGTTGAACCCTTAGATTAATGATGACTGCTAGAACTTGGATGCAAGCTGTTATACCCACCACATATGCTAAGGTTGATCAGTAATAAATGTTAGGAAGGGAGAGGTTCAAGAACAATCTATTGTTAAAAGGAACGGACCAGATCAACAATTTGATATCTCCGATTAGGGCTAGGTATTACCCATAGACAATCAGCAACATACTTGGCAATACCCATGGTCAGACAAAGGCAAGGTCAGTTCTGTGTTAACTGGAGACTGAACTTGGCAATACTTGTAGTCAGGCTCAGGCTGAGCCTGCAACATGATATCTACTCAGGTAAATGCGTTGTCAGCTACATAATAAATGCAGAAGGATGTGGCAATGCTTATAGTCAGTACATACTGGATTAGCAACTTGATAACTAAATAGAAAACATGACAATAAAACACCTTACAATATAGCAAGAAAGTGTGATGTTGCACCTCTATATTTTGTGTAGATTTGGGGCTCATACTAAACTCTAACAAAAGTGCTAGGTATCTTCTTTCTTTGAATATTAAAGGGACATTATACACTCATTTTTTCTTTGCATAAATGTTTTGTAGATGATCTATTTATATAGCCCATAAAGTTTTTCTTTTGAAAAATGTATAGTTTTGCTTATTTTTAAATAACATTGCTCTGATTTTCAGACTCCTAACCAAGCCCCAAAGTTTTATGAGAATACTGAGGCATACTTACTCCAGCTTGCTCCTGTTTGTGTAAAGGGTCTTTTCATATGCAAAAGAAGGGGGATGGGGGAGTGTCTTATTTCCCACTTAAAGTGGGCTTTCCAGCTACCTTTTCAACAGAGCTAAACTGAGAGCCTCTAAGTAAATTTTTAAACAGTTTTATACCGGATTTCTATATCAGTATCTGTGCATCCTATTTTTTATAGTAGTGTCTATTACATACAGTTATATGAAAATGAGTGTATACTGTCCCTTGAAAGCATAGCAACATGACCTCCATACACAGCAGGGAACACGCTGTTTGACATCCAGGGCAGCCAACTTAAATGTGCTCAATCGTATACAACACGTTCTGGGACATAACAGATACATATAAGGGATTTTCCTAATCCAATCCAGCCACTGACTATATTGTGCATACATCCTTGGACTAAGGAGACATAGAGGCAAATTTATCAAGCTCCGTATGGAGATTGATGCTCCGTGTTTCTGGCGAGCCTGCAGGCTCGCCAGAAACAGCAGTTATAAAGTAGCGGTCACAAAGACCGCTGCTCCATAACCTGTCCGCCTGTTCTGAGCAGACGGACACACATCGCCACAATACAACCCGATCGAGTACGATCGGGTTGATTGACACCCCCCTGCTGGCGGCCCACTGGCCGCGAGTCTGCAGGGGGCGGCGTAGCACCAGCAGCTCTTGTGAGCTGCTGGTGCAATGCTGAATACGGCGAGTGTATTGCTCGCCGTATTCAGCGGGGTCTGGCGGACCTGATCCGCAGTGTCGGATCAGGTCCGCCAGACCTTGATAAATATGCCCCATTGGATCTATGCATTAGGGACTTGCTGCTATATTTTTTTAAAGTACGGTGTCAGATAAAATCTCAACAAATAACCACTGCATTAAACCTCCACTACATTATAATACTATATTTAATCATTGTTTACATATACTTATGAACCAAAGATAACTTTTAAAAATTAAAACACTCAGTTGCATATTTTCAGATTTACTTTTTTATTTTTATATACTGAGCTTGGAGAAGTGATTTTTCTTATACACTGTATATTTCTGCTTGGACAAAGATACATGATTTAAAAATAAGCAGAAAACAGAAAAACTACCCCCACACTCCAAAAACAATCCCTAAGAGTTGGAAAATGTAACCTCTTTCTCTCATGCTGTAAATATGTGTTACTTGAGCGTTATAATTGCTTCCTTACATTACAGTATAAATTGACATGTTGCGGCATGACAGAGCAGAGTGAAGTGCAGCTGACATTTTGTGATGGTACGTTATAATAATAAAGTTACCTACCGAGTAATTTTGGCTCCCTACAAATCATTGTAGAATCAAATCACCTCCCACTGTAGTTCTGGTACAGCAGCCTGTTTAATTCAAAAGGAAAATATATAATATTAGTGCATAAAATGTATTCTATTAAGATTTTAAGCAAAATTAAAATTTATTAAGTACTGTTTTGTTTGTTCTTGAAAATATATTTTTGCTGGCTCTAATATCATGTATATTTGCATGAACTAAAGCATACTCAAAGCAATTTTTACACCATCATAAGGACTAAAATAAATAAAAGGCTCTTACAGTTAATATGCAATTTATTGTTGGCAAGTATGCCCTTGTACCGACTGCAAAAGTTCCTAGCTACATATAGAAACATGGAATTTCTATAACTTTTTAACAATATCTACAAGCAGAATCAAATTGGTTAAACTCTGTCAACCAGCACCTACAACCGTATGCAAAAGTTTAGGCACCCCTGACAATTTCCATGATTTTCATTTATAAATAATTGGGTGTTTGGATCAGCAATTTCATTTTGATCTTTTAAATAACTGAAGGACACAGTAATATTTCAGTAGTGAAATGAGGTTTATTGGATTAACAAAAAATGCGCAATATGCATCAAAATGAAATTAGACAGGTGCATAAATTTGGGCACCCTTGTCATTTTGTTGATTTGAACACCTGTAACTACCTAGCACTGATTAATTGGAACAGACAATTGGTTTGGTGAGCCCATGAAGCCTTGAACTTCATAGACAGGTGCATCCAATCATAAGAAAAAGGTATTTAAGGTGGCCAATTGCAAGTTGTTGTTCTCTTTGACTCTCTTCTGAAGAGTGGAAACATGGGGGCCTCAAAACAACTCTCAAATGACCTGAAAACAAAGAATGTTCAACATTATGGTTTAGAGGAAGGCTACAAAAAGCTATCGCAGACATTTAAGCTTTCAGTGTCCACTGTGAGGAACATAGTGAGGAAATGGAAGACCACAGGCACAGCTCTTGTTAAGGCCAGAAGTGGCAGGCCAAGTAAAATATTGGAGAGGCAAAGGATGGTGAGAACGGTCAAAAACAGCCCACCTCCAAAGACCTACAACATCATCTTGCTGCAGATGGTGTCAGTGTGCATCATTCAACAATTCAGCGCAATTTGCACAAGGAGAAGCTGATGCGGAAGAAGCCTTTTCTGCACACACTCCACAAACAGAGTCGCTTTAGGTAAACAAACGCACATTTGGACAAGCCAGCTTCATTTTGGAAGAAGGTGCTGTGGACCGATTGAGTCATTTGGTCATAACAAGGGGCGTTATGCATGGCAGCAAAAGAACACAGCGTTCCAAGACAAACACTTGCTACCCACAGTAAAATCTGGTGGATGTTCCATCATGCTGTGGGGCTGTGTGGCCAGTGCTGGTACTGGGAATCTTGTTAAAGTTGAGGGTTGCATGGATTCCACTCAATATCAGCAGATACTTGAGAATAATGTTAAGGAATCAGTCACAAAGTTGAAGTTATGCCGGGGCTGGATATTTCAACAAGACAACGACCCAAAACACTGCTCAAAATCTACTCTGGCATTTATGCAGAGGAACAAGTACAATGTTCTAGAATGGACATCCCAGTCCCCAGACCTGAATATCATTGAAAATCTGTGGGGTGATTTGAAGTGTGCTGTCCATGCTCAGCAACCATCAAACCTAACTAAACTGGAGATGTTTTGCAAGGAGAAATGGTCCAAAATACCTTTATCCAGACAATCATTACAGGCTATAGGAAGTGTCTAGAGGCTGTTATTTCTGCTAAAGGAGGCTCTACTAAATATTGATGCAATATTTCTGTTGGGGTGCCCAAATTTATGCACCTGTCTAATTTAATTTTGATGCATATTGCACATTTTCTGTTAATCCAATAAACCTCATTTCACTACTGAAGTATTTCTGTGTCCTTCAGTTATTTGATAGATCAAAATGAAATTGCTGATCCAAACACCCAATTATTTATAAATGAAAATCATGGAAATTGTCAGGGGTGTCTAAACTTTTACATACGACTGTATATTCTTTAACTTGATGAAATACAGATTACTTCTATTTTGCCAACATACTGGTGTAAGCACAATATGCCTCACTGTCTATAATACAAAGTAAAAAGAAAACAACAATTTAACCCCTTTGCGTGCTAAGCTGAATTTGCTATTTTTCTGTTTTTTACTATTTTCAAAAAACTTTTTTTTAACTTTTTTATTTTTCCCCCCAGATCCCCAAGACTTAGACGATTACCTTTCCAGTGGTGCGTCTTTGGGGTCTGTAGCTGCTTAGATCCCTGAGATACAGGTTTTTAAGCAGCATGCCCCCTTTTCCCTATACTATGTATTGACAATTTTAAATAAAGTTGCGCGGTGATGTCATCACATCATTGCGCGTGATGTCACAGCACGTAAAGGGAAGCCCCGGCGATGCCTGTCACTATGCAGGCCCGATCGCCAGGGTAGGAGCAGGTGGGGGCCCCGCAGATTGCAAAGAAGGTAGTTGAGTGCTAATGACGGCTCTGTGAGGGTCGAAGCGCCAGTATTCAAGCTCAGAGAGATGACTGTGGTGTGTGCAATGTGTGAAGACGTAATTTGTGTAAAACAAATCACTGCTGACTCAGAGTGTCTAAGGAGGTGTGGTGTTTGAATGCGGGTGCATGGGCCCTCGCAGGATATGTGCGTACGCCACTGAAAAAAAAGGTAATAACTTTTACTAGAAGCATTTTTGATAGTGGAAGTATATTGCAAAATGCTTCTATTTCACTTAGAAATGCTCCCATGCACAATTAATTTTTAACCTTTCTATCCCTTTAAAAAGAGTAAATCCTTAGAGACTAAACAAATCTGGCTTGAGATGATGTACAGCCCTCTAGGCTAGTTTGCAATGTCATACTTAGTTTCAACACATCTATTTTGTTAAATTCATAAGCTCTCTACTCTTTCAGGATTCAGCAGTGTGCTGGTGCAGTTGTTTTTGTGAGGATATAAATAACATGACTTTAAATATTTTATTAAATCATGGGAATTGCAAATTCAAATATTTTGGTTAAATTCAACATTTACATTCTCACTCAAACCCATAAAATGTGTTGCATATATGGGTTTTCTGTGTCTGATCAAAAGTATAAAAGCCAGTAACAATTCCTAATTTAACTCTGAAATACCACCCCAAAACTATAATGCCCGATGTGCTCTCCAAATATGCCACAAAACTGTCAAATACACCACATTTCAAATCTCAGATTTCAGCAAAGTTTGAATAGGTAAAAAAAATATTAGCATAAAAATATCAGTTTACAGGGACTTACTGAGCCGGCCACCTTGATGGTTGCCGAAATTCTGGCTCCTGTTGAGACTACTGTTATCTTTAGAAAAATCTACATTCTATGGCAGCATCTGCAATTTTCAACATTAATATTTGGAAGGAAGCAGAAGAAATTGAAAGCTGTTTTTATTCTTGAACCTGGAAACCTCGATAGAGAATAGTCAGCGGCAAAGGCCTATGACATGCCATCTAGTATAGGCAAGGCCGGTGATACAATAGAGAAAAACTAGGCGACTGTCTAAGGGCGCCCCCTGCAAGGGGAGGCACAAATTTGGAGTATGCTAAAAAAATAATAATAATAATGTGTGTATTAAAGGCCAGATTACGAGTGGAGCACTATTTAACGCTCCCACTCAAATGTAATCTGTGCTAGAAGTAAGCTTTTTGAGTTGGTCGGGTTGCGCTAGTATTATGAGTTCAAAGTAAACTGTTTTCGCCCTTGCACTAAACCAGCGATCGCAAAACGTCGAAGTTAAAATATTGTGTGTGTATTTACCTACTCCCTCCCAGAAGTCAATGGAGCAAAAAAAGAGGGGAGAAAAGCCCTACTCACGTGCAAACCCGATCGCATATTCTCATGTGTGCTAACCCAACATGAAAATATGAATATTTCACATTCCAATGTTCTTCACATAGAAGAATATGTTCTATTTATTCATACATAAATAGTTCTACATATATGTGATGGTATTTTCGTACAATATATATCTATATATTTATAAATACATAGAACATACATATTCTGCTATGTGCAGAACATTAGAATATAAAATATTTCAAGTGAATACACAGTATAACACTTTATTAAGTACGAACATTGCATAAATATGCTTTACATGGATTTTTATAACTGCAAATGGCTCCTATGTCTATATATGTGTACATATGTATTTATATGTGTATATGTGTCTGTAAATACAAATATACAAACATATAAATACATAAATTAATCTATACACACACACATGTTATTGTGTGTGTTATAAATATTGCTGCTAAATATGTTATTCTTCTGGTAATATTTATCAAGATACATTCACAGCCTCTGGGAACTTGCAGTTCAGGCTTAAAAGAGTGAGTCTGGCAAAGATAAATCACCTTAAAGGTATAATAAACCCAATTTTTTCTTTCATGATTCAGATAGAGCATGCAATTTTAAGCAACTTTCTAATTTACTCCTATTATCAGTTGTTCTTTGTTCTCTTGTTATCTTTATTTGAAAAGAAGGAATTTAACGCTTAGGAGCCGGACCATTTTTTGGTTCAGCACCTGGGTAGCGCTTGCTGATAGGTGGCTAAATGTGGCAATTGCAGGTAAACAGGTTCTCTGCTTAAAGTGAAGGTCCATTTTAATAAATTAGTGCCCGGTTTTTAATAAACCTATTAAAAACAAGGGCACTTTAATTCATCAAAATTGACATTTCAATGTTTTTTTCAAAAACTTACCTTTTAATCCTGGCAGCCGCTCCAGCACTTCCTCCGCCCATCGCAAGCCGTCTTCGCGGGTCCAAAATGACGAATCCGGCTTCCTACAATCACAGCATTGCATCAGGCCAAGATTCCCCCGGGGGGAAGATGTGATTGGAGGAAGCCCGAGTTGTCATTTCTGATGTCTGCAGAGGCTTCCGACGGCCGGGGGAATCGCTGGAGCGGCATTCAGGATTAAAAGGTAAGTTTTTGAAGAAAACAGTGAAATGTCAATTTTGATGAATTAAAGGGCCCTTGTTCTTAATAGGTTTATTAAAAACCGGGCACTAATTCATCAAAATGAACCTTCACTTTAAGAACCTGTCTGCCTGCTGCTTGATAAATTTTCCTGTTAGGAAATAGTTCATCTCCGGGTTTGTGTGTTTTATATCCACTGTTTGATTAATTTTACATATACTTGTATCCCAGGAATGAGGTGTCTTAGCTGTGAAGTGTGCACTCTGTGCAAACATATGGTAAAGATTCTTTACCATATGTTTGCACAGAGTGCACACTTCACAGCTAAGACAGCTAAGACACCACATTCGTGGGATACAAGTATATGGCAATATAAGCTTTGAATTACCTCATATGTTATTGAGGGTTTTTAATGTAAGCGTACATCCTTTTACTTTAATAAATTGTGTGAAATTTATATACAGAGTTGCACTATTGTTTGCTTTCTCTCTTTTTGCCATATAAACACGGGAACGAGTGGTGAAGAGTGCTAACATTGTCGAAAGATGGAAAACCTTCAACTCGCAGCTGATACCCGGAAGGGATTCCCCTTGCACTACGCGGCACTTACCTCATAAGATTGAGGTGAAGGAGTGTAAGTAGGCTCCCAACGGGACCCGTTGCTTAAAGAAAATTGTCATGACATCTGTTTATTTATTCATTCACCATTGGGAACTAATAAGGACTATATCTTTACAGAACATTTGCTTATTGTGTCCTTTACTTTGTCTTATGTATATTAGCGGCAGAGTGTTTGTTTAAGACACGATTGATTATCATCCCATAATTATTATCACCATTTTATTGGCATTTCTACTGTTCAGTAGTTTAATCATTGCATGATAGACCCATTTCATATGGTATGTATCACTATTAGGTTTGGGTCCTATTGTAATACGGTACAGCTCTACTACACATCATATACTTTGTGCACGGTCACGGTACTTTCCATACGAATGGTTGTGGGTTTATGTATTTACTGCTATAGCATAACAACCAGTGCGATATCATATACATATATTTTAAACTTAGAATAATATTTATTTAGCATGTATAAATTGGATCAATTATAACTAACACACAAAACATATCATTGTTTATTAACTTCACATTTCAATCATTTGTAGACATTATCAATTTGGCTCCAATATAGCCATTTATATCAATACAGCGATAACGCACTTTTATACTTTTTATTCTATCCTTTATTATATGCTTATCACAATTATAGGTACAGTAGTAAATTACTTATATTCATCTTTTGCAAATTCAGAGTGCTGCGCCATTAGAATCTTTTCCCCTTTCCCTTCCCCTTATATTTGTTTTGCATAATACCATCTATCAGGCGATCAGTATATAGGGCTACTGATCGCGCTTGATAGGCATTCTAAGGCTGCAATTTTTATTTTTTTTCACTCTTGTCAATATATTCGGGAAATTAACAGCGCCATACCTATACACATCTTTTTTATTTATTTATATATATATATATATATATATATATATATTATTATCGGTTATTTGTAGAGCACTAACAGATTCCCCAGCGTTACCAACAGATTCCGCAGCGCTATATATTTATATGTACATATATGCAAATGTATTTACACACATATAAACACAAATACATACAGTATGTATATATATATATATATATATATATATATATATATATATATATATATATATATATATATATATGTGTGCATTGGACCTGTATTTATGAATAAATAGAACATATTCTTCTATGTGAAATATTCATATTTTCATGTCTGGTTAACGCACATGAGAATATGCAATCCGGTTTGCACGCGAGTAGGGCGTTTTTTCCACTTTTTTTGTTCCATTGACTTTTATGAGGGAATAGGTTATTGCGCGCACCATATTCTAAGTGTGGCTTTTATCACTCGTTGGATTAGTGCAAGAGGGAAAACAGTTTACTTTCAACTCGTAATACGAGCGTAACCCGACGCACGCAAAAAGTGTACTTCTAGCGCAGTTAACGCTCAATCGGGAAAGTTAAATAACCCTGCACTTGTAATCTGGCCCTTACTATATTGTGCTGAGCCACCACTTTGGTATGTTATGTCATGCAGATATTAACGATTATAGCTATTATAATAAATCAGATTAACAGTCAAGAATTTGATGTGATAATGGAAATCTATTTTCTCTATGATTAAAATAGTTATCAATAGCTGCTTAACACATCACTAACATTTTGTTACGAAGCAGTAGAGGCAGGCATATATAGTTTCACTGGGGAAGGGGATCGGCAACATGTGTCTTTGCCTATATAGCCAAAAACCCTAGCACCAGCCACTATCCTCCCTCTCCCAGCGAGGTTGAACATGCACTACATGTATTTAGTTGTGTGTCAAGTAACTAAGTGGGCCACCTAATATATGAAAATGTTGAACGTTCTGGGCAGAAGATGGAGCAGTCAATGACTAGACAATGTAGACACTTCCCTTGGCTTCCCTTTTAGTTATCTTTGTCGATTAATCCTGCAGAAAAATATCTGTTGATACTGCAGGAGCCCTCCAATGTCTTCATCAAAAAAAATCCTGGAAAATGTCTTGGAACTAAGCCATACCTCAAAGCTTGCTCTGGGGATGAGGGTGATGCAGCTATGTATTCCATGGTTCTGCAGTGGAGGACTGGCGTTGGGTAGGCTGTGAGTATTTGTGACTTGACCTATCGCTCAGTTGATATGGGCACATGTTTATTATCCAGTAATCTTCTGATTCTTTGAGCCACGGAACTAATTTGGTTATGGGTTGGATGCTTACTCGGTAAAACACTACTCAATTGTACTTTCATTGCCAGTTAGTTTTTGTACATTAGGTGCCTCATTACATGATGACATTTGTAGCTTCTTAAATGGAGTACTATGTCTGAAACTTTTAGGGCATATATGATAATTCTAATGGCCCTAGTTAACTATTCAAATAAGGGATTGGTATATCTATAAGCTTTTCATATGTCAGTTAAAATAATCTTATGTTGTAAGTTTAATGTGTTAGATCACAAGCTAGTGATATTAGATCTTGGTCTCTTTTTGATTATTGATAATAAGTGATTTTTTTCTTTATGAAACTTATACCAACATGAGCTAGTGTTATGAGTCCTTGTATTCATATAAAACTGACGAAGTGCGGGGACGGAGCTTGGCCACAGAGCATGATGGCAGCTTGTTAGCACAGCTCCTACGCCCTTGTCCCCAGGTTAGCCTAATTAGATGCCCATAACAAACTAAAAGCCCTAACTAACAATGCTAATGCCCTAACTAAACAGCAGGGATGGAAGAGAAGACATAAGTGCTGACCGGAACAGCTACAACAACAGCAGGCATTTCGCAAACGGCACCCCTGGCAAGCAAATGCGAAGACCCGGAGTAAGCGCCGGACAAGGCAAAAGATCCCTGAACATTCATCCTAGAGACTCAATTATCACTGTAGAGACTTAGCGTTGCCAGCGGGGAGCACAAAGAAAGCGGGCGAGATCACTCCGGACACGGCTGCACAGTGGCGGCGGGAAGAAAGACGGGTGACATCTTGGAAAATCAGTGCGCATAGAAGAAGGCCTGATTGCTGACAGCGCACACAGGAGACTGAGCCGCCACTATAAGCGGCGATAGAACAACTGACACAGAGGAGAGGTAAGCTGAGGGAGCGCTGCTCGACAAGCTATTCAGACAGCCTCCTCGGTCACCCCACGTGGCAGATAAATAGCAGCGCAAACTACACACTAACAATAACAAGAGGCAGGGGCAGACACATAGCTATAATACAGCTGCATTTAACCCCCTCAGGACCCAATAAGTACCACACAACCCAGGGCCCAAGACATCAAGGCACAACAGAGGGACTCAGCAGTTCACAGGACTATATCAACTACAAACAGTCCTGAACTATTGGGGCAGCACAATCGACTGCACACTCACAGGAGAGCAGGGAATGCAAACAGCACCTTGCAAATGATACATGCCAATAGAATAAATACAGCCCCGCTATAAACACACTTTAAAAGTGCATACTGAAACACGAACTTTGCAAGTATTTTAGCAATAAATAACAAAGGCTGGGAACAGAGCTGCAGAAGACTGGACCCGGACTGTACTCACATTAACACCCATAGTTTTCTAAAGACTATAACTGGCAGACTGAACTGCTCACAGAAACCAGCGAGACAGTCCTACAACAGGGGAATGCCGGCTAAAAAGACCCTAAGGATGGATATTAATCCCAAAACAAAGATGATAGAACACTATTTGAAGGCAGTAGAGGAGCCAACACCAGCTCCCCAGGAAACAATATAGAATCCATCACTATCTGTAGAGACAGGCGGGAATGGTGGGACTTCCTCAGATGCCCCCCCACAATCAAGTAGCAATTACAAGGGAAGATTTAAAACTACCAGCCTCTAAAGAAGATATCAAATCCGCCATGGCGGACATGAGGAACATGTTCCAAGAGATGAAAAGGGATATCAAGAGTATAGAAAATAGAGTGGTCAATCTCGAAGAAAACCACAAGGTCACTACGCAGGACATGCACCATCTTTCGCAGCTCATGTACAACCAAGAGGAAACTATTCAGAACCTGCAAGAAAAGGTAGAAGACCTCGATAATAGAGGACGCAGAAATAATCTGTGAATTAAGAGGCATACCAGAAAGTGTACAATCATCAGCTCTGTCGGGGTACGTACAGGATCTCTTTAGAACCCTTAAGGGCTCCAGCAACGCAACGGATGTGATAATGGAAAGGGCACATAGGGCCCTGAGAGCCAAACCTCCCCCGAAAGCCCCACCGAGAGACGTTATCATAAAGTTCCTCAACTACCAAGAAAAGGAAGATATACTGCGACATGCAAGACAAAAGCCTCAATTTACACACGCAGGAATATCCATACAAATATTTACATACCTCAGCCCGGCAACTTTACAGAAACTAAGGGAACTCCACTTCATTACATCGGTTTTAAGAGAAAAAGACATACAATATAGATGGGGATTCCCAGTTTGCATAAATGCCACAAAAGGAGACAAGTCAGCTACATACAGAGGCCCAGACGACCTGGACCACTTTTGCGAAGTCCTCCAAATAACCATCACCCCACCCAAAGATCACCTGCCACAGGATAGAAACACACCTATGGAGCAACATACACGGAAAGGTGGTACCTAAAAGGAAAGATAAGGCCTAACCCAAGGACAACATTTCAGATATTGCCTACCCCCTGGTGGATCTGGCCTGAACAATCTTATCAGACGCCATCTGGGAAGGATTGGGTAAAGTTATTAAAGTTGTAGAGATATAAGTTAACATGTGTTGTTTGTCAAAATGATTAAGTTTCTAGATGTCAATCTTGTGGTAATGTTAGTCATTCTTTCTCGTACCAAACACAATAGAAGGTGTGACAGAGTGGATGGAACCTACAACGATAGACATTGACTTAAAGGGACAGTCAAGTCCAAAAAAAACTTACACGATTTAAATAGGACATGCAATTTTAAACAACTTCCCAATTTACTTTTATCACCAATTTTGCTTTGTTCTCTTGGTATTCTTAGTTGAAAGCTAAACCTAGGAGGTTCATATGCTAATTTCTTAGACCTTGAAGACTGCCTCTAATCTGAATACATTTTGACCACTAGAGGGCATTAGTTCACATGTTTCATATAGATAACATTGAGCTCATGCACGTAAAGTGACCTAGGAGTGAGCACTGATTGGCTAAACTGCATGTCTGTCAAAAGAACTGAAATAAGGGGGAAGTCAGCAGAGGCTTAGATACAAGATAATTACAGAGGTAAAAGGTGTCTTATTATAACTGTGTTGGATATGCAAAACTGGGGAATGGGTAATAAAGGGATTATCTTTCTTTTTAAACAACTAAAATGTTGGTGTTGACTGTCCCTTTAATACTTTAAATATCCGTCCACTCATAAATGCCCATAATACACCAACTGATGGGATAAATAGATTACTGCTGAAATTTAATAGGCAACTACCTATATCACATCTAACCCTCCATTTTGGACCATGTAACCTATGGCAAGAGAGGCCCATTACCAACCAGAAATTGAGTGATATCTCCAAGTGGACATAGACATGGGCCTATATTATCATACACCAAGCAGTAGTAGATCAGCTATAATAGAAGAGCCTACCACATGAAAGAATGGAAATAGCCCATATTGCGAATAGACTCTAGACCTTTAGATTCTCACTGTTAAAATGTTTGTATTTAATAATGTTTTTTAAAGTTTGAATTAGGATCTAGCTTAATGTAATGTAGAGAATGTTTTGTGCATTGTATACATATATAGTTAGCAATTCTCTGAGAACAACGGTATGACTGGGTATACAGGCACTGATCACAAAATAAGACTAGGAGGACATGCAGGATATAGGTACGCTATAGAGATTGCAAATTATATAACTAAAAGAGAGATAGTATAAGTCAGCGTGGACAGACACAACCTAGAGCGCTGACATAGCGAGAATAATAACGGTGACATGACAGGATGCCCATATACCGCTGACCCTAAGACTATAAGCTACATCTCACACCCCAAGCATGTACGCGTTTAGGGCATAGATCAGAACACAGGGGCATATATCAACACCATAAGGTCACAAACCCGTAAGGGACCCTCACACAGACAATAGTGTTAGCCTCTGCGTAAAACAACAGAAGTATAGGACACCTCCCAACCATCTCTTGCTGTCTAACGACCTAAATAACTACAGTTAGGGCAACTAGATCCACTATACCAGAGGGCTTTCTCCCATGCGATACCTGGCCTGGGGACAAGGGCTAACACCCTCTGATTTGACGTAGATATTTGAGATTCTACGTGATACATAAAGCACAAGATAAACAAAAGCACCACTTTAGGAAAGTCGCACTCGCAGTACAGAGAAAGCTACTACTCACACCTCTCGGAGCTTTACACATACTAAACATCGCTATAGGGGGAATAGCACATCTACAACTCACGACATGGCCAATTTAGCAAATACAGAGACAGGGAGAGACCAAACTAGGGCACACAAACTGCGCCTCATCTCCATTAATGCCAAGGGCCTTAACAGCCCTACAAAAAGATCCATCGCCTTTAATGACCTGAGAAAGCAAAAAGGGGATATACTATTTATACAGGAGACTCACTTCAAACTAGGGAGAGAACCGAAGATACTAAGCCCTAGGTACCAAACAAAATTTTTGACCTCAGGTCCCACAAAAACTGGGTGGGTAGGAATTCTTATTAGTAACAAAGTACAATTCCAAGCTACACATGTAGAAAAGGACAAGGAAGGAAGATACCTCATAGTAGTGGGACTTTTGTACAACAGGTATATAACACTGGTCAACATATACCTTCCCAACCAACAGCAACACATTACTCTGAAAAAAGTTATGCTAAAAATCCTGGAGGTAGGTAAAGGGGAATTGATAACCGGGGGGGACTTTAACACACCTCTAGACCCCAAAATGGACACTTCTAGTGAGTCCACTAACATTCCAAAAAAAGTCATAAAATCAATATCAGCGCAGTTGCAACAGCTACTACTCCGCGACAATTGGCGGGTACAGCACCCAAGAGAAAGGAATTACACTCGCACCCACATCATATATATTCGAGAATATAGAAAAAAAGATAAAAGAAGGCGCCAACATAGTGCGGTTACCAATGGGATGGGACACGCTTAGCAAATATACCAAATACTCACAGGATGAAAGACACTTGAGAAGTGTCACAGGTGCCTCCTGGACTCTCAGAGTTGTCCAGCTAACTCCCACTCCACTGTAGTGGTAAGGTTCCGCTTGTCTCTGCCGCTTTGGATGGCTCCGCTGGTGGTCCTGGGAGCACATTTACTTCCTGTGCAGCTGCTGCTGGTTTGTCACCACTACACAAACTACTTTTTGCCTTGCTGTATTACCTCCCACCGGAGAGCACGGATCGTAACTGGATAACTGGATTTGGGGAAACCGCAAGAGAGTCCTTTTGGAACATTGGCTGGGAGCCAGGACCACCAGCGGAGCCATCCAAAGCGGCAGAGACAAGCGGAACCTTACCACTACAGTGGAGTGGGAGTTAGCTGGACAACTCTGAGAGTCCAGGAGGCACCTGTGACACTTCTCAAGTGTCTTTCATCCTGTGAGTATTTGGTATATTTGCTAAGCGTGTCCCATCCCATTGGTAACCGCACTATGTTGGCGCCTTCTTTTATCTTTTTTTCTATATAGTATCCACCCCTGGGTCACCAACAGGGATCTTTTGGAGAAGAGCCTGCCTACTGTGATTTGGACATTACGCCCATCATTTATGTAACATTTTGAACTTTGATTATTGGGACTATTTCACTATATCATTTAATGATTCTACCACATTGCTGTGCTTATTATTTATAGTGCCTTGCAGTTTTATCACCTTAATAATTTGGGGTGTTCGCTGCTAAGACACCACTGTATCACGTTATCACTATTACTATCTAAGAATAATTTATTTGTTTCTTAATAACTCATTTGTCTCCCAATTTGGTCGGGGTTTCTTTATATAATGATTTGTATCAGATAGTTATATATTTAGATTTTTAACACTGTGATTTTGTTTCACTGTCATATAGACAGTAGATTATCAGACCGTTGGCGCACTAATCATACACTATCACATTTTTATATTCGAGAATAGATGTCATATTAGCTGACCCAGCTATGCTCTCACAAATCACCCACACGGATATACTCCACATCTCATGGTCAGACCATGCGCCTGTAGTATGCGAATTCGTATGGCAAGAGAAACCATTCCTCCCATATATCTGGTGGCTCGATGAAAACCTACTGAGCAATCCAATAGTAGTATTAGAAATAACAAAGGAATTAGACGAATACTTTAGACTTAATAATACAGAACACAGCAAACCTTCCATGATATTGGAAGCGCACAAAGCAGTGATACGAGGAGTGTTGATTAAAACCAAGGCACAACAGAACAAACAAACCAGACAATATTATAATTCACTGAAAGCACAGCTCATGTACTGGGAAAGGGAACACAAAAAAAAACCAGCAGACATAGAGGTATACACAGCTCTGAAAAAGGCTAGGACTGACCTGCAAAACTTACAACTAAAGGAAGCTCAAACTAAAGCACTTTACCTGAAACAACACTACTTCGAGTATAGTAATAAACCAGGGGCCTCCCTAGCAAAGGCACTTAATCAAAAACAATACAGAGCCTACGTGTCAGGGATCAAAGACAAACAAGGGAACAAATACGAGGACAGTGAAAATATTACAGAGACTCTAAGACAATACTACTCAGCCCTATATAATTTACGAGGACCTGCACAAACACCTAATGAACAACCAGAAACTAACATCACAGACTATGAGTTAGAGTCCTACACAGACAATATAGAAATTCCGCAAATTAGCGCAGAAGATGCAAAAAAATTAGAAGCAGATATAACACCAATCGAAATCCTAAAGGCAATAAAAGACACACCGGCAGGTAAAAGCCCGGGACCGGATGGTTTCGGCATAGCCTATTACAAAACATTTGGACAGCTGTTAGCCCCCCACCTTGCAGACACATACAACACATTATACAGGGATGGCGGGTTTTCTCGGAACCTTCTAGAGGCCCATATCACTGTCCTACCTAAACCGGGTAAATCTCCAGATAGGCCTGAAAACTTTCGCCCCATCTCCCTACTCAATTCGGATGTAAAAATGTATGCAAAGATAGTGGCCACACGAATAAATAAGGTACTCCCAGGGTTAATAAACTCAGATCAGGTGGGTTTTGTCCCTGGCAGGGAGGCCAGGGACAACACCTTGAAGGTATTACAGGTGATACAATATGCTAAGCTGGAGGGTACCCCGATAACGCTGACATCCCTAGACGCAGAGAAAGCCTTTGACAGGGTGAGCTGGAAGTTCTTGCGGTTCGCCCTGTCAAAGATGGGATTTAGCACTCATTTCATTGAAATGATATTCTCCCTATACACCACCCCGTCCGCTAGGATTTAAGTTAATGGCCTTTTATCTACTAGTTTTGAAATCACGAATGGGACCCGACAGGGCTGCCCTCTCTCCCCGATACTGTTTGCCATATCGATAGAAATCTTGGTCTTAAAGATCCGAGCAGACCCTCAAGTAACGGGAATTAAACTAGACAGTACGGAACATAGGCTAGCCATGTATGCGGACGACATCCTGTTAACCCTAACAAATTGTGAAAAATCATTACCGCAAACCTTAAAAATAATTAAGGAATATGGCACTTACTCTAACTTTTCATTAAACGTTAATAAATCAGGAGGTACTAAATATAAATCTAACAGAAGACAGCATTTCCCACTTTATGTCCTTATGCCCGCTGCGAAGGCAATCAGTCACAATGAAATACCTGGGAGTACAGCTGCCAGGAGACATTGAGACCATTTTCGAATCTAACTATAAAATCTTAGAAAAAACGATAATAGGAGATTTATCCAACTGGAAGAGCAAAAACCTGACATGGCTAGGCAGAATTAGTGTCATCAAAATGAATGTTCTCCCCGGAATACTCTACATAATGCAAACCCTACCTATTCCTCTACCAGCAGATTTCCTGAGCAAGCACCAGAGCGCTCTAGAGTCATACATATGGAATGGCATACGACCCAGAATTAACAAACAAACGATGTACTTGGCAAAGGAAGATGGTGGGCTGGGAGTTCCAAACATACAGACAGGCCTTAATGCTACAAAGAATAGTAGAATGGTGCTCTAACAACAACACGAAACACTGGATACAGATAGATAGGGCAATACTACATGTTAATAACCCAGGGCATATAGCATGGATATTAAAAAAAAAAACGGCCACCGACTGTAGATAAGTACCCCCTATATAAAGAACTATTCAAGGTATGGGACAAGCTCATTCAAACATCTACACGAATATCCACACCGACGTCCCCTATGACACCATATATAGGCAATCCAGCTTTGACACTGGGGATATCAAGGAGTTACACGCAACAGGGCCAACAGGCAGCACAGAACACATTCTCCATACTGACACAGCAACACAAAATAAAAAAATGGGAGGACATTAAAGACACAGAAACACACCTAAATTGGCTGGCATATGCTCAGATTTCTCATTTCACTTCAACACACAAAGAAAAAAACTGGTTACTAAGAGAGCTGACAGACTTCGAACGACTCTGCTACACAGGGCGCGCACAACCGCACCTCATATCTATCATTTATAGGAAACTCCGCCAAACCGATACGGGCAATCTACCAACGTACACCAAAGCTTGGGAGAGGGAACTGGGAGAGAAATTAAATGCAAAAATATGGAGGAACACGTTCCTCAATAACAAAACTGCCTCCATCTCAGCGCAGATACTAGAAACAAACCTCAAGTTCCTTACTAGATGGTACCTCACCCCAAGCAGACTTAAAAAAAACATAATTTATGCTTACCTGATAAATTCCTTTCTTCTGTAGTGTGATCAGTCCACGGGTCATCATTACTTCTGGGATATTACTCCTCCCCAACAGGAAGTGCAAGAGGATTCACCCAGCAGAGCTGCATATAGCTCCTCCCCTCTACGTCACTCCCAGTCATTCGACCAAGGACCAACGAGAAAGGAAAAGCCAAGGGTGAAGTGGTGACTGGAGTATAAATTAAAAAATATTTACCTGCCTTAAAAACCGGGCGGGCCGTGGACTGATCACACTACAGAAGAAAGGAATTTATCAGGTAAGCATAAATTATGTTTTCTTCTGTTAAGTGTGATCAGTCCACGGGTCATCATTACTTCTGGGATACCAATACCAAAGCAAAAGTACACGGATGACGGGAGGGATAGGCAGGCTCTTTATACAGAAGGAACCACTGCCTGAAGAACCTTTCTCCCAAAAATAGCCTCCGATGAAGCAAAAGTGTCAAATTTGTAAAATTTGGAAAAAGTATGAAGCGAAGACCAAGTTGCAGCCTTGCAAATCTGCTCAACAGAGGCCTCATTCTTGAAGGCCCAAGTGGAAGCCACAGCTCTAGTAGAATGAGCTGTAATTCTTTCAGGAGGCTGCTGTCCAGCAGTCTCATAAGCTAAACGAATTATGCTACGAAGCCAAAAAGAAAGAGAGGTAGCAGAAGCTTTTTGACCTCTCCTCTGCCCAGAGTAAACGACAAACAGAGAAGACGTTTGTCGAAATTCCTTAGTTGCCTGTAAGTAAAATTTTAGAGCACGGACTACATCCAGGTTGTGCAGTAGACGTTCCTTCTTCGAAGAAGGATTTGGGCACAAGGAAGGAACAACAATCTCTTGATTGATATTCCTGTTAGTAACTACCTTAGGTAAGAACCCAGGTTTAGTACGCAGAACTACCTTATCCGAATGAAAAATCAAATAAGGAGAATCACAATGTAAGGCTGATAATTCAGAGACTCTTCGAGCCGAGGAAATAGCCATTAAAAATAGAACTTTCCAAGATAACAACTTTATATCAATGGAATGAAGGGGTTCAAACGGAACGCCCTGTAAAACATTAAGAACAAGGTTTAAACTCCATGGTGGAGCAACAGTTTTAAACACAGGCTTAATCCTGGCCAAAGCCTGACAAAAAGCCTGGACGTCAGGAACTTCTGACAGACGTTTGTGTAACAGAATGGACAGAGCTGAGATCTGTCCCTTTAATGAACTAGCAGATAAACCCTTTTCTAAACCTTCTTGTAGAAAAGACAATATCCTAGGAATCCTAACCTTACTCCAAGAGTAACCTTTGGATTCACACCAATATAGGTATTTACGCCATATCTTATGGTAAATCTTTCTGGTAACAGGCTTCCTAGCCTGTATTAAGGTATCAATAACTGACTCAGAAAACCCACGTCTTGATAAAATCAAGCGTTCAATTTCCAAGCAGTCAGCTTCAGAGAAGTTAGATTTTGATGTTTGAAGGGACCCTGTATCAGAAGGTCCTGTTTCAGAGGTAGAGACCAAGGTGGACAGGATGACATGTCCACCAGGTCTGCATACCAAGTCCTGCGTGGCCACGCAGGAGCTATTAGAATCACTGATGCTCTCTCTTGTTTGATTCTGGCAATCAATCGAGGAAGCATCGGGAAGGGTGGAAACACGTAAGCCATCCTGAAGTCCCAAGGTGCTGTCAGGGCATCTATCAGGGCTGCTCCTGGATCCCTGGATCTGGACCCGTAACGAGGAAGCTTGGCGTTCTGTCGAGACGCCATGAGATCTATCTCTGGTTTGCCCCAACGTCGAAGTATTTGGGCAAAGACCTCCGGATGGAGTTCCCACTCCCCCGGATGAAAAGTCTGACGACTTAAGAAATCCGCCTCCCAGTTCTCCACTCCCGGGATGTGGATTGCTGACAGGTGGCAAGAGTGAGACTCTGCCCAGCGAATTATCTTTGATACTTCCATCATAGCTAGGGAGCTTCTTGTCCCTCCCTGATGGTTGATGTAAGCTACAGTCGTGATGTTGTCCGACTGAAACCTGATGAACCCCCGAGTTGTCAACTGGGGCCAAGCCAGGAGGGCATTGAGAACTGCTCTCAATTCCAGAATGTTTATTGGCAGGAGACTCTCCTCCTGACTCCATTGTCCCTGAGCCTTCAGAGAATTCCAGACGGCACCCCAACCTAGAAGGCTGGCGTCTGTTGTTACAATTGTCCAGTCTGGTCTGCTGAATGGCATCCCCCTGGACAGATGTGGCCGAGAAAGCCACCATAGAAGAGAATTTCTGGTCTCTTGATCCAGATTCAGAGAAGGGGATAAGTCTGAGTAATCCCCATTCCACTGACTTAGCATGCACAGTTGCAGTGGTCTGAGGTGTAAGCGTGCAAAGGGTACTATGTCCATTGCCGCTACCATTAAGCCGATTACCTCCATGCATTGAGCCACTGACGGGTGTTGAATGGAATGAAGGGTGCGGCAAGCACTTTGAAGTCTTGTTAGCCTGTCCTCTGTCAGGTAAATCTTCATTTCTACAGAATCTATAAGAGTCCCCAGGAAGGGAACTCTTGTGAGTGGAACGAGTGAACTTTTCTTTTCGTTCACCTTCCATCCATGTGACCTTAGAAATGCCAGTACTAACTCTGTATGAGACTTGGCAGTTTGAAAGCTTGAAGCTTGAATCAGAATGTCGTCTAGGTATGGAGCTACCGAGATTCCCCGCGGTCTTAGTACCGCCAGAAGAGCACCCAGAACCTTTGTGAAGATTCTTGGAGCTGTAGCCAATCCGAATGGAAGAGCCACAAACTGGTAATGCCTGTCTAGGAAGGCAAACCTTAGGTACCGGTAATGATCTTTGTGAATCGGTATGTGAAGGTAGGCATCTTTTAAATCTACAGTGGTCATGTACTGACCCTCTTGGATCATAGGTAAAATTGTCCGAATAGTCTCCATCTTGAACGATGGAACTCTTAGGAATTTGTTTAGGATCTTTAAGTCCAGGATTGGTCTGAAAGTTCCCTCTTTTTTGGGAACCACAAACAGATTTGAGTAAAACCCCTGTCCCTGTTCCGATCGTGGAACAGGATGGATTACTCCCATTAACAAGAGCTCTTGTACGCAGCGTAGAAACGCCTCTTTCTTTGTCTGGATTGTTGACAACCTTGACAGATGAAATCTCTCTCTTGGAGGAGAGTATTTGAAGTCCAGAAGGTATCCCTGAGATATTATCTCTAGCGCCCAGGGATCCTGGACATCTCTTGCCCAAGCCTGGGCGAAGAGAGAAAGTCTGCCCCCCACTAGATCCGATCCCGGATCGGGGGCCCTCAATTCATGCTGTTTTAGGGGCAGCAGCAGGTTTCCTGGTCTGCTTGCCCTTGTTCCAGGACTGGTTAGGTTTCCAGCCTTGTCTGTAGCGAGCAACGGCTCCTTCCTGTTTTGGTGCAGAGGAAGTTGATGCTGCTCCAGCTTTGAAATTACGAAAGGAACGAAAATTAGACTGTCTAGCCTTAGCTTTGGCTTTGTCCTGAGGCAGGGCATGGCCTTTACCTCCTGTAATGTCAGCGATAATCTCTTTCAACCCGGGCCCGAATAAGGTCTGCCCTTTGAAAGGTATATTAAGCAATTTAGACTTAGAAGTAACATCAGCTGACCAGGATTTTAGCCACAGCGCCCTGCGTGCCTGAATGGCGAATCCTGAATTCTTCGCCGTAAGTTTAGTAAGATGTACTACGGCCTCCGAAATGAATGAATTAGCTAGTTTAAGGACTCTAAGCCTGTCCGTAATGTCGTCCAGAGTAGCTGAACTAATGTTCTCTTCCAGAGACTCAATCCAGAATGCCGCTGCAGCCGTGATCGGTGCAATGCATGCAAGGGGTTGCAATATAAAACCTTGTTGAACAAACATTTTCTTAAGGTAACCCTCTAATTTTTTATCCATTGGATCTGAAAAAGCACAGCTATCCTCCACCGGGATAGTGGTACGCTTAGCTAAAGTAGAAACTGCTCCCTCCACCTTAGGGACCGTTTGCCATAAGTCCCGTGTGGTGGCGTCTATTGGAAACATTTTTCTAAATATCGGAGGGGGTGAGAACGGCACACCGGGTCTATCCCACTCCTTAGTAACAATTTCAGTAAGTCTCTTAGGTATAGGAAAAACCTCAGTACTCGCCGGTACCGCAAAATATTTATCCAACCTACACATTTTCTCTGGTATTGCAACTGTGTTACAATCATTCAGAGCCGCTAACACCTCCCCTAGTAATACACGGAGGTTTTCCAGTTTAAATTTAAAATTTGAAATATCTGAATCCAGTCTGTTTGGATCAGAACCGTCACCCACAGAATGAAGTTCTCCGTCCTCATGTTCTGCCACCTGTGACGCAGTGTCTGACATGGCCCTAATATTATCAGCGCACTCTGTTCTCACCCCAGAGTGATCACGCTTACCTCTTAGTTCTGGTAATTTAGCCAAAACTTCAGTCATAACAGTAGCCATATCCTGTAATGTGATTTGTAATGGCCGCCCAGATGTACTCGGCGCTACAATATCACGCACCTCCCGATCGGGAGATGCAGGTACTGACACGTGAGGCGAGTTAGTCGGCATAACTCTCCCCTCGTTGTTTGGTAAAATTTGTTCAATTTGTACAGATTGACTTTTATTTAAAGTAGCATCAATACAGTTAGTACATAAATTTCTATTGGGCTCCACTTTGGCATTGCAACAAATGACACAGGTATCATCCTCTGAATCAGACATGTTTAACACACTAGCAAATAAACTTGCAACTTGGAATACAATTCAATTAGAATAAAATTAAAAACGTACTGTGCCTTTAAGAAGCACAGAAGATCTATGACAGTTGAAAATTAATAAATTGAAAACAGTTATAGTGTAAACAACACAACTTTAGCAAAGGTTTAATCCCATTAGCAAAGATAACAAATTCTGAAAGCAGGAAACAAATTACAGAATAAACGTTTTTTATCTCAGTCAACTATAATTCTCACAGCTCTGCTGAGAGAAATTACCTCCCTCAAAATAAGTTTTGCAGACCCCTGAGCTCTGTAGAGATGAACCGGATCATGCAGGAAATACAATGAGCTGCTGACTGAAATATTTGATGCGTAGCAAAAAGCGCCAAAAAACGGCCCCTCCCCCTCACACACAGCCGTGAGAGAGAACAGAAACTGTCAGAAAAAAGATTAAGCAACTGCCAAGTGGAAAAATAGTGCCCAAACATTTATTCACTCAGTACCTCAGCAAATGAAAACGATTTTACATTCCAGCAAAAACGTTAAACATAATTTCTAGTTATTAAACAGCTTTATGTACTTCTTACAGTGTAATTCTAGTGAAGTACCATTCCCCAGAATACTGAAGTGTAAAGTATACATACATGACATTATATCGGTATGGCAGGATTTTCTCATCAATTCCATTGTCAGAAAATAAAAGCTGCTACATACCTCTATGCAGATTCATCTGCCCGCTGTCCCCTGATCTGAAGTTTACCTCTCCTCAGATGGCCGAGAAACAGCAATATGATCTTAACTACTCCGGCTAAAATCATAGCAAAAACTCTGGTAGATTCTTCTTCAAACTCTGCCAGAGAGGTAATAACACACTCCGGTGCTATTTTAAAATAACAAACTTTTGATTGAAGATATAAAACTAAGTATAATCACCATAGTCCTCTCACACATCCTATCTAGTCGTTGGGTGCAAGAGAATGACTGGGAGTGACGTAGAGGGGAGGAGCTATATGCAGCTCTGCTGGGTGAATCCTCTTGCACTTCCTGTTGGGGAGGAGTAATATCCCAGAAGTAATGATGACCCGTGGACTGATCACACTTAACAGAAGAAATATATCCGAACACGCGGGGTAGGTGTTGGAGAGGTTGCGAGATGGAAGGCTCTGTAATGCATGTATGGTGGGAGTGCCCAGAAATCCAGCAATTCTGGACAGACACCCTCGCCTGCATTAATAAGACATTAGAGATTATAATCCCCAGAGACCCGAAAATGGTTCTTTTATATGCAGGACTACCCAAGATCAAATGCATAGCAAAAAGAAAGTTGCTCATGACAATGCTGAATGGCGCAAAAGTTCCAATTCCCCGACACTGGAAAACAACTACATCCCCCACACAGAAGGAGTGGGTAAAACAAGTTGAGTTGCTAATACAATTAGAAAGATACTATCACATCAGAAATGGCACAGTAGACACACACGAAATAATGCTAAAAATTTGGAGCAGGCATACGTAATACAAACATGATATAGACACACGGACAAACCCAATACCCCCCCCACTTCACCCTTTCCCTCCTCCCCCAACCCACCCCCCCTGTGGGTAGATACCAATCCTCTCACATATAGACATAAGACCCCCCCCCCACATCCACCTACTTCATACACAGGACAAAGACACCCGTGATAGACATAATTAGGGGTGCAGTGTAGAGACTATACCCGTGAGGAAAATATATTTCGATCAACATAATGGGAGAACATACCGGGAGACGGGGGGTAATACCCAGTTTTGAAGACGAGAGGAGAGACGAGAGAGTGCTTAAAACCTTGCTAACAATAACTGCGAGTGCGAGATGGAATGATATAAAATAATCTTTGTAACAGAAATATGTTTCAGAATATTGTATTATACTGGAAATAGATGTCATTGTCAAGTTTTGTTATATTGACTTTGATGGAAAAAATCTGTATTTTTTTTAATTATATAATAAAGCTTTTGAGAAAAAAAAAAAAACTGACGAAATGCAGAAATGTGAGTTTGTACTAGTATATATTAAAGTCCACTTTAATGTAACTAAATTCTATATTATTTTAAAGTAAACAATTTTTACTTTTATAATTTAGGCTTAAATTGGATGTTAGCTAGCATCTGCTGTATCCTCATATCCTCTTATATTCTACACCAGGGGTCCCCGGACATTAGTGAGTCTTAATCTACTTTTAAGTAAAATATTTCCCTGAGATCTATGTATGCTAGATTTATGAAAATTGCACATGTAGCATGCTCCAGATCTTAAGGAAAATCAGGATGTTCTTGTGTTTTTTACATAAATAGTACACAGGGTTAAGGATTTCCCACATTAGCAGTTACTAAAACAAGCTATGGATTAAACACATCTTATGTGGGGCTATTAACTCACTTTTGCCTTATGTTTACCAACCTTTTTTGATTTTAATTTTTCATTATTAAAGCGTGCTGGTTGACACTTAACAACTAACTGTACTTTGTGCATCGGGGGTGCAACATTAAAAAATTTGTTAGCTGCAGCACACTGCAATACATGGATTTTTGCATAGAACAGAGAAAGAGAGAGTGTATATTTAAGGACCAGGGTGCGCAAGACTCATTTTTCAATAATAAAGGGATTCAGAAATTTTAGTAACAGGTTCCCTAACATCTATCTCACCTTACCATCCATTTCATAGTGAAAAATGAAAAACAAAAAATATTATATTGTAGTTGCATACACTCACACACATGCACATACACACACAGACACTTATACACACACACAGACACTTATACACACACTCTCTCACACACACACGCACATACACACACAGACACTTATACACACACACATCCACATACACACACTCTCTATCTCACACACACACACATACAAACATTTTAAACGAAGAGTTCTTTATTCAAGTGCTGTTTCGGTGCTCGATAGCCAAAATCGTACAGGAAAAATATAAGATAAATGACACTGCAGTCATGTCAATCACATTTATCCCTCATAACATCATAAGTGTTGTAAACGTGTCTTATGATAATCCTTCCAGATAATATTGTTTCATTTTGGCATGTACATTTAGCCACCAATCAGCAAGCGCTACCCAGGTGCTGAACCAAAAATGGGCCGGCTCTTATACTTTACGTTACTGCTTTTCAAATAAAGATAGCAATAGAATGAAGAAAAAATGATAATAGGAGTAAATTAGAAAGTTGTTTAAAATTGCATGTTCTATCTAAATCACTAATACAAAATGACAATTTTTCTTTAAAGGTGTAACGTGAATCTTGGATGCGCTGTTTTCTTCTCTTTACACGTAAAATAAACGTTTAAAGTGCATTGCAAAGTTGTTTTTTTACTGTAAATAAGCATTTTCAGTTTAATGTCCCTTTAGTTTTTATTGTTTTGCCACTGATATATGTCTGCACATGCATGTGTAATTAACTCATGCTGAAATACATTTACATTACGGTTAAAGTGAATGTAAACTGACGATTACTGCCCCACGGCATTGGATATACTTTTAAAAATGAGCCCGGGCTTAATTCATAAAATGTTTTATATTTATGTATTTTCGCAAACTAAGGTTTTTACTCCTCCGCCGATAAGCGCAGCTCTCCCGCCCGTCATATTGTCTAATTGATTAACAGATGACGATTCTTAAAAGAACTAAACCTTGTTTCCCCCCTTTGCATAAAGGTCACGGCCCAGGGGGAAACAAGGATTAGTTCTTTTAACAATCGTCATCTGTCAATCAATTAGACAATATGGCGGGCGGGAGAGCTGCGCTTATCGGCGGAGGGGTAAAACGCTAAACATTTGCGTGAATTCATAAATATAAAACATTTTATGAATTAAACCCAGACTCATTTTTAATAGTATATATAATGCCGTGGGGTAGTAATCATCAGTTTACATTCACTTTAAGTTACATTCAATTTTACAATTTTAAGCCTCTATTGTTGAAAATAGAAACATTTTAGATCTATTTCTGCTTGAGTCAGGCAGATCCCATCACATAATTACAGTGACGTCAGGTAAACTCAGTACATTTTATAAGGTTAGAGTTTCATTTCTTTTCCTTGTCAGCACCATAGATGGAATGCATGTAAGACAATATCGCAATTTAATAGTTAGAGATAGTCTTTCATGCGAATTCTCGAAACTGTTGTACTACATAAAAAATAGATGACAGGTTATGGCGAACTGCAAGGTGGTCATGGGCGTAAGTAGTACATGTGACACCACAATGAATAATACATAGTTCTATTGGCACAAATGCAATAAAACAAGACTCAAAGTTCAGAAGCCACTTAACATGATAACCAATGTTTGTTTTTGTTTTTTTAACCTGAATGTATTTTAAGAAACATTCACCTAGATTACGAGTTTTGCGTTAGAGGCTATGCGGTGCTAACGAACAGTTTTGTCTCACCGCTCACTTACCTGCAGCGCTGGTATTACGGGTTTTTACAAACCCGTCGTTAAAAGACTACAAGTGAGCGTTGAGCAAAATTTTGCTCATTACCGCACTCCAATACCAGCGCTGCTTAAGTCAGCGGTGAGCTGGTGTAACATGCTCGTGCACGATTTCCCCATAGGAATCAACGGGGAGAGCATTTTATGTCTACACCTAACACCCTAACATGAACCCCGAGTCTAAACACCCCTAATCTTACACTTATTAACCCCTAATCTGCCGCTCTCTACATTGCCGACACCTACATTATTCTTATTAACCCCTAATCTGCCGCTCGACACCGCCGCCACCTACATTATACTTATGAACCCCTAATCTGCAGCCCTCAACATCGCCGCCACCTACATTATATTTATTAACCCCTAATCTGCCGCCCCCTACCTACACTTATTAACCCCTAATCTGCCGTCCCCAACGTCGCCGCCACTATAATAAACAAATTAATCCCTAAACTGCCGCACTCCCGCCTCGCAAACATTAGTTAAATATTATTAACCCCTAATCTGTCGTCCCTAACATCGACTCCACCTACCTACATTTATTAACCCCTAATCTGCCGCCCCAACGTCGCCGCCACTATATTAAAAAAAAAATAACATTAACTAAATTATTCCTATTTAAAATTAAATAATTACCTATAAAATAAACCCTAAGATAGCTACAATATAACTAATAGTTACATTGTATCTATCTTAGGGTTTGTTTTTATTTTACAGGCAAGTTTGTATTTATTTTAACTAGGTAGAATAGTTATTAAATAATTATTAACTATTTAATAACTACCTAGCTAATATAAATACAAATTTACCTGTAAAATAAAACCTAACCTAAGTTACAATAACACCTAACACTACACTATAATTAAATAAATTAAATACAATTACCTAAATTAAATAAAATTAGCTGAAGTACAAAAAAAAAACACACTAAATTACAGAAAATAATAAACAAATTACAGAAATTTAAACTAATTACACCTAATCTAATAGCCCTATTAAAATAAAAAAGCCCCCCAAAATAAAAAAAACCTAGCCTAAACTAAACTACCAATAGCCCTTAACCCCTTAACAACCGACGACGTATGCCATACGTCCTCAAAAAAAAGCACTTAACGACCGAGGACGTATGGCATACGTTGTCGGTTAGAGCACTGGAAGCGATCGAAATCACTTCCAGCTGCTCTAACAGTATTGCAGGCTTGCCTTGATGTCTAGGCATCCTGCAATACTGTTGCCGAGTGCCGGGACCGGATTGATCACTCCCCCACGAGTGATCACTTCCGGTTTCGCTCCACGTGGAGCCCGGCAGTGTTTCAGAGCATCGGAAGCGATCAGACACGCTTCCGATGCTCTGCTTGTGTGCTAAGTGCCTCGGTGGGTCGAGGCACTTAGTTAGTTATAAAATAAAATTTTAAAAAAAAATGTATAAAATAAAAAAAGCCCTAAATAGCCCCCCCCCCCTCCCCCTTCACTAGGCATCCAAGATGGCGATGCCCAGTGCATCATGGGGTCACCCAATCTGAGCCTCCCACCCAAAAAAAAAAAAATAATAATAAAATACCCCATTTGTCTGATCATGTCAATATTTGGAAATATTGACACTGATCAGTGTGGATCTCCCTCCCTCTCCTCACTTGCGATTTTGTTGGAGAGAGAGAGACCTGTTTTTTTGCAGAGAGATTTAATTCTTTTATTTGTTAAAAAAATATAGAACCAAAATGCTCTTTTCAGAGCCATTAACCCCTAGCTTGCCAGTGATCACTATAAATCACTGGCATTAGCATAGCTGCACTTTTTTTTGCTGTCTGTGCATTTTTTTAGGGGTTAATTTTTTTTGTTGTAATTTTTTAAAAATCCAGAGGCTCTTTTCAGAACCATTTAGTTAATTTAATTTAATTTTCAGAGCCATTAACCCCTAGCTTGCCAGTGATCGCTATAAATCACTGGCAGTAGCATAGTTGTACTTTTTTGCTGTCTGTGCATTTTTTTTAGGGGTTAATTTTGTTGTTGTAATTTTTTAAAAATCCAGAGGCTCTTTTCAGAACCACTTAGTTAATTTAATTTAATTTTCAGAGCCATTAACCCCTAGCTTGCCAGTGATCGATATAAATCACTGGCAGTAGCATAGCAGTACTTTTTTGCTAGTTTATTTAGTTAATTAATTTAGTTAATTAATTTAATTTTAAAAAATTTAGTACATTTTTTCTGTGACAGATACAAAAATGTCACAGAAAATATATAGTGCTGAGGAGGCGTATGCCATCCTTGCGTCAGAGTCAGATGCCTCTATGTCTGACTCAGACCCCAATTTTGACCCTGCCATATGCTCAGATACATCACTAGATGCAGTCTCAACTGATAGTGATGTATCTGTGGCTGCTAGACCCCCTACCAGCCCCCCTGCTAGCCCCCCTGCCAGAAGGAGGCGTGTCGCTGCCATTGCTGCTGAAGAGTGGGTAACACCTCATCTCCAGAGGCCAGATATCCCACCCTTCACAGCAAATGCTGGCATAAATATAGATGTGGCAGGTTTTAGCCCCCAGCAGTTTCTGGAAGTGTTTCTGGGCGATGATGTATTGGGGAACATTGTCGCCCAAACTAATTTATATGCCCATCAGTTCCGTGCTGCAAAGCCTGGAACATATTTGGCAAAGCAGCAATGGGCCCCCATCAATGTGCCAGAATTCAAAAAATTCTGGGCATTGACCATGCTGATGGGCATCATAAAGAAACCCTCCATTCGCTCCTACTGGAGTACTAGCCCCATCTGCTCTACCCCCATTTTCTCCCAGATTATGTCGAGGAAGAGATATGAAATGATTCTGCATTTCATGAACTTCAGCGACAACAGCCTGTGCCCCCCTAGTGAGCATCCCCAATTTGACAGGCTGTATAAAATCCGCCCCCTGATAACCCACTTTTCTGCCAGGTTTGCAGAGGCTTATACACCTGGAAGGAATATATGCGTTGATGAATCCCTAATGAAGTATAAGGGAAGGCTGGGATTCAAGCAGTTTATTCCTTCCAAGCGCTCCAGATATGGGGTAAAGGTGTATAAGCTCTGTGACAGCGAGAATGGGTATACTCAGGCCTTCCGGGTGTATGAGGGAAAGGATAGCCAACTTGACCCTCCAGGTTGCCCAGAACATATGGGAACCACTGGCAAGATTGTCTGGGACCTGATATTACCCCTAATGAACAAAGGGTATCACTTGTACTAAGACAATTTTTATACAAGTGTCCTTTTGTTCAAGCTACTGTATTGCTTTGATACAGTAGCTTGCGGTACAATTAAAAAGAACCGCGCAGGTTTCCCAGGACAGCTTGTACGCACCCGGCTACGAAGGGGGGAGACCTCAGCTCTGCGCCAAGAGGAGCTGTTGGCACTTAAGTACAGAGACAAGAAGGATGTATACCTTCTTACCACCATCCACACAGAGAGGACGGTGGCGGTTTCTGTACGTGGCAGAGCTGAGATCATAAGGAAGCCAATGTGCATCAAGTCTTATAACCGGCATATGGGTGGGGTTGATCTGGCTGATCAGCTGCTGCAGCCCTACCTAATTATGCGGAAGACAAGGGCTTGGTACAAAAAGGCTGCAATTTACCTAATGCAGATTGCAACCCACAACGCTTTTTTGTTGTTCAAAAAAGCAAACCCCAGAGTTAAAAAGACTTTTTTACAGTTTCAGCTCCAGATTATTACGGGGATTTTGTACCATGATGCACCTGCTCCCCGGGCGGTGATGGGAGAGAGCAGAGTTGGGGCTACCCATTTTATTTTTAAAATCCCCCCTACTGCCGCAAAGCAGAAACCACAAAAAAAATGCAGAGTCTGTACCAAGAGGGGGAAGAGAAGGGACACCATATATCACTGTCCTGATTGCCCTGGACAGCCTGCACTCTGCATTGGGGACTGCTTCAAGCGGTGCCATACAATGGTCAATTTTTAAAAAAATAAATACATTTGCTGTTATATATATATATATATATATATATATATTTTTTTTTTTTTTTTGGTTATGTTTACAGTTATATTTTTTTTTGTTTTTTTTACTTTTACTGTGCCAGATTTTTACATTTCACTACTCTATTTTTTTCTAAAATTGGGCCTGTTTTTTTTTTAACCAAAACCCCTGTCAAACCTATGCATGGGGGACATAGGTGTTCTCAGGGTGCCTTGCAGAAAACAACCTGAAGTATGTTTTTGTAATAACTTACAACAGTCTCTCCTAAATCATAGTCAAAAAGCAATGTGTCTGTAAAAATGAAAATTGAAAAATTACCACCATACACTTTCTCCAATTTTTTGGGCTAAAACGGTTGCTTCAAAGGCATCAAAGCACACCATATACAATACCTTGGAGTGTCAACATTTAAAAAATATACACTTTGAATGCAATAAATAAAAGTGGGGTATGCGATAGGCCCCAAACTAAAGATAGGCCTATCAGAAGAAATACTCTCATTTTTAATAACTAAAATCATGTAACATAACCTTCCCAAAATCCTGGCAAACCTATGCATGGGGGGCATAGGTGTACTCAGGGTGCCTTGCAGAAAACAACCTGAAGTATTCTTTTGCAATAACTTACAACAGTCTCTCCTAAATCATAGTAAAAAAGCATTGTGTCTGTAACAATGAAAATTGAAAAATGACCACCATATACTTTCTCCAATTTTTTGGGCTAAAACGGTTGCATCAAAGTCATCAAACCACTCCATGTATAATACCTTGGGGTGTCAACTTTTTAAATATAATCACATTTATGGAAAACAAATAAATTGGGGTATGTTAAAAGACCCCCAAAAAAGACGATAGGCAAAGAAAATATGTTAAATGTGAAAAAAAAAATCACAAACACATGTCAGACATTTGGCATTGCACCGCCCAAACAAGCCACCAAACCTATGCATAGGTGGTATCACTGAACTCAGGAGATGTTGGTGACCACATATTGGTGTCTTCTTTGGTAGTAACACATAGCAGGAGCTGTGAATCCATGTCTAAAGTACAATGTATGTGAAAAATAACACAAAAAAATGAATGCCCAATAGTTTGACAAAGACTAGTGGTTGAATTAGTGTATGGAAAGTGTTAAAATACCTGCATTTGAAATACCCTAGGATGTCTACTTTTCAAAAATATATGGTTTGATGGGGTAAATTACATTGGCCGGCTTCAGAAATGTCTTAAATAGAACATGGGTGCATGGGATGTGAAAATGGGAAGTGTAAAAAATGGAATGCACTTCCTAAAAATAAGGCCTTCTAGCCCCCAGAGAACCCGACACACCTATACATGGGTGGTATCACTGTACTCAGGAGATGTTGTTGAACACATATTGAGGTGTTTTGTGGCAGTAACACATAACAGGAACTGAGAATCCATGCCTAAAGTACAATGTGTGTGAAAAATAACTACCCAAAAGTTTGACAAAGACTGGTGGTTAAATAAGTTCATGGAAAGTGTAAAAATACCAGCATTTCAAATACCCTAGGGGGTCTACTTCTCAAAAATATATGGTTTGATGGGGGTAAATTTCATTGGCCGGCTTCAGAAATGTCCCAAATAGGACATGGGTGCATGATGACCGATGTGAAAATTCCAAGTTGAAAAACTGGAATGCGCTTCCTAAAAATAAGGCCTTCTAGCCCCCAGAGAACCCAACACACCTATACATAGGTGGTATAACTGTACTCAGGAGATGTTGTTGAACACATATTGAGGTGTTTTGTGGCAGTAACACATAACAGGAACTGAGAATCCATGCCTAAAGTACAATGTGTGTGAAAAATAACACAAAAAATGACTACCCAAAAGTTTGACAAAGACTGGTGGTTGAATTAGTGCATGGAAAGTGTTAAAATACCAGCATTTGAAATACCCTAGGGTGTCTACTTTTCAAAAATATATGGTTTGATGGGGGTAAATTCCATTGGCCAGCTTCAGAAATGTCCCAAATAGGACATGGGTGCATGATGACCGATGTGAAAATTCCAAGTTGAAAAACTGGAATGCGCTTCCTAAAATTAAGGCCTTTTAGCCCCCAGAGAACCCGACACACCTATACATGGGTGGTATCACTGTACTCAGGAGATGTTGTTGAACACATATTGAGGTGTTTTTTGGCAGTAACACATAACAGGAACTGAGAATCCATGCCTAAAGTACAATGTGTGTGAAAAATAACACAAAAAAATGACTACCCAAAAGTTTGACAAAGACTGGTGGTTGAATTAGTGCATGGAAAGTGTTAAAATACCAGCATTTGAAATACCCTAGGGTGTCTACTTTTCAAAAATATATGGTTTGATGAGGGTAAATTCCATTGACCAGCTTCAAAAATGTCCCAAATAGGATGATGACCGATGTGAAAATTCCAAGTTGAAAAACTGGAATGCGCTCTCTAAAAATAAGAGCTTTTAGCCCCCCGAGAACCCGACACACCTATACATGGGTGGTATCACTGTACCCAGGAGATGCTGCTGAAGACATATTAGGGTGTTATTTGGCAGTAACCCTTAATATTATCAGTAAATGTATTCTTAAATTGCTATTTTGTCAAAAAATCAATTTTTTTTTTTCCCCCCAAACTTTGGCATAGATTGGTGGTAAAATGGTTGCATGAAAAAAGTCAAAATACCCCAAGTTTAATACCTTAGGTTGTCTTCTTTTTAAAAATATATACATTTGAAGGGTTATTCAGGGATTCCTGACAGATATTGGTGTTACAATGTAACTATCGCCAATTTTGAAAAAACATGGTTTTGAAATAGCAAAGTGCTACTTGTACTTATTGCCCTATAACTTGCAAAAAAAGCAAAGAACGGGGGGGCGGAGCCTACAGCTGTTGCGGGAGGTCATGTTTTGAAGGAGCTCCTGGCCTTCATTAAGTTTTAAAGAATTATTTACTATATAATTGGATCTCTATAACAAAGATTTCAACTACAATCTTCTGGTAAGCCCTGGGAGATTTTGGAAACCTATCCTGTAAAGCTAATCCTCCCTATGTTCTTCAGCTAAGCGGCAAGGGACAGACCGCATGGTAGTGAGAGCTGTGTCGTGTTTCTGTTTTCCTTCTCTGCTGGGGCTGCCGCACATTCCCCCCCAGGATTCATAGGGTCCTGGGTTACAAGCAGCGAATGGTGCTGCTTTATATGCTCTACATTATCTACTAAAACCACATAAACATTTTTGAAACGAACTGTGACTACAGTACTAGTCTGAGCAATGGCGACTACCGAATCCATTATATTGGAACTCAGCATGCTTCTGGACTTCCATCAGACAGCCTTTGCAGAAAGGCTACACGAAGCCTGCAGCTCAATCCGGGAAGTCATATACAATAAGGGCAATGGAATTGCCTCAGATCGAGAGCCCTGTATGAGTGGTGACCCCCTGGGGCCCCGACACTCGCCATCCCTTAACTCTCACTACTGCGATGTGAAAGCAAACCAACAAGCCTCATCGGAGTATTCACAAGCTGCAGGTATACTCCGGACCTCATTAGATCAGGCTGAGCAGGCCGGTTGCAGTTTGGCTACAGTTGCCCGGAGCACAGAAGTAAAATGCAGGCCTAAAGCATTGTACACTGCTGAAGCCCCGGCACAGCTTGAGACGAGTAAAGTTAATAAGCAGCCCCAGATCTTAAAGAGTTCTGCAGAATCGGCTTACCGCTCTGATGAGGGCCCAGCAGGGGACTCCGGACTTCAAGATGCAAGGTTATACAGAACAGACACTTTCATGCCGGGAAGTACTGAACATGTGTGGGACCTTTATTTATTAAAGCGCTACGTGGTAGAAATCGGGGACACTATGCATACTTCCCTGAAAGCTTTTACCTCACCATCTACCGACCAGCCTGAAAAGGACTTTATGCATGCACGAAGAACACAGCTCCTAATCTCGCTTGACATACAGCTGACGCATGAACAGGTTCATTTACAAATAGAACAATTTATAGTAAAAGCTGGTGTAGGCTAGAAGATATGTTGCTACGACATTGAGCCCGGCTATCCTACTAGTCGGCAGAGGTCTGTGGCCATAAAGATTACAGTCTTGGCCCTGTTTGCTTATTTCTAAAGTTAACCCCTCGCATACCAGCCAATTGTGAGTTCCGTTGTGTGCAACTTTTGAGTTGTTTACTTGTTTTGGTATGGCTGCCTAGATAAATGTTATATGCGGAGCCCTAATTTAGCACTGTTCTTATTTAAATATGTAATCGTTCAACTTTACTCAGCACCTGTACTGTTCGTGTAATAGATGTGTGCCAATGTTCTATTTGTCCCCTCTGATGTCCATATCTTTTCCTTTTGCCGCTGTATAGTTTAACAATGTTTTATGATCATGCCGTGCTTACTGTGATGACATGCATACTTGATAACACGGATGTAGTGGAGTTATATGACTGATAGGATATTTAGCTGGACATATCCTACAATATTTACTATATTTAAAGTTTAGCCATACCCTAGATTAGTAAACCACGCTATTCATGTTACCTGTAGTTTATTTTTTAGATGCCTATAATTAGCGCCCCTAGTTAATAATATATTGGCTACCCGAACAGGAGATCATTAGTCTCAGACTCCTAATAGTGCAATCTACTTGAGCTTTATTACATTTGTGTATCAAACTCTACTCCTCATCCCCATACGAGCTCTAATCTAAAATGGCCACAGTGGATGTTGGGCGGTCAGTGGGCGGGTTGATGCGATGTTACCAGCAACTGCTACTTGGGGCCATGTTTTGATGTACATAGCTCAGGCTACCCTTTAAATGCACGGTTCCCCTCTATTGTTATTACCATTCCCGCCCACCCTATGTTATATACCTTTGCCCCTCATGATGGTCTCTATATCTTTACTATATCTCGTTACTATTCAACAGAGACTATATACAATATTTATTATTATTTCTTCCTTAGCTAGTGAACAACAGTACAACCAATTTCCAACATAAGGGACTTCTAGATTATCATTCTGGGGCTATGTAAATAAAAGTGAATGGGACACCATACGGATATGTCATTGGTCGCTCATTATTAACCTCTCTGAATGCCAGTTATTTGAGGAATACTGTATGCCAGTTACATTGGCACCTATTGATATCTATTATGCATCCACGCTAGGCAGCTGATATTCCATGTCTGTGAGGCAGGTTCCCATTGTTTGGCTAGTTTTATTTTTGTGTCATTTTAACATTGTTATTCTAGAATGTGGTTTTTATTATTATAAGGTTCTATACTATATCAAGCCCAAAAGTGGCTAGAGACTCTAAATACTTACCTCCAATGTATATGTATGCTATATTATGGTCCAAGAGTGACCTACTATTCTTAGTGGAGGTCTATATATGTTCATAAAATGAGGTTACAGCTATCTTTTGCCATCTTTATTTTAAATTTGTATGCAACTGACTAGGTGCCTTTTTCTTTTCTTTTTTTTATGATTGTACCATCATATTCCAATGTATATACCCCTCCTGTTTTGGCAATTTTGCATATACTGTACATGTTTGCAATAACCTCAATAAAAAAAAAAAAAAAAAAAAAAGCAAAGAACATGTAAACATTGGGTATTTATAAACTCAGGACAAAATTTAGAAACTGTTTAGCATTGGTATTTTATGGTGGTTGTAGATGTGTAAGAGATTTTGGGGCTCAAAGTTAGAAAAAGTGCATTTTTTTTTTCATTCTTTCCTCATATTTTATATATTTTTTTATAGTAAATTATAAGATATGATGAAAATAATCATATCTTTAGAAAGTCCATTTAATGGCAAGAAAAACAGTATATAATATGTGTGGGTACAGTAAATGAGTAAGAGGAAAATTACAGTTAAACACAAACATCGCAGAAATGCAAAAATAGCCTTGGTCCCAGATGGTCAACAAATTGAAAAGTGGTCTGGTCACTAAGGGGTTAAAAGGGCCTTTTGCGGGGCATTGCCCCAAAGTAATCAGCTCTTTTACCTGTAAAAAAAAAAAAATACAAACAACCCCCCCAACAGTAAAACCCACCACCCACACAACCAACCCACCAAATAAAATACTATCTAAAAATACCTAAACTCCCCATTGCCCTGAAAAGGGCATTTGGATGGACACTGCCCTTAAAAGGGCAGTTAGCTCTTTTGCCGCCCAAACCCTAATCTAAAAAAAAAAACCCACCCAATACACCCTTAAAAAAAAAAAAACTAACACTAACCCCCTGAAGATCGACTTACCGGGAGACGTCTTCATCAAAGCCGGGCAAAGTGGTCCTCCAGACGGGCAGAAGTTTTCATCAAAGCCGGGCAGAAGTGGTCCTCCAGACGGGCAGAAGTCTTCATCCAGACGGCATCTTCTATCTTCATCCATCCGGCACAGAGCGGGTCCATCTTCAAGACATCCGACACGGAGCATCCTCTTCTGGCGACGACTAAAACAGAATGAAGGAACCTTTAAGTGACGTCATCCAAGATGGTGTCCCTTAGATTCCGATTGGCTGATAGAATTCTAAGGGACGCCATCTTGGATGACGTCACTTAAAGGTACCTTCATTCTGTTTTAGTCGTCGCCAGAAGAGGATGCTCCGCGTCGGATGTCTTGAAGATGGACCTGCTCCGCGCCGGATGGATGAAGATAGAAAATGCAGTCTGGATGAAGACTTCTGACCGTCTGGAGGACCACTTTGCAAAAATAATCACACCTTTATTAATAGCAAAAAAAATATAAAAGTCCACAAGTCAAATAACAAGCCAGGAGTCAAAACCAGAGCTGGTAGTCAGACGAGCCGAGTCAGGAGCCAAAGCTAATAGTCAGACGAGCCGGAATCAGGAACAAGGAAAACAGCAGAGTCAGGAACAAGCCAGGGATCAGGATCCAGGAAGGACGTCAGGCTGCCAGGTAATACACAGGAACTCTCACAAACAGGTCTGCGACAACGCAAAGGCAAAGCATACTGAACAGAGGCCCTTTAAATAATAAGTGATGACATCACAATTCTGAGACTGCATCCTGTCTCACATAGATGATGCACACCAGTCTGGCCATAAAAGGAAGTGCAGGAAGTGAGCAGCATCCCCCACAATGCACCATAGTCAGGAAGAGAGGTGAGTAAAATGGCTGCCAGCAGCACATGGCAAACACAACAGGGAAAAACCCTGACAAATGGGGAGCTTAGGTTTTTTTAGATAGTATTTTATTTGGGGGGTTGGTTGTGTGGGTGGTGGGTGTGTTTTACTGTTGGGGGGGTTGTTTGTATTTTTGTATTATTTTTACAGGTAAAAGAGCTGATTACTTTGGGGCAATGCCCAGCAAAAGGCCCTTTTAAGGGCTATTGGTAGTTTAGTTTAGGCTAGGGTTTTTTTTTATTTTGGGGGGCTTTTTTATTTTAATAGGGCTATTAGATTAGGTGTAATTAGTTTAAATTTCTGTAATTTGTTTATTATTTTTTGTAATTTAGTGTTTGTCTTTTTTTGTACTTTGTAATTTAATTTAATTTAGGTAATTGTATTTAATTTAGTTAATTTATTTAATTATAGTGTAGTGTTAGGTGTTATTGTAACTTAGGTTAGGTTTTATTTTACAGGTAAATTTGTATTTATTTTAGCTAGGTAGTTATTAAATAGTTGATAACTATTTAATAACTATTCTACTTAGTTAAAATAAATACAAACTTGCCTGTAAAATAAAAATAAACCCTAAAATAGATACAATGTAACTATGAGTTATATTGTAGCTAGCTTAGGGTTTATTTTACAGGTAAGTATTTAGTTTTAAATAGGAATAATTTAGTTAATGATAGGAATATTTATTTAGCTGTATTTAAATTATATTTAAATTAGTGGGTGTTTAGGGTTAGACTTAGGGTTAGGGGTTAAGAACTTACTTTAATATAGTGGCGGCGACGTTGGGGAGACAGATTAGGGGTTAATAAATGTAGGTAGGTGGCGGCGATGTTAGGGACGGCAGATTAGGGGTTAATAATATTTAACTAATGTTCGCGGACGGGAGTGCGGTGGTTTAGGGGTTAATATGTTTATTATAGTGGGGGCGGCAGATTAGGGGTGAATAAGCGTTGGTAGGTTCCTGTGACATTGGGGGGGCAGATTAGGGATTAATAAATATAATATAGGTGCCGGCGATGTTGGGGTCAGCAGATTAGGGGTTCATAAATATAATGTAGGTGGCAGAGGTGTCCGCAGCGGCAGATTAGGGGTTAAATTTGTATTTTAGTGTTTGCGATGCGGGAGGGCCTTGGTTTAGGGGTTAATAGGTAGTTTATGGGTGTTAGTGTACTTTTTAGCACTTTAGTTATGAGTTTTATGTTACGGCGTTGTACCATAAAACTCATAACTACTGACTTTAGAATGCGTTAGGACTCTTGACAGGAGAGGGTGTACCGCTCACTTTTTGGCCTCCCAGGACAGACTTGTAATACCGGCGCTATGGAAGACCCATAGAATAAAGACTTTACGAAGTTTACGTAAGTCGTTTTGCAGTAAGGCCAAAGAAGTGTGTGGTGCCCCTAAACCTGCAAGACTCGTAATACCATCGGGCGTAAAAAAAACACGTTAGGACCTCTTAACGCTGCTTTTTTACCCTAACGCACAACTCGTAATCTAGCCGTCTTATTATAAAGAGTTGTACGCCGCTAATGTTTGATATACTAACGGCAAAACTTTTTTGGATTTTAAATAAAAGGGACACAGGACACTTGATATTCTAAAATGTCTTATTTGCTATTAATTCATTAAACACCTGTTGATTTCTATAAAATAATACTTATCCTGTAACCTGTAAATCACATAGGTAGCTTAAGAAATTTGCAGCATTTTGAAAACCTAGGTTACAGATTTTACTTTTTGGCAAAGCCCAATTTTCACATACAAATAGTCTACTGTAATATTCGTCTCCCCTTTAATGAGTTCCCAATGATCAATTTAACCCGTGAAGTGTATTAAAGGGACACTGAACCCAATTTTTTTCTTTCGTGATTCAGATAGAGCATGAAATTTTAAGCAACTTTCTAATTTACTCCAATTATCAAATTCTATTTATTCTCTTGGTATCTTTATTTGAAATGCAAGCATGTAAGTTTAGATGCTGGCCCTTTTTTGGTGAACAACCTGGGTTGTCGTTGCTGATTGGTGGATACATTCATCCACCAATAAAAAAGTGCTGTCCAGAGTTCTGAAACAAGAAAAAAGCTTAGATGCCTTCTTTTTCAAATAAAGATAGCAAGAGAACGAAGAAAAATTAATAATAGGAGTAAATCAGAATGTTGTTAAAAATTGCATGCTCTATCTGAATCACAAAAGAAAACATTTGGGTTCAGTGTCCCTTTAAATTGTTTGCAAATAGCCTCTTAATTTTGTCATTTGAAATAGCTGCTTTAGGCATCAGTAATTACAAGTACATGGTAAAACAGAATTACTTGAGAATGTTTATCGTGGCAGACATCTCTTTAATTCTCCCTATACTTTCAATCAATAGCATGGCCACACTAAGCATCACTCATATTACAACACTTAAAAGCGTTAAAAAATGCAGCACAACTTAAAGTAAAGTGTTAGGGCTAGAATAAAAGTATAATAAAACACATGTAAAACATACTAAAATAAAAGTATTTCACTCATATTTATACAATTGTTTTAAAGGGATATGGAATATAACAAGGTGTTTAACAGGGAAGGGCTCAAAGGTAAGTATGTGTGTGTGTGTGTGTGTGTGTATGTGGGTATATATATATATATTTTTTTTTATTTTTTTTTATTTTTTTCGCACTCTCTTGCAAGCACACAGCTAGATTAAAGGACTAGTAAATACAATATGTTTGCATAATCAACAAATGCATGATAACAATAGAATGCATTAGCACTTAAGTCTGAACTTCAAATGAGAAGTAGATTTTTTTTCTGACAAATTTCAGTTATATCTATTTCCACTCCCATTGCATCATGTGACAGCGATCAGCCAATCACAAATGCATATACGTATATTCTGTGAATTCTTGCACAGGGTAAATATAAAAAGACTGTGCACATTTTGTTAATGAAAGTAAATTAGAAAGTTGTTTGAAATTGCATGCTCTATCTGAATCATGAAAGTTTAATTTTGACTTGATTGTCACTTTAAAAGCAAAATGGAAGACTTAGTTACAGCATTTGGCCACATGGTGATAGGCCCAGACCACGTCAATGTCTCTTCCACCCTGGGTCCCTAACCTACAGCCACACAATGCATGCTTTCAACCATACCCACTGAGATACAAACAAGGGTGACACAGACCCTTTGTAATTTCCCTAGACAAATACAAAACACAGGCAGTTTACCCCAGAAAAGCCTGGGTGCAAAGCCCATGGGGAAAATTACAAAACAAAATGATTAACACAACTCACAGAAAATCTGGGGTTAATTGTGTGAATCACTCAAAGCTGTACAGCTGTCTGTGAGTGCTAGTGATACTCACAGATATCAGGGGAAAATACATGCAACAAGAAGCATGAGGGCCATGACTTGATGTAACTATGCTCCTAGAGTGAGAATACTGCTGCTGTTAAGAACTTTACCACTAATATGCAAATAAGTAAGAAGTACAGAGGAATTTAGTGTAATAAAGAGAATTTTCCAAACCAGAAATTTGCGTTTTCTCTACCACAAGGTCAAGCAGCTAAAATAACTCAGAGGATGTTGCTGGTGACATCAGATATTTGAAGTATTAGGTCTACAGTAAAGGATGTTTTTGGCTGCATTTCTTCCGTGATGACTGTAGCCTGAAGAACATTGTGAGAATTGTATATATTTTTTTTTCTACGATGCATCATAAATACTAACTTAAGGGCCTATAAATAAATAAGAGAATTAATGTTTATATGGGTTTGAATTTAGAAGGAACCACAGACGGTAAATTTAGAATTGCTATTTAGTTCTCCATTATATAACATTCTTGTGTAAATAGCTCATTCTTACTAAGCTAGTGCAACTCTAAGAGTTTTCTCTTTAAGATTATTGTAATTTGTAAATACTGGGTTTTGTTGCATATTTGAAGAGCACATCCTGATGCAAAAGGAAATAGAAAGAATAATATTTTCTGCTTATTTTATTAAAAACATTTTACTATTAACATAATAGCTGCACCTAATACAACTAATTCAATTTATCTTGAAAGTAGAATAGAAAAGTCAAAATTTTCTGGCAATGAGGATCAACAATGCTGTTGTATCCACCCCACTTCATCTGCATCAATAGGGTGCAACTGTGAGCAATGCATAATATGCATTGCATATATACAACATACATTACAACAGTAAGGTACTCAAGTAACTTTCACATGAAATGCCTTTCTCCTTGGAAACTAGGGGGCTGATTATCTAAACTTTGCCGGTTCTGACATGGTTTTTCACACCGACAATCACAGGGGCTGCTCTTATGGAATTATCTTTTGAAAGGGGCTGTTCTTACGAATGTTGAGAAGTCTTCTATAGAAAGTAATGGAGCCAACTTGAAAGGGAAACTTTACTGTGTAGGGCAAAGTTAGCAGCGAGCAGGGGACGCACTTTAAAAATTAAATCCTGCATCAAAAAATAAACACATTGTGCTGCTTTCTGCGTATAGCATCTCTTCTTTGTATGCATGTGTTTTTCAATTAAAGTTTTGGGTATTGTGTCATAACCTTGCCACCTTTTATTTTGCAAGAAAAAACAGTGAGAACTGAAGGGCGGAAATGTTTAGATAATTGCACTTGAATTTGAGAGAAAAGTTCATACACTCCCGTGGAACGCCCATGTTCAGCCCATTTTACGATAAAACAACAAAATATGATTAGTATTTTCTACTTATAAATAAAAACAGAATTTATGTTTACCTGATAAATTTCTTTCTCCAACGGTGTGTCCGGTCCACGGCGTCATCCTTACTTGTGGGATATTCTCTTCCCCAACAGGAAATGGCAAAGAGCCCAGCAAAGCTGGTCACATGATCCCTCCTAGGCTCCGCCTACCCCAGTCATTCGACCGACGTTAAGGAGGAATAATAGCATAGGAGAAACCATATGGTACCGTGGTGACTGTAGTTAAAGAAAATAAATTATCAGACCTGATTAAAAAACCAGGGCGGGCCGTGGACCGGACACACCGTTGGAGAAAGAAATTTATCAGGTAAACATAAATTCTGTTTTCTCCAACATAGGTGTGTCCGGTCCACGGCGTCATCCTTACTTGTGGGAACCAATACCAAAGCTTTAGGACACGGATGAAGGGAGGGAGCAAATCAGGTCACCTAAATGGAAGGCACCACGGCTTGCAAAACCTTTCTCCCAAAAATAGCCTCAGAAGAAGCAAAAGTATCAAACTTGTAAAATTTGGTAAAAGTGTGCAGTGAAGACCAAGTCGCTGCCCTACATATCTGATCAACAGAAGCCTCGTTCTTGAAGGCCCATGTGGAAGCCACAGCCCTAGTGGAATGAGCCGTGATTCTTTCGGGAGGCTGCCGTCCGGCAGTCTCGTAAGCCAATCTGATGATGCTTTTAATCCAAAAAGAGAGAGAGGTAGAAGTTGCTTTTTGACCTCTCCTTTTACCTGAATAAACAACAAACAGGGAAGATGTTTGTCTAAAATCCTTTGTAGCATCTAAATAGAATTTTAGAGCGCGAACAACATCCAAATTGTGCAACAAGCGTTCCTTCTTTGAAACTGGTTTCGGACACAGAGAAGGTACGATAATCTCCTGGTTAATGTTTTTGTTAGAAACAACTTTTGGAAGAAAACCAGGTTTAGTACGTAAAACCACCTTATCTGCATGGAACACCAGATAAGGAGGAGAACACTGCAGAGCAGATAATTCTGAAACTCTTCTAGCAGAAGAAATTGCAACTAAAAACAAAACTTTCCAAGATAATAACTTAATATCAACGGAATGTAAGGGTTCAAACGGAACCCCCTGAAGAACTGAAAGAACTAAATTGAGACTCCAAGGAGGAGTCAAAGGTTTGTAAACAGGCTTGATTCTAACCAGAGCCTGAACAAAGGCTTGAACATCTGGCACAGCTGCCAGTTTTTTGTGAAGTAACACCGACAAGGCAGAAATCTGTCCCTTCAGGGAACTTGCCGATAATCCTTTTTCCAATCCTTCTTGAAGGAAGGATAGAATCCTAGGAATCTTAACCTTGTCCCAAGGGAATCCTTTAGATTCACACCAACAGATATATTTTTTCCAAATTTTGTGGTAAATCTTTCTAGTTACAGGCTTTCTGGCCTGAACAAGAGTATCGATAACAGAATCTGAGAAACCTCGCTTCGATAAAATCAAGCGTTCAATCTCCAAGCAGTCAGCTGGAGTGAAACCAGATTCGGATGTTCGAACGGACCCTGAACAAGAAGGTCTCGTCTCAAAGGTAGCTTCCAAGGTGGAGCCGATGACATATTCACCAGATTTTCACCACAGTGTCTTAAAGCCTTGAAAATATTGCACACCAATTTTGGAAGCTTTAACCCTTAAAATAACGGAACCGGAGCCGTTTTAAGCTTTAACCCCTTTACAGTCCCTGGTATCTGCTTTGCTGAGACCCAACCAAACCCAAGGGGAATACGATACCAAATGATGCCTTCAGAAGTCTTTTATAAGTATCAGAGCTCCTCTCACATGCGACTGCATGCCATGCCTCTCAAAAACAAGTGCGCAACACCGGCGCGAAAATGAGACTCTGCCTATGCTTTGGGAAAGCCCCTAAAGAATAAGGTGTCTAAAACAGTGCCTGCCGATATTATTATATCAAAATACCCAGAATAAATGATTCCTCAAGGCTAAATAAGTGTTAATATCAATCGATTTAGCCCAAAAAATGTCTACAGTCTAAATAAGCCCTTGTGAAGCCCTTATTTACAATCATAATAAACATGGCTTACCGGATCCCATAGGGAAAATGACAGCTTCCAGCATTACATCGTCTTGTTAGAATGTGTCATACCTCAAGCAGCAAAGGACTGCAAACTGTTCCCCCAACTGAAGTTAATGCTCTCAACAGTCCTGTGTGGAACAGCCATGGATTTTAGTTACGGTTGCTAAAATCATTTTCCTCATACAAACAGAATTCTTCATCTCTTTTCTGTTTCTGAGTAAATAGTACGTACCAGCACTATTTGAAAATAACAAACTCTTGATTGAATAATGAAAAACTACAGTTAAACACTAAAAAACTCTAAGCCATCTCCGTGGAGATGTTGCCTGTACAACGGCAAAGAGAATGACTGGGGTAGGCGGAGCCTAGGAGGGATCATGTGACCAGCTTTGCTGGGCTCTTTGCCATTTCCTGTTGGGGAAGAGAATATCCCACAAGTAAGGATGACGCCGTGGACCGGACACACCTATGTTGGAGAAAATTGATATGTGTTTTTTGCACATCCAGTGTACGCTGTGCATATTTAATATGATTTATTTCTGTGTAATTTATATACAATTTTTGTTTTTATAAAATACAATTTTGATGCACCTTAACAATACAATTTGTTCCTGCATATTCATGTGTGAATGGTTCAAATATTCATTTAGTATTATTTTTTATTTACACACTTTTGTAATGTATGTATCTCCTTCTCATACAAAAATGCAGTATACGCCCCTTAGGGAGACACACTGTTTTTAGTTGAAATATTTTTTATTGAGTGTAAAACATCGTAATAATAAGAACATACATAATAGAAATCCAGGTCACCATTGACCCACCCAACACCGGGTGTAACAAATCTACATGTCGTATGAAACCTTGAGGAAAAAAAGTCCCAATCCTCAAGTGGGCCCTTGGCAGTCCAGTTACACTTTGTTTGTTTTTTATAAGAAATACAATAAAGAATACAGAAAAAAAAAAAAAAGAAAACATTTGTGAAATAAACAGTAACAATATTAAACCTTTCAGATCGCTGTGTGCTCATCTTTCAACCTCTTGTCTCATGATATCTCAATCACGTCATTGAATATGTAATTAATCCTGGCTTTATCAGTCTCCTAGCCTTTCCCCCTTATGTGGTATAGCGGAGATCACTATTGGTTCCCCCCATTATCCAGTAGAACCAGATTTTGCTAAAAGTGTCCATCTTGTTCTGTAGATGGGCTGCTGTCTCATGCATAGCGTACACATTAGTAAGTTTATTGATAATCTCTGACCATTCTGGTACTCCTATCTTCCAATGTTTAGCTATTGAGGTCCTAATTGTAGTGAAGATTATTCTAAAGAAGGTATTTATGTGGGAGTTATAGCCCTGGGTTCTGATATTTAATAATGCCTGTGGGGCGCCAATTTCAATTTTGAGGTCAGATTCCATATATTTTTGACTTTGGGGCACTCCCACCACATATGTATGTATGTGCCTTTAGTCTTGCACCCTCTATAACAAAAATGAGACACACTGTTTTTAAGGTAAAAAGTGGCTTTAGATAATTCCACCAGGGAAGAAGTACTGGCAAGCATTTTTAAATAATCTCGCCACCTAGAGACCTTTAGATCAGTGTTTCTCAACCGTGCCGTGAGAAATCCTCAGGTGTGCCACGGCAGACTAACAACAGTGCGGGGGTGTCCCTCTTTCAAATTTTGAAATATTGGGATGTATGTGACAGGCTCATCAGGCATCATTTACAACCATGACATTGACATTCATTCACAGACAATCATTATGATCGTTTGTGAATGAATGTCAATATGTCACGTATAGTTTGTAGGAGGCATGGCATGACAGCACAGTACAGTGTGTGTGTATATATATATATATATATATATATATATACTGTATTAGGCTACAATGTGTGATTTTGTAAAACTTTGGGATGGTGGTGTGCCACAGGATTTTTTATTGTAAAAAAGTGTGCCACAGTAAAAAAAAGGTTGCAAATCACTGCTTTAGATAATCAACCTCTTGGTTTTAAGTCAGCAGAAGTGAATTGAAGCTGTGTCTGTATGTAATGCCGGTATCTGAAAAACAAATCAGCAATATAAAGAGCAGTTGCAAGGAATAAAGAAAGTACCTTCAGATCACTAAATTCATCTTCAGGAAGGTGAAAGGGTCCTATCTTTGAAACGTCCAGTACAACATGAATTCAGTGAGATTGGCTAAAAGGAAAAAACATAAAACAACATATTATAGCATTTATATGATAGATAAAAAAATTCAACATAAACAAAATTTAATTTGTAGGCTGTACCTAGTGGGCAGTCATACAATTTGGTAAGGAAACTGCATATGTGAAGATCCCTAGGAAGCTGAAGATGTACTTGTTCAATGCAGCAAACGCTACACCTACAGAAGTCTACCAAACCCACATGCCTTGACTAGAAAGGTCTTGACAAAGGTTTTACACTGAAATGAGCAGAACAGCGACTGTTGCACATGGAAGAATTTAAGTATACCGGCAGAGCAGACCAGGGAGCGGAGGAATATTCCATGAGTATGACCGCTGGGGAGTCTGTTTAAAGGCATTGATCCTGACAAGTTGCACAATTGCTACGGATTTCCACAGCAACCTAAAGTGTATAGACAGAGTGAACCATATACGAGTGAGTGCCGATTTGGTATAACCACTGGGGAGCCAGTATCACTGAGCTAATGCTGTTGTTAACAGTCACCTAAACCAGAGATATATCAAGTAAGCCTTCTTAATAATATTGTTATTCAATGCAAGTATTAAAGGGGCTGTATACTGAAACTTCACTGTATCTGTGAGCCAATAAGATACCTGAGTATAAAGGCTTTACACCAGTAACACCAACTACAAACTAACTAACATGGATTGTGCATGAATGGAGAATCTGTTTACCGATTGGTCATCATAGGTTACGTGACCATAGGAAAACAGACTTAAAAGGAGATTACACATGTTACAAAATTATTAAGGTACCTTAATTGTTTTTACAGTGATTCTATTATAGAAGTCCTAGGCAACTGACTTTACTATTAGTCCCATAATTCTACAAATCGATCTTTTTTGAGGAAAATCCTACAAAAACTATTTCAGTTTCAAAGGTATTAGAAATACTTTAACACCGGTGTACACCAAATATATATTTTGATTGCATTTTATTTGCCATCTTTTACTGATGAATTTCAAAGATTGTAGAAGAGTAATTTCTATGTTTATGAATTGCACAATAGATATTTGAACATATTATACATTTCATTTGATATTTTTATTAAATTACAGTTTTATAATTTTTAGTTGCTCAGCCATTTGTGTTTAATAATGTTGCTATTTATTCCTTGCTCCAAGTCATTAATAAAAATATTAAAAAGAAGAGGGCCCAGTACTGTTTCCTGGGAGACTTTATCTCAGATCTTGGTGAAATAGTTATGTCCTGGCTACAGGTGCGTTATGTATGGATCTGGTCTGTTTGACATTTCCATATTGTACTGACTACTGTTTTGACTGTTTTGTTGATAATTCTAATAAAAATTATAATGTAAAAAACGTTTAGGCTGTAATAGCACTTCATAAACAAATTTAAATATGTGACAATATGACAAACAGGGACAATATTTTATTACTCTTAAAGGGATAGTAAACATTAGATATAAAACACCTTGAGCACCATATACAACTTGTCAAAAGTAAACTTTCATAAAACCAGCTTTCCAGGCATCCAATTGTTTGGATATTGATTACACCATAGGGTTTATAGGAAGTGCACCCCTGCAGTTTCTGACAGCTGGTCTCAGTGAAGGAATACTGCACACCCACACTAAAGCCTGGGAAACCGGCACAGCTAACTAAATTATGGATCAGGATGTGCACAAACTGAAGGGGAAGGGAATGGGGTGTGGAGCTCCTCTGACATGGAATAGGGAAGTAAACAGTGCAGCCCTGGAGGAGGGCTAATAAAAATGAAAGATATCAATGTACAAGGCATATATTTTTAAAGGTATATTCTAAAAACAATAAATAACGTTTTAATGCAATAAAAAGATGCAATAAAAGTATTCACAATTAAATAATGGATTACTAAGAATGTTTATGAGTTGCTATAATACACATTGTTTACTGCCACTTTAACAGTGAGAGACCATAATGGCCTTATTAGAAGCCAGGGACAGTTTTATGCATATAAACCTTGGAATAATTTGGCACAATCTCAACAGCACAATGTCAACTCTTCCAATCTCATTCAAGACAATGCATATATTATTGAACTCATGGTCATGGATGCTCATTTCAGATTACAAGTTCAATAATACATGCACTGTCGTGAGAAAGCTTGGAGTTAGCGTGTGTGGAGGCTTGTTCCCTATAAAAACACGTTCACAACTGAGAAATCTTGTTTAAGGGTCTCTTAGAAACATACTAACCAGCAAGGAAGTAGGATTGAGATGAACAATTTTAAAGAAATGAAGATCCTGTAAATAAATGATACATTTAAAGTGTTTACATTGAGACTTGCAAACACTTCTACTCACTACTGCCCTATTCTTCCCAAGGATCCCTAGTTATATATTGCTGTCTATAGATAAGATAATTGGCTATACTTCACTTAGTGGGATTACTTTCTATGTACCCACCATCAGTATGTACAGTAGAATTTTGGAGATAAATTTCTCATCTGTAAACGGGATTACTAGTCATCAGTGTTTACCAGAATTAAAGTTTTTCTCTGTGTGGGGCTTGACAAATAATGGGAACCAGGTTGCCACATTGACAAAACATCTAAATCTGGTTCCTTGTATATTGCCCCCAGAAAACCTGTGTCAAGATTCATGATCCGTCTAAACTTGACTGCTAAGCACCCACATAGCATTGATATTTTACTCTCTGGGTTGTCTGCACTTCACAGGTTTTGAAAAAGAAGAAAGCAAGAGGGCACTGAAACTGGCTACACCACAAAGCTGCAGCAGCAAGGCACAAGTAACATGCTGCAGTCCCTGGAATGCAGCCTTCTGCCTTATTCCTATAACATTATTATTATTTTTGGTTATTTGTAGAGCGCCAACAGATTCCGCAGGACTATAAACATAGGCAATATACAAGGTAGCAATTATTGGGATCAAATGGGTAGAGTGCCCTGCCTAGAGTCGCACTGTTGTAGTCAGCTCTTGTGAAGGTGATCTGAAAGCAGTTGGGCTTTTAGGCTTACATTCTAAGGAGGGTCATGGTGTATAGCAATGAAGGAGTGGAACTGGTATTAGGAAAGGTTAGTGTAGGTTGAATGCATCCCTGAACAGAAGAGTCTTTAGGGAGTGCTTGAAGCTTTCAAAACTAGGGGAGGGTCTTGTGGAGCGAGGCAGAGGGTTCCACAAGATAGGGGCCAGTCTGGGGAAGTCCTGTAAAAGGGAATGAGGAGGTAACAAGAGAGGAGAGTAGGAGGTCAAGAGCAGAGCGAAGGGGACGGGAGGGAGAGTATATAGAGACAAGGTCGGAGATATAGAGGGGAGCAGTGCAGTTGAGGGCTTTGTATGTCAGAGTGAGAATTTTGTGTTTAATCCTGGAGGCAAGAGGAAGCCAGTGAAGGGATTGGCAGAGAGGTGCAGCAGATGAAGAGTGACGTGTAAGGAAGATGAGCATGGCAGAGGCATTCATTATGGATTGTAAAGGAGCTAGATGGCAGTTAGGGAGACCAGAGAGGACGGAGTTGCAATAGTCAAGGCAGGAAAGGATGAGAGAATGGATTAAGATCTTAGTTGTGTCTTGAGTAAGGAAATGTCTAATTTTAGAGATGTTTTTAAAAGGTGGAAGCAGCAGGATTTAGCCAAGGCCTGAATGTGAGGAGTGAAAGAAAAATATAAGTCAAGTGTGACCCCAAGACATCGGGCATGCGGGGTACGGGTAATGATGGAGTTGTCGACAGTGATAAAGAGATGGGGGGTGGAGATTTTAGAAGAAGGGGGGAAAATAAGGAGCTCAGTTTTGGAGAGCTTTAGCTTAATGTAGTGAGGACATCCAGGAAGAGATGTGAGAAAGACAGTTTAGATAGTGACACGGGTTAGCAAGGAAGGAGATAGGTCTGGAGCAGAGATGTAGATTTGAGTGTCGTTGGCATACAAATGATATTGAAACCTGTGGGACTTCATTAGGGAACCTAATGATGGCATGTAGTTTGAGAAGAGAAGGGGACCGAGGACAGAGCCTTGCGGTACCCCAACAGAAAGTGGTAACGGGGCAGAGGAAGCCCCAGAGAAGGCTACACTAAAGGTACGGTTAGACAGGTAGGAAGAGAACATTCAAAGGAACAGGGCCACAACCTTCTCCAGGGAACCAAAGCTCATTTTCTAGGTGACCGTTAATCAAGCCAATTATTTTTTGATTTTGTGCCGTGGGTGTGGGTGTGCGTGTGTGAGACGAGACTGCAGCAGTGAATTAATCTTGTGCCTGCCCCACTACACTGCAACCTTGTAATAGTGCCACAAAGAGAGACCAAGAACTTGGAAATTACACTTGCAAAAGTAAAGAAGAGAAGTGTTATAATACAAGAGGCAGCAATAAGCAATCAGAGATTGCAGCTACAGTTTATTTCTTTTACTTCTGTCGTCTTACCATGGCATTTTCCTGCACTCTTTAATTCATACTATATACTATATATTTATGTAGCCACACTATACAGGCCTTGCATTGCAAAGCACTACCTAAATCAGTCTCCCCTTGTAAAGAAGCCAATGGCAAAAATACAATTTGGTGCATGTGCAGCAAGCACTATAGTTCTACCAGAAATGGTTCTGTACTGTGTGCTGGTTTCAGCACAATTTTAGTTTACTCATATTAGCTCCCATAACTTGATGCAACCTGTCACATAAGCAATGTTCCCTGGGTTAGTAGGTACAAGGAAAGTGATGTAGGCCAGTCAAATTATGCTTCTCGGTAGCTGGAAATTGTTGTTTCATAAATAAGTAGATCTATATTTTTTTTCACAGATTTTCCTACAACTCTACTAACCAATCAGCACCCTGTTTACGGGGATATAGTAGTAACATGCATGGTGGTTCACAGGTGCAGAAAGACAGAAAACAAGAGTCTTTACACAGCAAAACCCTCCCGTATTCTCTTTCCTTGTGGTGGTGCAGCAATTATTCTGTTCAATTAATTTAAACTATACAGCTGCTGTCTTCTGCTTACATGATCCATTGAGAGAAATATCTCTGGCAATCTTCTTATGCACCACCACCACCCTTTTCTATTGATAATATAAGTAAATTGGAAAGTTGCTTAAAATGTATGCTTTTCCTGAATCATGAAAGAAAAAAAAAAAATGTGTTTCATGTCCCTTTAATATTGCATTATCGGTTATCATTTTGAGTTAAATAGAGAAAAGTGATACACCACAAAACAGATGATGCCATGTTAGATAATGCAGGACCAATTCACATTAGAAAAGAACAGCTGTTTGTAAAAAAGTTGGTGACAAGGTGATGAGCAACAAGACAAAACAGGTTGTGAACTGCATGAAATCCCCTGGGCTGGCAGTACAGTTGTGGCAAGCAATGCACACCTGCCAAGCTAGGCTCCTCTGTGTCTAGAAATCAGGCACTTGAGGAAAGTAAGGGATGGAGTCAGTAGCTGTCTATGATATAGAAACACATATTTACATTATTATACAGCTCCTATTTTTTTTAAGCTGGTCCTTTCTGCTTTCTAACAAAATGTATCACTATATTTTTCAGTAAGAGGAAATGTCACTAGAATTTGGATTAAATGAGTCTGTCACCACTAAGGGCTAGATTACAAGTGGAGCGCTAAATTATTTATTATAAACAGGCAATAATTAACCAGTCATTATAAGTGGCTGGTTATTGCCCCCAAGGCAGAACACTGTGCAATGTGCAATTTCATCACAGAAACTGTGCTATGTCTGCAGAAAGTCTGGCCGTGGCAGTTAAAAAAAAAAAAAAAAAATTGCCTGCACGTTCCATTCTATCTCAGTCTAAATATTTACTACCTTCCTCTCCAATTTCCTCCCCCTTCCTGAACTCCTCCAGTGCGGTACAGGGTAACAGAACATTGCAGAAAAGGTAAGTCAGGGCTTAACAAAATTTAAGGAGCCAACCAATATGCTATTAGTTTTTTAATAAATGTGTGTTAATATGTATGTGTGTGTTTTTTTTGTATGTGTGTATATGTTAGTGAGTGTGTGTGCATGTATGTGTGTATATGTTAAAATGTGTATATGTTAGGGTGTGCATGTATGCGTGTATATGTTAAAATGTGTGCATATATATTAATGTGTGTGTGTATATATATTGTCAGGGGTACCTAAACTTTTGCATACAACTATATACAGGTGGCCCTCGGTTTACAACGGTTCAATTTGCACCGTTTCAGAATAACAACCTTTTTTTATTCAGTCATGTGACTGCTATTGAAAAGCATTGAGAAGCAGTGCATTGATTAAAATAGCCAGTAGGTGGAGCTGTCCGCTTGTGTTGCAGCAAAGATATGCAATCCAAGCAAGCTGAAATTAATCAGTTTAACCAGACCTGAGCTATCGAGCAGATTTCAAAGGAACAAGATCTTCCGGTCTATAAATCAGTCCAGATTGGAATGCATAGAAAGAACTGTTTGCCGAAAAATGCAAGTAAAGTCTGTGTTGTGTGATTATTTTATTAGGTTTATAATGCTGTTTATCAAATGTTTTTGTTAATTTAACTTAGTTTAATTATATATTCTGTGTTGTGTGATTATTTTATTAGGTTGATAATGCTGTTTATCAAATGTTTTTGTTAATTTAACTTAGTTTAATTATATATTCTGTGTTGTGTGAGTACTTTATTAGGTTTATAATGCTGTTCAGCATTTAAAGTCTTCATTTTAAAGCTTTAAAAAGAATGTATTAGGTGTTACTTATGACAATTTTGAGAGGGGCCTGGAACCTAACTCCCTCACTTCCCATTGACTTACATTATAAACTGGGTTTCAATTTACAACGGTTTCGATTTACAACCATTCCTTCTGGAACCTAACCCCAGCGTAAACTGAGGGCTATATATATATATATATATATATATATATATATATATATATATATATATATATATATATATATATATATATATATATATATATATATATATATATATATATATATATATATATATATATATATATATATATATATATATATATATTTGTATGCAAAAGTTTAGGTACCCTGACAATTTCCATTTATAAATAATTGGGTGTTTGGATCAGCAATTACATTTTGATCTATCAAATAACTGAAGGACACATTAATATTTCAGTAGTGAAATTAGGTTTATTGGATTAGCAGAAAATGTGCAATATGCATAAAAATGAAATTAGACAGTTGCATAAATGTGGACACCATTGTCATTTTTAATACCCGTAACTACCTAGCACTGATTCATTGGAACACACAATTGGTTTGGTGAGCCCATTAAGCCTTGAACTTCATAGACAGGTGCATCCAATCATGAGAAAATGTATTTAAGGTGGCCAATTGCAAGTTGTAGTTCTCTTTGACTCTCCTCTGAAGAGTGGCAATATGGGGGCCTCAAAACAACTTTCAAATGACCTGAAAACAAAGATTGTTCAACATTATGGTTTAGGGGAAGGCTACAAAAAGCTATTGCAGAGATTTAAGCTGTCAGTGTCCACTGTGAGGAACATAGTGAGGAAATGGAAGACCACAGGCGCAGTTCTTGTTAAGGCCAGAAGTGGCAGGCCAAGTAAAATAGCGGACAGGCAAAGGATGGTGAGAACGGTAAAAAACAGCCCACAGACCACCTCCAAAGACCTACAACATCATCTTGCTGCAGATGGTGTCACTGTGCATCGTTCAACAATTCAGCGCACTTTGCACAAAGAGAAGCTATATGGGAGAGTGATGCCACGCCACAAACAGAGTCACTTGAGGTATGCAAACGCACATTTGGACAAGCCAGCTTCATTTTGGAAGAAGGTGCTGTGGACTGATGAAACAAAGATTGAGTCATTTGATCATAACAAGGGGCGTTATGCATGGCGGCAAAAGAACACAGCATTCCAAGACAAACACTTGCTACCCACAGTAAAATTTGGTGGATTTTCCATCATGCTGTGGGGCTGTGGGGCCAGTGCCGGTACTGGGAATCTTGTTAAAGTTGAGGAATAATGTTGAGGAATCAGTCACAAAGTTGAAGTTACGCCAGGGCTAGATATTTCAACAAGACAACGACCCAAAACACTGCTCAAAATCTACTCTGGCATTTATGCAGAGGAACAAGTACAATGTTCTGGAATGGCCATCCCAGTCCCCAGACCTGAATATCATTGAAAATCTGTGGGGTGATTTGAAGCGGACTGTCCATGCTCGGCAGCCATCAAACCTAACTGAACTGAAGATGTTTTGCAAGGAGGAATGGTCCAAAATACTTTCATTCAGAATCCAGACACTCATTACAGGCTATAGGAAGCATCTAGAGGCTGTTATTTCTGCTAAAGGAGGCTCTACTAAATATTGATGCAATATTTCTGTTGGGGTGCCCAAATTTATGCACCTGTCTAATTTCATTTTGATGCATATTGCACATTTTCTGTTAATCCAATAAACCTCATTTCACTACTGAAATATTACTGTGTCCTTCAGTTATTTAATAGATCAAAGTGAAATTGCTGACCCAAACACCCAATTATTTATAAATGAAAATCATGGGAATTGTCAAGGGTGCCTAAACTTTTGCAGACGACTATATATATATATATATATATATATATATATGTGTGTGTATATATATTTATATATTGGGACTCATTTCTAAGTGCCATCCTTGAGGAAGCAAAATAGTATACATCAGCATTATAAACATGGAGCAGCAGCCCCTCCAAAATAAGCATATAGACACCAGCAGTACAGTAGAGCAGGTTCCCAGGCAGATTGACACTGTGGGAACGTACAGCAAACATCAGTGAGGCTGTACATAAACCTGTCCTCATGCACACCGAGTAAGGGCAAAAAACGCAGTAACACTGGCTCCTCAGAGACACTGCAGAAAATGTTTCACTAAAAAAAAAAAATATCATTGAAGAAAATGAAAATAAGTTCTGCCTCTGGGGTTATTGTTACCGCGACCTCGCAGTAGCAATTAGTGCTCCTAAAATCAGAGATTAGATATCTGGCTAATTTTCTAAAAGTGACCCAAATTACCTCAAAATAGAGGGCATTGTATTTTTTAATAAAAATAGCTTCTTCTTCTTTTTTAAATTAAAAACAACTGCACTAGGCAGAATTTGGGGTCTAAAGTTGCTGGGAGTGGGGTGTTAGAAAAAAACGGCACTGAAAAGTTCTTTTACATTGCGGTCTACGGGAACTGTGTGTTCCCATAGACCACAATGTAAATATATAAGTATATGATTATCTACATATATATTTATGTTAATATGTGTATATACACATATTAACACATAAATATATATGTATATAATCATATACATATATATTTAAAAATGCTACCCATCACTGTGCTTCTTACCCCCTTCGCAACGCAAGGTTCTGATGCATCAGAACAAGGCTCCCATAGGAGCCTATGGAAGCCCGCAATGCTTCCTAGTAATGTGTTTAACTTGTAATACCAGCGCTCCACTTGTAATCTGGCCCTAAGATTTTTTTTCCCAATGAGCACTTTCAATCAAAAGTTTATACATCCCTACATTAAAGCAGAAGCCATTTTTATAAACACTTATCCATAGCAGCATTACTAACAAAGAGTTAAACGCTTACTATCACTGTTAAGAATTTACATCTCAACGAGATGCATAAATCCTGGCATTTTGGAATACAATCAGCTCTGTTAATAGTTGGTAATTATTTTTCACATTTAAGGAAGGTGAAATCTGTCACCTAAAGTCTGTGTTACAAGCCCATAATAAACTCTTTATACAGAAGCAAGCTAAGGGTATTTTCCACCTAGATGCAGAAATTCAACCCCAAGCACACCCAGAAAACACACAACATAATATTGCAACTTAATGTAATCATCAATTCAGAATCAATCATTGACCCTGTAGCCACATAATAGATTAGAACCCCTGGTTATTCTACCCCTGTGTCAACATCATGCCTCATAAGATTACAACTCAGATCAGACCCCTTTTCTACAGCCCACCTGTCAGCCCCATGCTAACATCACATCTCAGATCAGACCCCTTGTCCTACAGCCCACCTGTCAGCCCCATGCCAACATTACAACTCAGATCAGACCCCTTGTCTACAGCCCACCTGTCAGCCCCATGCTAACATCACATCTCAGATCAGACCCCTTGTCATACAGCCCACCTGTCAGCCCCGTGCTAACATCACAACTCAGATCAGAACCTTGTCTACAGCCCACTGTCAGTCCCATGACATCGGTTTTCAGATAGAGCATGCAATTTTAAATACATTTCCAAATTACTTCTAGTATCTAATTTGCTTTGTATCTCTTGAAAAGCACAACTAGGTAGGCTCAGAGGCAGCAATGCACTACTGGGAGCTGCTGATTGGCGGCTGCACATATATGCCTCTTGTCATTGACACACTCAATGTGTTAGCTGTCTCCCAGTAGTGCATTGCTACTCCTCCAACAAAGGATAAAGCAAATTTGATAATAGAAACAAATTGTAACGATGTTTAAAATTGTATGTACTATATTTTTTATATATATATTAATTTGTGTGTATATATAAATAAATAAATAAATGTATATGTTCTACAAATGGGCATGGGCAATAACTGTGCATTATGATAGTAGTCTATTCCACTGTAGATTTTTTTTTATTTACTAAAATTAGCCTTGCCGTTTTCGGATATACTAATCAACAATTTACATGTTATAACCTATTTTAAGGGCACCTTGTACATCTCTGCATTTAAATAGCAACTAAAGTGATATTTGCTAGCCTTTTTCTTGCTTTTGAAAACCCATAGTATAATTTTCAAATCCATCTGATTTTTTTTATATTATTGTGAATCACCAAATACAAGTAATGTAATATAACAAACTTAAAAAGAATGCTATTGTGAGCTCTGAAGTATATATGTGAAAAATAGATTTTTGGTTCAATATATATTCTTTCAGAATTTTAATTTTATTTATTTTTATGTTTACTTGCTGGACTAATTGTGTTTAACAACCCTGACAAAGGCCTATGAAACATCTTGATTTCCATAAAGCCATCTTAATAATACACACAATGACAATGTCTACTAAACTACCACACACCATTGTTTCTCCATTCTTGTGTAGCATCTTTCTTTCAACCACACAATGTATGCAAAAGATAATAACCCATGAAATTAAAATCAAAATCTTCTAATGTATAGAACAAATAAGTATAGTGAGAAATGATATCTAAACTTCTTCTAATATGCTTTTGTCAATCAAAAGCCCTGTGTAGTAAGTCACATACCTGCTTTGGTTCTTTCTTCTAATTATGAATGTCTAACCAAGCCTTTCCCAATCTCATGCATTTCCTGTACAAGAATACATTTACCCTGTCACTGTCCTTGAGTGTGACATAAAATTAAAGAGAAAGTCTACTTGAGAATTTTTATTATTTAAAAAAAAAAATAGATAATCCCTTTATTACCCATTTCCCAGATTTGCATAACCAACTCAGTTATAATAATATACGTTTTACCTTTTTGATTACCTTGTATCTAAGCCTCTGCAGACTGCCCCCTTATTTCAGTAATTTTGACAGACTTGCATTTTATCCAATCACTGCCCTCTCATAAGTAACTCTCTGTACGTGAGCACAATGTTATCTATATGGCACATATGAACTAATGCCTTCTAGCTGTGAAAAACTGTCAAATGCATTCAAATAGGAGGCCCTCAAGGGCTTAATAATTAGCATATAGGACTATCTAGGTTTAGCTTTCAACTAAGAATACCAAGAGAACAAAGCAAATTTGATTATAAAAGCTAAATGTAAAGTTGTTTAAAATGAAATGCCTTATCTGAATAATGAAAGTTTAAAGGGACACTGAAACCAATTTTTTCTTTTGTGATTCAGATAGAGCATGACATTTTAAGCAACTTTCTAATTTACTCCTATTATCAAATAAAACAAGTTTAGATGCCTTCTTTTTCAAATAAAGATAGCAAGAGAATTAAGAAAATTTGAGAATAGGGGTAAATTAAACAGTTGCTTAAAATTGCATGCTCTATCTGAATCATGAAAGAAAAAAAATTGGGTTCAGTGTCCCTTTAATTTTGACTAGACTGACCCTTTAAAGCACATAACAGTTGAAGTTCAGTTCAAAAAGCCACTACAGGAAGTGGCTATGTAACCAAGAACTGTTAAAATGAGGATGCGGAAACTACAGCAATATATGGGAGGTCTTGCACAGTGCCCACCTGTAGATGCTGCAATAGTAAACTGAGATTTGTCAACTGAGCATTTTGGTTATACAATGACACTCTGCATCTAACTGAACATGCCTGTCTGATTTTCAGGAAGCGTGTAACCCCCTTGTTCGGGCCATGCATTTGATTTCAACACAATGTGTGGCACTCTTGTTCGCTAAATTGTTAAAATTACAAAACATTTTGCAAAATAGGGCATCAAAAGATTATCAAACCACTGCTCTTGTCATCATATAAATCAATGGTGTGAGTACACAGTTATCATCCTTCATCAAGCAATAGCTGTGATGCTTCACTGCACCACCAATGCATAACAAGATAGACTTACATATGTGTACTGTACTTGTGTGTGTGTATATATATATATATATATATATATATATATATATATATATATATATATATATATATATATATATATATATATATAAAATGACTTCTTACGAATGCATTAAATCAATAGAAAGCTTGTTAGTATATGATGAAAATTATATAAATGTTTGAGAGTTTGTGTTATAATGTGAAAGAAAAGATTGCAAAAGTGCCAAAAATCCATAGTAATCAGTAAGGGGTTAATAAATTGTTTGGCACCTATATTCAATATATGTATAATCCAAGGATAACAGCATCCACCAGATAGTGTAAACAGAGAGAACAAGGAAATCTCTTATAGAATCCAAAGCAATGGGGGAGGGGGCTTCTCGGTATAAATGGGGCAGGCCTAAGGGGGATCTAGGCAAATGAAATGTGGGGTTAACCATTATTAAACGAGGAAAAGACTACTGGATATAGTGGGAGTGAGAGATAACTGGGTTGATACATCCAAGCGGACCACATGAAGCCCCCCGGCTGTCGGCGCTCCCACAGAGGCCCAAGCAAAGTACCTTATACACGCCTACTACATTATGAAGTAGCGTGTTGCTTAACACTATAACCCTCACGTCGTCCCTGTACAAACTTACCGCGAATGCAGACCGTTAAATAAACACTCATCTTCTAGCGGAGAGAGTAGAGGGTGGGGCTTTGCTGGGTTGAGAAGGGAGCTCCGGGGCTAAGGATGAAGTCACAGCCCGAGGAGGAGGCGCCCCAGACTGGGGGATCACTGCTTCCGTTGGCTGCCTATGTACTCTCCAGTCTTGCTCAGTCTCCTCATCACAACCTCTTCTCCCATGCTGCTGCTGCTGAAGCCAGCCCAACATCTCCAGGGGCTACCAGTTTCTCCTTTTGTCTGGCTCCTTGCTTCAGCTGCTCCCCCTTCCTTTCATGTTGTATACATTATTCATATTATCAGACTCACCTTTCCTGAGGGGGATCACAGGGTTGCCATTTCTGTGTTCTTAGTGTAACCAATATTTCACAAATGACAGATAAAAGAAAGTTGTGGAAATATATTCGGAATATAAATCATTTGTGTACGATGCAAGCGTAGCAACTATTAATAATTAGTTGCATTAATTGTAATTAGTTTTGTACATGTTTGCGTTGTGTTGTCTCTCACTTTCTTTACCCTTTTGCCCGTTGAGCCATTTCATCATACCGCTGACTTAGAACGACAAGGAAGTTTGTTTCTTTATTCAAGCTGTTTCTTATTCGTGAAATTCTGTTTCTTATTCATGGAAGTTGGTTTCTTATTCAAATTTTTTGTCAGACTGCTTTAAATTGACTTTTTACAAAAATATAGGTTTTATTTAAATAATAATATGATTCATATAATGTAGTTACACAGAGGTGAAATCCCTGTATACAACAATTGGATATACAAACTGGAAAAAAGGGCATATATTGGCACCAATACCAATATTACTATTTTGAATAAGTAACAGATATTTTCAAAGGGTTAATAACCATTGGGCCACTGATTTCACTATGAATATATATATATATATATATATATATATATATATATATATATATATACAGGGTAGATCCCTCTCCATGACATGCAATTGTTTATAGCCTGGCCCAATGGGGTTTTGGGCACAGAAATTGATGCCAACACTGGCATTGGTGCTGTAATTACCACTTTTGAATAAGTAACAGATATTTTCAAAGGGTTAATAACCATTCGGCCACTAATTTCACTATGAATCTCTATACAGGGTAGATCCCCCTCCATGACATGCAATTGTTTTTAGCCTGGCCCAATGGTGTTTTGGGTACATAAATTGATGCCAACACTGGCATATGTGCTGTAATTACCATTTTAGAATTAGTAACTGATATTTGCAAAGGGTTAATAGCCGTTGGGCCACTGATTTTACTATGAATATACACAGGGTAGATACCTCTCCATGACAAGCAGTTTTTAGCCTGGCCTAATGGTGTTTTACTCTAGAGCTCTGAGTTGTATAGCAGCCTTCCTAGCGTTTCATAGCAAACTCTATGGTAGTCATTCAGGGAAGTGTTTAATATTTCTCATGGTGATTATCCATATCATAGGAGGATAACTGATGCCTTGTCGGTTTTAGCTGTTGATTCCGCTAATCAACATTTTTATGTTAATAACCTTCATTCTAGAGGTACATAAAAGCCCTCATCTGAAATGATAGACCCTCTTTTTTTTTCCAGTAAGGGGTCCTTTTAAGAGATGTGGCTGCTCAGATATGGGGACCGATTAACCAAATGGTCATTTGGCCGAAATGTAGCTGTTTCCGCACAAACCTTCAGGCTTGCAGAACACAGCAGTTAAGAAGCAGCGGTCTTAAGACCGCTGCTCCTTAACTGGTACGCCACCTCTGAGCGGCGTACATCAATCAACCCAATCTCATACGATCGGGTTGGTTGACAACCCCTGCTAGCGGCCGATTGGACGCGAATCTGGAGGGGGCGGCATTGCACAAAGAGTTCACTAGAACTGTTTGTGCAATGCTGAATGCCGACATCATATGCTGTCGGCATTGAGCGATTTCTGACGGACATGATACGCTACAGCGTATCATGTCCGCCAGACTTTGTTACATCGGCCCCATGGACTCTGTATGAACTTTTTCACACAATAGTAGCAGTTTTTAAGTAACTCTGAACCTAGGCTCTTCACATTGTGTGTGTGAAATCTCTCTTGTCATCAATTTCTGTGCCCAAAACACCATTGGGCCAGGCTAAAAACAATTGCATGTCATGGAGGGGGATCTACGCTGTATATATTCATGGGGAAATCAGTGGCCCAATGGTTATTAACCCTTTGAAAATATCAGTTACTTATTAAAAATGAGAATTAGAGCACCTTTGCCAGGGTTGGCATCAATATCTGTGCCCAAAACACCATTGGGCCAGGCTAAAAACAATTGCATGTCATAGGGGGGTCTACCCTGTATTCATAGTGAAATCGGTGGCTCAATGGTTATTAACCCTTTGAAAATATCTGTTACTTATTCAAAAATGGTCATTACAGCCCCAATGTTAGTGTTGGCATCAATTTATGTGCCCAAAACACAATTGGGCCAGGCTAAAAACAATTGCATGTCATGGAGGGGGGTCTACCCTGTAAATATTCATAGTGAAATCAGTGGTCCAATGGTTATTACCCCTTTGAAAATGTTACTTATTCAAAAATGAGAATTAGAGCACCTATGCTAGGGTTAGCATCAATATCTGTGCCCAAAACACCATTGGGTCAGGCAAAAAACAATTGCATGTCAAGGAGGGGGATATACCCTGTATATATTCAAAGTGGAATCAGTGGCCCAATGGTTATTAACCCCTCGAAAATATCTTACTTATTCAAAAATGATAATTACAGCACCAATGCCAGTGTTGGCATCAATTTCTGTGCCCGAAACTCCATTGGGCCAGGCTAAAAACAATTGTATGTCATGAAGGAGAAACTACTCTGTATATATTCATAGTGAAATCAGTGGCCCAATGGTTATTAACCCTTTGAAAATATATGTTACTTATTCACAAATGAGAATTACAGCACCAATGCCAGTGTTGGCATCAATTTCTGTGCCCAAAACACCATTGGGCCAGGTAAAAAACAATTGCATGTCATGGAGTGGGATCTACCCTGTATATATTCATAGGGAAATCAGTGGCCCAATGGTTATTAACCCTTTGAAAATATATGTTACATACTCAAAAATGGTAATTACAGCACCAATGCCAGTGTTAGCATCAATTTCTGTGCCCAAAACACAATTGGGCCAGGCTAAAAACAATTGCATGTCATGGAGGGGTATCTAACCTGTATATATTCATAGTGAAATCAGTGGCCCAATGGTTATTTACCCTTTGAAAATATCAGTTACTTATTCAAAAATAGTAATTACAGCACCAATACCAGTGTTGGCATCAATTTCTGTGCCCAAAACACCATTGAGCCAGGCTAAAAACAATTGCATGTCATGGAGGAGGATCTACCCTGTATATATTCATAGTGAAATCAGTGGCCCTTTACAAAATATGTTACTTATTTAAAATGGTAATTACAGCACCAATGCCAGTGTTGGCATCAATTTATGTGCCCAAAACACCATTGGGCCATGCTAAAAACAATTGCATGTCATGGAGGGTGATCTACCTTGTATATATTCATAGTGAAATCAGTGGCCCAATGGTTATTAACCCTTTGAAAATGTTACTTATTCAAAAATGGTAATTACAGCACCAATGCCAGTGTTGGCATCAATTTCTGTGCCCAAAACACCATTGGGCCATGCTAAAAACAATTGCATGTCATGGAGGGGGATCTACCCTGTATATATTCATGGTGAAATCAGTGGCCCAATGGTTATTAACCCTTTGAAAATATCTGTTACTTATTCAAAAAACATAATTTATGTAAGAACTTACCTGATAAATTCATTTCTTTCATATTGGCAAGAGTCCATGAGCTAGTGACATATGGGATATACAATCCTACCAGGAGGGGCAAAGTTTCCCAAACCTCAAAATGCCTATAAATACACCCCTCACCACACCCACAATTCAGTTTAACGAATAGCCAAGCAGTGGGGTGATAAAGAAAGGAGTAGAAAGCATCAACAAAGAAAATTTGGAAATAATTGTGCTTTATACAAAAAATCATAACCACCATAAAAAAGGGGTGGGCCTCATGGACTCTTGCCAATATGAAAGAAATTAATTTATCAGGTAAGTTCTTACATAAATTATGTTTTCTTACATGTAGTTGGCAAGAGTCCATGAGCTAGTGACATATGGGATATCAATACCCAAGATGTGGAGTCTTCCACTCAAGAGACACTAGAGAGGGAGAGAATAAAACAAAACAGCCATATTTCGCTGAGAAAATAATCCACAACCCAAAAATGTTTATTTTCACTTTTGAAAGAAAAAAACAAATCAAAAAGCAGAAGAATCAAACTGAAACAGCTGCCTGAAGAACTTTTCCACCAAAAACTGCTTCCGAAGAGCAAATACATCAAAATGGTAGAATTTAGTAAATGTATGCAAAGAGGACCAAGTGGCTGCTTTGCAAATCTGATCGACTGAAGCTTCATTCTTAAAAGCCCATGAAGTAGAGACTGATCTAGTAGAATGAGCTGTAATTCTCTGAGGCGGGGTTTGACCCGACTCCAAATAAGCTTGATGAATCAAAAGTTTCAACCAAGAAGCCAAGGAAATAGCAGAAGCTTTCTGACCTTTCCTAGGACCAGAACATAAAACAAATAGACTAGAAGTCTTCCTGAAATTTTTAGTAGCTTCCACATAATATTTCAAAGCTCTTACCACATCCAAAGAATGTAAGGATCTCTCCAAAGCATTCTTAGGATTAGGACATAAAGAAGGGACAACAATTTCTCTACTAATGTTGTTAGAATTCACAACCTTAGGTAAAAATTGAAAAGAAGTCCGCAAAACTGCCTTATCCTGATGAAAAATCAGAAAAGGAGACTCACAAGAAAGAGCAGATAGCTCAGAAACTCTTCTAGCAGAAGAGATAGCCAAAAGGAACAACACTTTCCAGGAAAGTAGTTTAATGTCCAAAGAATGCATAGGTTCAAATGGAGGAGCCTGTAAAGCCCTCAGAACCAAATTAAGACTCCAAGGAGGAGAAATTGACTTAATGACAGGCTTAATATGAACTAAAGCCTGTACAAAACAGTGTATATCAGGAAGTATAGCAATTTTTCTGTGAAATAAAACAGAAAGAGCGGAGATTTGTCCTTTCAAGGAACTTGCAGACAAAACCTTATCCAGACCATCCTGAAGAAACTGCAAAATTCTAGGAATTCTAAAAGAATGCCAGGAGAATTTATGAGAAGAACACCATGAAATGTAAGCCTTCCAAACTCTATAATAAATCTTCCTAGAGACAGATTTACGAGTTTGTAACATAGTATTAATCACTGAATCAGAGAAACCTCTACGACTTAGAACTAAGCGTTCAATTTCCATACCTTCAAATTTAATTATTTGAGATCCTGATGGAAAAACGGACCTTGAGATAGTAGGTCCGGCCGTAACGGAAGTGGCCAAGGCGGGCAACTGGACATCCGAACCAGATCCGCATACCAAAACCTGTGTGGCCATGCTGGAGCCACTAGCAACACAAAAGACTGTTCCATGATGATCTTGGAAATCACTCTTGGAAGAAGAACTAGAGGCGGGAAGATGTAAGCAGGTTGATAACACCAAGGAAGTGTCACCGCATCCACTGCTTCCGCCTGAACATCCCTGGACCTGGACAGGTATCTGGGAAGTTTCTTGTTTTAGATGAGAGGCCATGAGATCTATCTCTGGAAGCCCCCACATCTGAACAATCTGAGAAAACACATCTGGATGGAGAGACCACTCCCCTGGATGTAAAGTCTGGCGGCTGAGATAATCCGCCTCCCAATTGTCTACACCTGGGATATGCACCGCAGAGATTAGACAGGAGCTGGATTCCGCCCAAGCAAGTATCCGAGATACTTCTTTCATAGCTTGGGGACTGTGAGTCCCACCCTGATGATTGACATAAGCCACAGTTGTGATATTGTCTGTCTGAAAACAAATGAACGGTTCTCTCTTTAGTAGAGGCCAGAACTGAAGAGCCCTGAGAATTGCACGGAGTTCTAAAATATTTATTGGTAATCTCGCCTCTTGAGATTTACAAACCCCTTGTGCTGTCAGAGACCCCCAAACGGCTCCCCAACCTGAAAGACTCGCATCTGTTGTGATCACAGTCCAGGTTGGGCGAACAAAAGAAGCCCCTTGAACCAAACGATGGTGATCTATCCACCATGTCAGAGAGTGTCGTACATTGGGATTCAAGGATATTAATTGTGATACCTTTGTATAATCCCTGCACCATTGATTCAGCATACAAAGCTGTAGAGGTCTCATGTGAAAACGAGCAAAGGGGATTGGTACAATGAATAGGTTTGAATAAAACCCCAAACCTTGTTCCCGAAGAGGAACTGGCATGATTACCCCTGAAGACTCCAGGTCTGAAACACACTTCAGAAAAGCCTGAGCATTTACTGGATTTACAGGAATGTGTGAGAGAAAAAATCTTCTCACAGGAGGTCTTACTTTGAATCCTATTCGATACCCTTGAGAGACAATGCTCTGAATCCAATGATTTTGGACATATTTTATCCAAAAATCCTTGAAAAACCTTAATCTGCCCCCTACCAGCTGAGCTGGAATGAGGGCCGCACCTTCATGCGGATTTAGGGGCAGACTTTGGTTTCCTAAATGGCTTGGATTTATTCCAATTTGAGGAAGGCTTCCAACTGGAAGCAGATTCCTTGGGAGGAGGATTGAGTTTTTGTTCCTTATTCTGACGAAAGGAACGAAAACGGTTAGAAGCCTTAGATTTATACTACAAATTGGAAACTCTGTGACTAAGTGTCACAGATAACCTATAGGAGGTGCTTACTTAACAGGTGGTGTGGGTGGCCCTAGTGTAAATGTATGATAATAAACCCATATAAAAATAAAAACATAACTAAAATACAAAATTACTATAGAATTAATATATAAATTGTTGAAATCAAATATAAACTTAATTAAACAATTATTATGATATGTAAATAAAAAAAATGAAAATACAAATGTATATATGTAAAAATACACACGTTACACTGGAAGATGTCCAATATAAACGGTGCAAATAAAAAGTCCCAAAATAAGTCCGTCTGAGAAAGGGAAAAGTGGAGAAGGCAGCTCTCGGTCTTCACTTCACAAGTGATGTAATTTTCTTATATGGACAACTGTAAAAAACAGAAACAGAGGCGCCACATGTGTAGATCAATAGATACCAAGACGTAAATCTGGACAAGACACAGGATACTCACAAACGTGAAGGCACTCTCTTGTGCCTGTTAGAGGCAGGCTGGTATTCTAAACAGCAAACCAGCTGGCTGTGTATACGAATCCCCGTCGTGATGTCCTGGAGAGGTGGATGTCCTGCAAGGCAGTCCTTGCCTGGATAGTATCCTAAAGGTTGGAACAAGGGAGCAAGGCTGGACAGCCTTTGGGTTACTTAGAAGAGATTGATGTACACACCAGACTTTGTGAATCATAAAACTAGCATTTATTATACAGAATAAAATAGCCAGTAATGTAGCACATCTTATGGTATATAGAGAAGTAAAGCGACGCGTTTCTCGGGAGTAACCCCGTTTCCTCAGGCTTGTATACAGGTCTGAGAAGATGACCTGAATATAAATAGGCCTTCCTTAGATAAAATTCAAGCTTCCTATCTAAAGGATCCTTAAAGGAAGTGCTATCTTCCATAGGAATAGTGGTACGTTTAGCAAGAGTAGAAATAGCCCCATCAACTTTGGGGATTTTTTCCCAAAACTCTATAGATTTTGCTGGTAAAGGATACAATCTCTTAAACCTTGAAGAAGGAATAAAAGGAAGTACCTGGCTTATTCCATTCCCTAGAAATCATATCAGAAATAGCCTCAGGAATGGGAAAAACACCTGGGGAAACCACAGGAGGTTTAAAAACAGCATTTAAACGTTTATTAGACTGAACGTCAATAGGACTGGTTACCTCAATATCCAAAGTAATTAACACTTCTTTTAATAAAGAACGCAAATACTCTATTTTAAATAAATAAGTAGATTTGTCAGTGTCAATATCTGAGGAAGGATCTTCTGTAGAAAGATCCTCATCAGAAGAGGATGAATTATTATGTTGTTGGTCATTTGAAATTTCATCAGCTAAATGAGAAGTTTTAAAAGACCTTTTACGTTTATTAGAAGGTGGAAATGCAGACAAAGCCTTCATAATAGATTCAGAAACAAATTCTTTAAAATTTACAGGTATATCATGCACATTAGAAGTTGAAGGAACTGCAACTGGCAATGTACTATTACTGATAGAAACACTATCTGCATGTAAAAGTTTATCATGACAACTATTACAAATGACATTCGGTGGAATAATTTCTACAATTTTGCAACAAATGCACTTAGCTTTAGTAGAACCGATGTCAGGCAGCAATGTTCCAGCAGAAACTTCAGAGACAGGATCGGATTGAGACATCTTGCTCAATGTAAAAGAAAAAACAACATATAAAGCAAAATTATCTATTTCCTTAAATGACAGTTTCAGGAATGGGAAAAAAATGCAAAAGCATAGGCCTCTTGATAGAGAAGAAAGCAGGAGGCAAACATGAATGGGGTATTGAAATAATGAAAAAAATTTGGCGCCAAGTATGACGCACAACGTAACGTAAACTTTTTTGGCGCCAAAAATGACCGGAAATGAAACACTTGCGTCACTAATGACGCCGCCGTATGAAAGGTCTCGACGTCACGTATGACGCCGGAAATGACGAAGTTGCGTCAAAAACGTAATTTCCCGCGCCAAAAATGACGCAATAAAGTCTAACATTTGACGCACCCGCGGGCCTAATACCCGCAAATGCAAAAGTAGTCAAAACTGAAAAAGACTAAACCCCAGGTAAGAAACAAATTTCTTAAAGTGTTTATATTCCCAAATATGAAACTGACAGTCTGCAGAAGGAAATACATTAACCTGACTCATGGCAAATATAAGTGCAATACATATATTTAGAACTTTATATAATTTGCATAAAGTGCCAAACCATAGCTGAGAGTGTCTTAAGTAATAAAAACATACTTACCAAAAGACACCCATCCACATATAGCAGATAGCCAAACCAGTACTAAAACAGTTCTTTAGTAGAGGTAATGGTAAATTTAAGAGTATATCGTCGATCTGAAAAGGGAGGTAGGAGATGAATCTCTACGACCGATAACAGAGAACCCATGAAAAAGACCCCCATTAGGGAAATCATCGTATCCAATAGGTGATACTCCCTTCACGTCCCTCTGACATTCGCTATACTCTGAGAGGAATCGGGCTTCAACAATGCTGAGAAGCGCATATCAACGTAGAAATCTTAGCACAAACTTACTTCACCACCTCCATAGGAGGCAAAGTTTGTAAAACTGAATTGTGGGTGTGGTGAGGGGTGTATTTATAGGCATTTTGAGGTTTGGGAAACTTTGCCCCTCCTGGTAGGATTGTATATCCCATATGTCACTAGCTCATGGACTCTTGCCAATTACATGAAATAAATGGTCATTACAGCCCCAATGTTAGTGTTGGCATCAATTTATGTGCCCAAAACACAATTGGGCCAGGCTAAAAACAATTGAAAAATATCAGTTACTTTCAAAAATGAGAAGTACAGCACCTATGCCAGGGTTGGCATCAATTTCTGTGCCCGAAACTCCATTGGGCCAGGCTAAAAACAATTGCATGTCATGAAGGAGAAACTATTCTGTATATATTCATAGTGAAATCAGTGGCCCAATGGTTATTAACCCTTTAAAAATATCAGTTACTTATTCACAAATGAGAATTACAGCACCAATGCCAGTGTTGGCATCAATTTCTGTGCCCAAAACACCATTGGGCCAGGCTAAAAACAATTGCATGTAATGGAGGGGGATATACCCTGTATATATTCAAAGTGAAATCAGTGGCCCAATGGTTATTAACCCTTTGAAAATATATGATACTTATTTAAAAAAATGATAATTACAGCACCAATGCCAGTGTTGGCATCAATGTCTGTGCCCAAAACAAAATTGGGCCAGGGAAAAAACAATTGCATGTCATGGAGGGGAATCTACCCTGTATATATTCATAGTGAAATCAGTGGCCCAATGGTTATTAACCCCTCGAAAATATCTGTTACTTATTCAAAAATGGTAATTACAGCACCAATGCCAGTGTTGGCATCAATTTCTGTGCCCAAAACACCATTGGGCCAGGCTAAAAAACAATTGCATGTCATGGAGGGGGATCTACCCTGTATATATTCATAGTGAAATCAGTGGCTCAATGTTTATTAGCCCCTCGAAAATATCTGTTACTTATTCAAAAATGGTAATTACAGCACCAATGCCAGTGTTGGCATCAATTTCTGTGCCCAAAACACCATTGGGCCAGGCTAAAACCAATTGCATGTCATGGAGGGGGATCTACCCTGTATATGTTCATAGTGAAATCAGTGGCCCAATGGTTATTAACCCTTTGAAAATATCTGTTACTTATTCAAAAATGGTAATTACAGCACCAATGCCAGTGTTGGCATCAATTGTTGTGCCCAAAACACCATTGGGCCAGGCTAAAAACAATTGCATGTCATGGAGGGGATCTACCCTGCATATGTTCATAATGAAATCAGTGGCCCAATGGTTATTAACCCTTTGAAAATATCTGTTACCTATTCAAAATAGTAATATTGCTATTGGTGCCAGTGTATGCCCTTTTTTCCAGGTTGTATATCCAATTGTTGTATAAAGGGATTATACCTCTGCGTAACTGCATTATATGAATCATATTATTATTTAAATAAAACCTATATTTTTTTAAAGTCAATTTAAAGCAGTCTGACAAAAAAATTGAATAAGAAACCAACTTCCATGAATAAGAAACATAATTTCACGAATAAGAAACAACTTCCTTGTCATTGACTTAGAGCTGATTTAGTTTGGCCCTTACATTTGCACATAATACTCATGCCAAATCATACCTCGTTTTTAGAAATATCTTTCGTTTGCACTACAGTAGTACCATATTTGAAAATGCCATCATATGACAAGAAAATGAAATATGATGTATATGATTAATAACGGCACTAAAGTCATACTTTCCTAATTATTTCAAACATACAACCCATGCCCCTGCATTTAACAATGGTCTACTTTCCCAAACCTTAGGATTTCACATCTATATTGTTCAATAGCAATATTTGTCACCAATTATGCATACAATTAATATTAATGTAATATATCTACTATAAATGTTAGATTTATTAACCCTTTCAGGACCAATATTTTCACAATTAATTTGTGCACATAGAACCAGAGCTTTTTAGCTATTTTGACATGTTAATAATGGACCATGATTTTCTCCTTTTATAATTAGTGCACCCATATATATTATATATTTTTTTAAGGACAGATATGGCTTTCTTATAATAGCTATATATATATATATATATATATATATATATATATATATATATATATATATATATATATATATATATATATATAAAGTAGAGAGGAGGGGTGGAAGGCCCCTAGCTCACCCTATAGCGCTACTAAAACGAGAATCAAGTACCTCTAAATTGGGCACCTCTATATACTATTATCTCTGTTGGATATACCGGCAGCCAGTCCCTCATAGCAAGAGGAGTCCCTTGACACCTCTTATAATAAGAACATAGGAACAAAAGAGAAGCAGGATGGCGCTTAGTGCAACAGAGTGTTAGAAAAACTGATATTATACAGTATCATAAAACAAGGACAGAAATAAAAAATAGTCAAAGTAAGGATGATTACAAATAAATAAATAAATACACAGTCCAGAATTGCTGCAACACAGTTAGTAGATGTTTATAACTGTATCTTCATGAATCTCTCCCCCTTGGATGTGCACTTACTTTAAGCTAGCTCAATCCTATGAGGTAAGGATGAAACAGTATCGCTGAGAGGCTTGGTACCCCCAGAAGTATGGATCAGCCGAACAATTAGGTTTCATTATGTGCAAACTCCAATAGTAAACCCCTTGTCTGTGTTCAGAATTCAACGTGCCACTTGTAATCTTGTACTCTCAGGTCGATGCGAACTTTCGATCTCAGTCAATTTCCATAGAGCACCCTTATGTGCTAGTAGACGCAGGCTGGCAGTATAAAGGTGTGTCAGCTCACCTCCTCCGGACAGCTGCACGTAGTCCAGGGACAGCTCAAACACACTCACAGTGATATACCAAGCAGTAGGCCCAACACTTATGTGCACCTGGCAATTAGGGCTTGTAAACACTGTTGTAGTTTAAAAAATTATTTATTTAAACCATATGAAATTCAAACAATACATTGTTAAAGGGACATGAAAACCATTTTTTTGTTTTCATGATTTAGAAAGAGCATACAATTACAAACAACTTTCTAATTTACTTCTATTATCTAATTTGCTTCATTCTCTTGATATTCTTTGCTGAAAAGCATATCTAGATATGCTTAGTAGCTGCTGATTGGTAGCTGCACATAGATGCCTCCTGTGATTGGTTCACTGTGTGCATTGCTATTTCTTCATTAAAGTATATCTAAAGAATGAAGCAAATTAGGTAATAGAAGTAAATTGGAATGTTGTTTAAAATTGTATTCTCTACCTTAATCATCCCTATCCCCAGAGAGAAACTTCTGAAAACTAAACAGAACACAAGACAAACAAGACAGGGAGTAACTTTTGTAACTACACAGTGTTCAATATCCCCAGGTATGCGAGATTATACGCAAACATTTTCCATTGTTGTTGGCAGAGGACAAACTAGTGGATACTGTGAAAACAGGACTAAGATGTGCATATAGAAAGAGCCTTACCTTAGGCTCTATCCTCTCACCAACACTACTGAAGCCGGACAAACCCAAACAAAGCTCCTGGCTCAAACACACCGGCATGTACAAGTGTGGACATCGAAAATGTAAACCCTGTGAGTTTGTTAACATCACAAAAGAGTTTACTAGTGAAAAAACAAAAAAACAATATCAGATCAGATCTTGCATGAATTGCAAGACGGAGTCAGTGGTTTATTTGATTGAGTGCACTTTGTGTAAGATCCAGTATATAGGACTCACCTCACGTGACCTAAATACTAGGATCAGAGAACATTTGTCTTCATTTAACACCAAGAGGGCATCAACCCCTATAGTTCAACACTTCAGGGTTTTTCATGATAATAATCTTCAGGGTTTTATCTGGTGTGCTATTGAGAAGGTCAATAGACCTACCAGGGGAGGGGATGTTGACACACTTCTCGCTAGACGTGAAGCTTTTTGGATTTTCACAATGGGCACCCGGGTGCCGGATGGATTAAATTCCAGATATGATGTCTTAAATCTCTGGGAATAACCATAACAGTTCGAAAGATTTTCTTTCTTTCATTATCACTGTGCTTGCAATATCTCAAATAGCCCCATTTTCTTTATTTGGTTGCCTTCCTCATCCATAATTATCCCCTTTTGTCCCCTCCTTTGTTTCATTATTACCATCATTATGACCTCTCACATGTCTAATACTTTTTCCTTATATATACATACTCCACATACACAGCTTGGAATATCTATATGTTTGCTCCTATGCATATCAGTGTACTTGTGTACATTTGTTCATACATGGACAGGGATATTAACAAGACTAATTGTTGCTCTTATGCAGATCAGCAAACAACCTCACTAACATTATTATTCTCCATTTTTATTTATTTTTTATTTATTATTTATTTATTTTTGTATTTTGTATTTTATAGTTACATTATTCATTATCAATAATTCGATTTCCACTTATTTATCATTTCATTCTATATTTCCCCACTGAGCTTTTAGGGTTACATATTACATCCTCAGAGATTACTACTATGCATAGGGCTCTTACGATGTTTTTTATATATATAGTATTATTAAGCTACATTTTAGTAGGACGGCTTTAGAGCCCTATCCTGCTCAGGCCATTTACTATAGCAGCACAGAATAATGCCCTATAAGCCACTACTCAAGGTGGAATATAGCATCACTTTTTATAAAACTATAAAATATAACAGAGCGTGTATGTATGTATATATTATATTATTTTATATATTACCCTGGTTTCATTGCTTCTATTGTGGGCACAGAGTTTTGCGTATTTGTAGTACAATGTTCTGGTCTATATTATGTAAGGACCACAGTGGAAATCCGCTCCCTTTAATAGGACTTGTGTGGAATTCTGCTCCCTTTAATCAATTTAACTTAAGTTTTTTATTATTGTCTCTTCTTTGTATGCCTCCAAAGTGTGTATATGTATATGTTTTTGCCCGGACATATTATTTTTGTCCGTCTTGTAACACCTGACACTTTTATATTCATCACTTACACAGTAGGCAGTCTATTCCTTTTACATTGTTTGTGCGTGCTGAACTACTCTTAGGCATTAATGTATCAATCAGGTGTGTTCAGGTCTAGTCTGAGGGCGGGTTTTACTATTAGCGAATCACATTTGTTTGAATCCCTTTTAAACAGGTGTGGGGCACAACACTGTAGGCTATGACTACGGATCATTTCCGAAACATGTAAGCCATACAGTGCTGCGCCCTCAGCACCTTTCACATCGTTTGCTGTGCTTCTTCATGTTTTAAACTACGAATAAAGAATAAAGGATTATTGTTTTAATGCAGCTGGGACCGTCTTTCTTTGAACATTCTACCTTATTCATGAAAGAAAATGTTTGGGTATAGTGTCCCTTTAAAAGCTGGTGGGTATACAGTCTGTACCCCCAGATATACATTGTGTTTCTCAGCATTTACAATGTTTTCTCAGGCCTGAGAAAACATTGTAAATGCTGAGAAACACATTGTATATCTGGGGGTACAGACTGTGTATACCCACCAACTTTTAACACTGTTTTGTCTGAATTTCATATGGTTTTAATAAATCAGTTTTTAAACTACAACAGTGTTTACAAGCCCTAATTGCCAGGTGCACATAAGTGTTGGGCCTACTGCTTGGTTTATCACTGTGAGTGTGTTTGAGCTGTCCCTGGACTACGTGCAGCTGTCAGGAGGAGGTGAGCTGACACACCTTTATACTGCCAGCCTGCGTCTACTAGCACATAAGGGTGCTCTATGGAAATTGACTGAGATCGAAAGTTCCCATCTACCTGAGAGTACAAGATTACAAGTGGCACGTTGAATTCTGAACAAAGACAAGGGGTTTACTATTGGAGTTCGCACATAAAGAAACCTAATTGTTCTGCTGATCCTTACTTCAGGGGGTACCAAGCCTCTCAGCGATACTGTTTCATCCTTACCTCATAGGATTGAGCTAGCTTAAAGTAAGTGCACATCCAAGGGGGAGAGATTCATGAAGATACAGTTATAAACATCTACTAACTGTGTTACAGCAATTATGGACTGTGTATTTATTTATTTATATGTAATCATCCTTACTTTGACTGTTTTTTTTTATTTCTATCCTTGTTTTATGATACTGTGTAGACTGAATAATATCAGTTTTTCTAACACTCTGTTGCACTAAGCGCCATCCTGCTTCTCTTTTGTTCCTATATATATATATGAAAAAATAGAGTGGACAAGCGCACAAGAAGGCACTCCTAGTGAAGATCGTCTATGACAATATTATTCAATGCAAGAGATATACAAATGCACACTCACGTGGTTTAACCCCATCAAGTATGAGGTATAGATAAGGCACTTGTTTAAAGCTGGTGTCTGTTTTTGGTCTCCTTGTTTTTCCTGCTTCAATCCTGTTCCTCTTTATCCTGTTAAAGCCAGGACCAGTCTCCCAGAAGGTGATAGGGGTTTGAGTTAGTAGCCCTCTGGGTGTAGGAGGGATCCCAAGGTAAGGGAGGCAGTGTGAAACCAGTGTATAAAATGTGTGCAATTTATTTAATATCCAAACACATACTGTATGTATATATATATATATATATATATATATATATATATATATATATATATATATATATACAGTCAATATTTGAACTCAGCTCTGTTGGTTAAAATATTCTCTGCTGGAATCCAATATGCTGCATAAACAGACGTTTAAAATAAAAGCTAAAATCAGTCTGCAGTGTAAGCGATTCTCTTATGTGTTTGACAATGTGCAATTATGCCTTACACTGGAACCATTACTTTGCTACTGTTTACAATGTAAAATAAATATCTATGCCATAAACCATGCAGGAATACTGTTAACCTGATCACACTGTTATGTGTGCGATCTCTGGTTTGTAGCCTGCTGTGGTATTTGCACAGAGTATGTGTTACGTGTGGTGGGGGACGGGGCCTGATGCGTTTCGCAGCGCTATTGGCTGCTTTATCAGATGTCACCTTTGATGAAGCAGCCAATAGCGCCAGGCCCGCCACACGCCCCTGAAGTGTCGGAAGATTAAAGATAGTCTCTTATGGAGGATAGTTTTACTTAAGATGTGTGAACTGTAAAGTAAACAAAGACGGAGGGATAATATCTCCTGAGGGGGGGTTATTGAACAGGGGGGACTTTAATCATGTTTGTTATGTAATTTTGTCTGCTAATGTGTAGTGATATTTGGGCTTGTGGCTATATCGGAACATAACAGCCTTTTTTGTCAGGCTGCGCAGCCCTTGTGGCTTTGGCGCGTTTTTAGATGGCTTGCACGGTGTACCTTGTGACCGGGCGGGGTCACGTTTCAAGTCACCATTTCCGTATTCCTGACCGCGTGGCAACGGAGAGAGTCTGTTTCGCTAGTTGTCATAATAACATGGACTGTTGAATTTCCACAACAAGAGATCAATAAATACAAGAAGAGCATTAATCAACAGAAAGAACAGATGGTCAAGAATTTACCTTTGGATGAATATAAGAAGTTTGTAATGGAGGTTGAGAAGTCTGTCAGCAAATATTGGAAGCATTTGGAAAGCCGTAAACGTCTCAAATTCATCAGAGACGAACAGGATTACTGCCATGGAACGGTCTATAGGTGGCGCCAGAGTACAGGTTTTGGTAAAAATGTGCACAACATTGCACGAGAGCAAAAGCGAAGGATGAGACAAATTCCAGCACAGGAAGAAAGGCATAGTGGGTCAGAGTCCTCTGCAAGTTTTTTAACGGAGGACTCAGACATCGACTCCATCGCGCCGGTAGGAAGCACAAGAGGAAAGGCACCCGGTCAGCCGATGAAGTCAGAGCGACAACAACCACATCGAATGTGTGGGACCCAGTGAGGACACTATCGCTATTAGCTCCAGGGATGCCGGTCGAGACGGAGGTTCAGCCGAAAGAGATATTAAGGTATGAGTGGGCATGTCACACAGAAAATGTACATAATGCTACAAGAGACAGTGTTATTGATTACAACACGAAGATAGCTGAAAACTGTGTCCAACAAATAAGCAAAACTCACTTTGATACTGAAATGGCTGATGCCCGTGACCGACTAAAGCGACAAAATAGCATAGAAGTTAGACAGAGTAACACCACTATGACCCTGGATAAATTTAATTGCGACCATACCTGTAACCTAATTGACCATAATCTAACCACACGGACTGTGAATATAAAGGCTGACAATACTTCAAAACTTCCATGTAGAGAATTGAGTGGAGCACAAGAATCACAATGTATACCGACAATTACCGGACTAATTGCTAATCTAAGTTCAGACCAGAAAGTGGACTCTGTTGAGCTTTTAAATAACTTTGCTCCAGATGAAAAATTGGGACTTAAAACTGCCCAAAATAACGTAATGGGTAATGCTGTGAGTGATTTACACAACAATTGCATGAATGTTTGGGCACTGCACTTTTTTTTACGATGAAGAGATGATGAATGTGGGAGAACATGGTTTAGAACACAGTATAAATATAAAGGGAAGAAATGGTAACACCATGCACCATGTATCAACCACATATAATGATAATTTAGTTCACAATTTGTCTACACATGTTTTAACTAAGGAACAAGATGCAGCTTTAAATAAAGGCTTATCTTATTGCTTGGGAAATTTTTGCAATTAATTTACGGTACAACAGAACCTTCAGAGGTTTTTTAGGAAATTAAAATTGAAAATATACTTTTCTATGCAAAAAGATAACACGTATTCACTAAACACGAACACTAAGGGTAATACCATAACATTCATATACACAAAAGAATTTGGTATATCCAAGAAAAGCACTTTCACACCTACCACTACTCACAGTGCAGCTAACTATATCAATCTAGTACAGAGAGAGGTACATAACCTTTTTAGAAGGGAAAGGAAGAAGAAACTGGTACAAAAAAAAAAGAGATAAGATAGCAATTGAAGCTTTAAAGAAAAATAAAGAGATTATCATCAAAGAGGCCAATAAGGGCGGAGCCATTGTGGTACTAAATAAATCAGATTACATTGAGGAGATTAATAGACAACTATCAGATAATCAGGTATATCAGGAATTGCCATGGGATCCAACTACCCAGATCAATAAAGAAATTGAAAGTGTTCTTAAATTAGCTGTACAAAAAGAAATAATAACGGAAAGATTTAAAGATGCCCTGTATGTCACTAATCCAATAAAACCAGTATTATATGTATTACCAAAAATACATAAAGCAAAAGAAAAACCACCTGGACGCCCCATTGTTGCAGGGATAGGGTCTATTTTTTCATCCATTGCCATTTTTTTAGATAGAGTCCTACAGCCATTTATTAAAAAAACAACGTCTTATGTTAAAGATACAAATGATTTTATATTAAAACTGAAAGATCTTGGCTATATTGGGGAGAAATTTATATTATTCTCACTGGATGTTTCAAGCTTATATACCTCTATCAAACTTTCAAGTGGCATTTCAGCAGTAGAAAATATTCTGAGAGATCTGAGAGTAACTACACTGAAGGGGAGATCTGTTTTTTGATTGAATTACTCTCAATTGTACTGTATCATAATTATTTTTTATTTATGGATACGTATTATTTGCAAAAACAGGGGACTGCAATGGGCTCCAACGTCGCCCCCACATACGCCAACATTTTCATGAATAGCTTTGAGGAATACTTTGTGTACCCTCATAGCTTGTTCCAACTCTATGGTGCCTCTTGGTGGAGGTACACAGATGATGTGTTTGGCGTGTTTTGGGGGGGGCGACATTGGTAGCCTATTGTCTTTTGTCCAAAATCTGAACAATTCGGTCAGAGGTTTAAAATTTACTTTGAATATGAGTGAGATTGGTATTGAATATTTAGATACATATGTGTATGTTGAGGGTGGTTTTCTAAAAACGGATCTCCATACAAAGAATACAGACAGAAATAATTTGCTTCAATATGGGAGTTGTCATCCAGACACTGTATTTAAGGCCATTCCAAAAAGTCAGTTCACTAGAGTGAAACGTATAGTGTCAGATGAGACTAAGTGTAAATATAGATTGACACAAATGGCTAATACATTTAAACTACTTCCCTATCGGTTAGATTTAGAGTTGGGCGGTAGCCGTCAAAACCAGCGTTAGAGGCTCCTAACGCTGGTTTTGGCCGCCTGCTGGTATTTGGAGTCAGTCAGGAAAGGGTCTAACGCTCACTTTTCAGCCGCGACTTTTCCATACCGCAGATCCCCCTACGCCATTTGCGTATCCTATCTTTTCAATGGGATCTTTCTAACGCCGGTATTTAGAGTCTTGGCTGAAGTGAGCGTTAGAATTCTAACGACAAAACTCCAGCCGCAGAAAAAAGTCAGTAGTTAAGAGCTTTCTGGGCTAACGCCGGTTTATAAAGCTCTTAACTACTGTGCTCTAAAGTACACTAACACCCATAAACTACCTATGTACCCCTAAACCGAGGCCCTCCCACATCGCCGCCACTCTATTAAGATTTTTAACCCCTAATCTGCCGACCGCACACCGCCGCCACTTACGTTATCCCTATGTACCCCTAATCTGCTGCCCCTAACATCGCCGACACCTACATAATATTTATTAACCCCTAATCTGCCGCCCCCAACGTCGCCGCTACCTACCTACACTTATTAACCCCTAATCTGCCGACCGGACCGCACCGCTACTATAATAAATGTATTAACCCCTAACCCGCCTCACTCCCGCCTCAATAAACCTATAATAAATAGTATTAACCCCTAATCTGCCCTCCCTAACATCGCCGACACCTAACTTCAAGCATTAACCCCTAATCTGCCGACCGGAGCTCACCGCTACTCTAATACATTTTTTAACCCCTAAAGCTAATTCTAACCCTAACCCTAACACCCCCCTAAGTTAAATATAATTTTTATCTAACGAAATAAATTAACTCTTATTAAATAAATTATTCCTATTTAAAGCTAAATACTTACCTGTAAAATAAACCCTAATATAGCTACAATATAAATTATAATTATATTGTAGCTATTTTAGGATTAATATTTATTTTACAGGCAACTTTGTAATTATTTTAACCAGGTACAATAGCTATTAAATAGTTAATAACTATTTAATAGCTACCTAGTTAAAATAATTACAAAATTACCTGTAAAATAAATCCTAACCTAAGTTACAATTAAACCTAACACTACACTATCAATAAATAAATTAAATAAACTACCTACAATTACCTACAATTAAACCTAACACTACACTAGCAATAAATTAATTAAATACAATACCTACAAATAAATACAATTAAATAAACTAACTAAAGTACAAAAAATAAAAAAGAACTAAGTTACAAAAAATAAAAAAATATTTATAAACATTAGAAAAATATTACAACAATTTTAAACTAATTACACCTACTCGAAGCCCCCTAATAAAATAACAAAGACCCCCAAAATAAAAAAAATGTCCTACCCTATTCTAAAATTAAAATAGAAAAGCTCTTTTACCTTACCAGCCCTGAAAAGGGCCCTTTGCGGGGCATGCCCCAAAGAATTCAGCTCTTTTGCCTGTAAAAAAAAACCATACAATACCCCCCCCAACATTACAACCCACCACCCACATACCCCTAATCTAACCCAAACCCCCTTAAATAAACCTAAAACTAAGCCCCTGAAGATCTCCCTACCTTGTCTTCACCACACCGGGTTCACCGATTCGTCCTGGCTCCGACGTCTTCATCCAAGCCCAAGCGGGGGGCTGAAGATGTCCATGATCCGACTGAAGTCTTCATCCAAGCCGGAGCTGAAGAGGTCCATGATCGGGCTGAAGTCTTCATCCAAGCGGGAGCTGAAGAGGTCCATGATCGGGCTGAAGTCTTCTATCAAGCGGCATCTTCAATCTTCTTTCTTCTGGATCCATGGTCATCCCGCCGACACGGAACATCCATCTTCACCGACGACTTCCCGACGAATGACGGTTCCTTTAAGGGACGTCATCCAAGATGGCGTCCCTCGAATTCCGATTGGCTGATAGGATTCTATCAGCCAATCGGAATTAAGGTAGGAAAATTCTGATTGGCTGATGGAATCAGCCAATCAGAATCAAGTTCAATCCGATTGGCTGATCCGATCAGCCAATCAGATTGAGCTCGCATTCTATTGGCTGTTCCGATCAGCCAATAGAATGCGAGCTCAATCTGATTGGCTGATCGGATCAGCCAATCGGATTGAACTTGATTCTGATTGGCTGATTCCATCAGCCAATCAGAATTTTCCTACCTTAATTCCGATTGGCTAATAGAATCCTATCAGCCAATCGGAATTCGAGGGACGCCATCTTGGATGACATCCCTTAAAGGAACCGTCATTCGTCGGGAAGTCGTCGGTGAAGATGGATGTTCCGCGTCGGCGGGATGACCATGGATCCGGAAGAAAGAAGATTGAAGATGCCGCTTGATAGAAGACTTCAGCCCGATCATGGACCTCTTCAGCTCCCGCTTGGATGAAGACTTCAGCCCGATCATGGACCTCTTCAGCTCCGGCTTGGATGAAGACTTCAGTCGGATCATGGACATCTTCAGCCCCCCGCTTGGGCTTGGATGAAGACGTCGGAGCCAGGGCAAATCGGTGAACCCGGCGTGGTGAAGACAAGGTAGGGAGATCTTCAGGGGCTTAGTGTTAGTTTTATTTAAGGGGGGTTTGGGTTAGATTAGGGGTATGTGGGTGGTGGGTTGTAATGTTGGGGGGGGGTATTGTATGTTTTTTTTTACAGGCAAAAGAGCTGAATTCTTTGGGGCATGCCCCGCAAAGGGCCCTCTTCAGGGCTGGTAAGGTAAAAGAGCTTTTCTATTTTAATTTTAGAATAGGGTAGGGCATTTTTTTTATTTTGGGGGTCTTTGTTATTTTATTAGGGGGCTTAGAGTAGGTGTAATTAGTTTAAAATTGTTGTAATATTTTTCTAATGTTTGTAAATATTTTTTTATTTTTTGTACTTTAGTTAGTTTATTTAATTGTATTTATTTGTAGGTATTGTATTTAATTAATTTATTGCTAGTGTAGTGTTAGGTTTAATTGTAGGTAATTGTAGGTAGTTTATTTAATTTATTTATTGATAGTGTAGTGTTAGGTTTAATTGTAACTTAGGTTAGGATTTATTTTACAGGTAATTTTATAATTATTTTAACTAGGTAACTATTAAATAGTTCTTAACTATTTAATAGCTATTGTACCTGGTTAAAATAATTACAAAGTTGCCTGTAAAATAAATATTAATCCTAAAATAGCTACAATATAATTATAATTTATATTGTAGCTATATTAGGGTTTATTTTACAGGTAAGTATTTAGCTTTAAATAGGAATAATTTATTTAATAAGAGTTAATTTATTTCGTTAGATTTAAATTATATTTAACTTAGGGGGGTGTTAGTGTTAGGGTTAGACTTAGCTTTAGGGGTTAATACATTTATTATAGTAGCGGTGAGATCCGGTCGGCAGATTAGGGGTTAATAATTGTAGGTAGGTGGAGGCGACGTTGTGGGGGGCAGATTAGGGGTTAATAAATATAATATAGGGGTCGGCGGTGTTAGGGGCAGCAGATTAGGGGTACATAGGGATAACGTAGGTTGCGGCGGTGTACGGAGCGGCAGATTAGGGGTTAATAATAATATGCAGGGGTCAGCGATAGCGGGGGCGGCAGATTAGGGGTTAATAAGTGTAAGGCTAGGGGTGTTTAGACTCGGGGTACATGTTAGGGTGTTAGGTGCAGACTTAGGAAGTGTTTCCCCATAGAAAACAATGGGGCTGCGTTAGGAGCTGAACGCTGCTTTTTTGCAGGTCAAACAGCCCCATTGTTTCCTATGGGGGAATCGTGCACGAGCACGTTTTTGAAGCTGGCCGCGTCCGTAAGCACCACTGGAATTTAGAGTTGCAGTGGCGGTAAATATGCTATACGCTCCCTTTTTGGAGCCTAACGCAGCCCTTCTGTGAACTCTAAATACCAGCGGTATTTAAAAGGTGCGGGCGAAAAAAAGCATGCGTAGCTAACGCACCCCTTTGGCCGCAGAACTCTAAATCTAGCCGTATGTTAGTTGCTGAACAACTGTTCACAGTTACTAATGATACAATACAAATTAAGAAGGACAAGGAACAGGAGGTAAACCATATTATCTTTGTTACCCAATTTAGTAGACTTAGCCAAAAAATAACTAGCATACTAAAAAAAACACTGACATATTCTTAGAGACTGCAATCCACAGGTAAATGAATTTAAAGTAAATCCAATGGTAGCCTATAAAAGGAACCAGAGTATCAAGGACATGTTAGTTCATACTGACATAGGTAGTAGTAAACAAAGTATTCAGAGAACAATAGGTTAAAAAAGAAGTGGGTGTTATCCATGTCTTAGCTGCAGCAATTGCAACTCAATGATAAAAGGAGAATATTTCCATCACCCAATAAATGGGAAAAAGTTCCACATAAATAAATACCTAGCCTGTAGGGCCACTTATTCAATTTATCTTATCAAGTGCCAGTGTGGCCTAATTTATATCGGCGAGACCTGTAGAGAGTTAAGGGAAAGGATAACAGAACATAAGTCTAATATTAGATGTAACAACAAAGATGCTCCAGTGTCCTCTCACTTCCTCTCTATGGGTCACAATATTAGCCAACTAAGATTTCAAATTAGTGGATAGGCCAAGGAGAGGTGGGGATAGGGAACGCCTTTTAAAAATTAGAGAGATGTTTTGGATATTTAAATTAGGAGCCTTCATACCTAAAGGTATGAATAAGGATTTTTTTTTTTAAATCTTAATTTATATACCAATTCATTATACATTTCACAGAACAATGCGGAAAAAGAATGAAGGTAAAAACAAAACAAAATCAATTATCATACATAGCAGATATCAATATAATGTTTCTCTTGTAGAGATCCACCTATGAAGATATACATCAAACAATATCTCTGCCATTCAAGGAACTCGTCAATCTACTATTGCAAAAATCCTTTTACTCTTTGTACATGAATTGGAGAAATATATGGGTTAATATATAAGTAGGATACTTCCTCCCAAACTAACTACAAACTAGCTACGTGACTGGGCACTAACTGAAATTCTATATATCCCTGGGAGATAAAAAGTCACAGATTGACTCATGAATTTATTCAACCAGAAAGAAACCCTTTTCCAAAACTGACATATCCCCGGGCAATACCACAAACAGTGCAGTATATCTGCTTGAGGGGCAAAACAATGAAATCAATTCCCCTTAGATTTCTTATCCCATTTGGCTAACAGTTTGGGGGTAATGTATGAAAAATTGACCAGATAGCTGTGTGTTTCTTTCCAGGAAATAAACTTATATCCAGCCATCACTTTACTCTGTTTAATATCCTGAACTGCTAAATCTGGAAAAAAAATGTTGCCTTCTATTGCTAAGAGTTTCTAAGTGCATATTACCAAGGTTTTTCATTATCATTTTATACCAATTTGATATTGAATGATAACCTGCCCGATAAATCTGTAGCCCGCTTTCTATTATCCCCAAGTACAAATTACCAGAAAGGTTTAGTATTAAATGATTGTAGAATTGCCTAACCTGTAAGAAGGCAAAAAATGCTGCCTGGGAATGTCAAATTCTTCTTGAATCTGTATAAAAGCTTTAAACACCCCTGACTCTTTATCAATTAATTGCTCTAAATATTCTAATCCTTTTCTTTTCCAAATAAGAAATATACCAAAACTCAGTCCTGGCGTAAAGTCCGGATGCCCTAAAATGGGAAGAAACTTAGAATATCTAAAGTTTACCTTGAGATCTGTACAACATTTCTGCCATGCTTTGACCAAATTACTGATAATCTTAATATTTAATACCGATGATGGCAATTTAGCTACAGGGGTATGTAAAATAGCTTTTAAGACAAAGGGTTTTATTAAACTACCCTCTATATTCATAAAGGAAAAATTGTCTTTTTCCGTGATCCACTCGATTGCTATTTTTAACATTGTAACCTGATTATATAATTTAAGATTAGGAAGTCCAAACCCTCCAAATTCTTTATCTAGATATAGAGTATTTTTTGAAAGCCGCACCCTTCTTTTACCCCATATAAAGAGTTTACATTCTTTGTCATATCTCTTCATATTTATATTTTTAATAAAAATTGGAAGGTTCTATAGTATATACAACAAACGTGGGAATAAAAATATTTTCAGCATCATAATTCTGGCGGTCACAGAAATGGGTAATGGTCTCCATTTTTCTATTAACATTTTACTTTCTTGAAAACATTTGAGATAATTTAATGTATACTACAACCCAGGATTTGAACTTAGGTAAAGCCCTAGATATTTAATTTTTTCAACCTCTTGAAAAGGATGACGGAAGATATACTCTTTAGAACGGTTAATCCATAGTAATTCTGATTTTGCATGGTTAACTTTGTAGCCTGAAAACGAACCAAATTCATTAATTATTTTTAATAATATTGGAAGATCATCTGCGTATAGCGATAAGATTACATTACCATCTCCATCTTAATACCAGCTAACCGCTAGTGGTTCGAGAGGTTGAACAATAATGGTGTAAGAGGACAGCCTTGTCTGGTCCCTTTAGTCAAAGTTATTTTTGGGGAGAGTTGCCCATTTACACAAAGAGTAGAACATGGCGCCATATACTGTATATAAATGTGATAAAATTGAGAAAATTACCTGTTAGGCCGAACCGAGATAATGAAGTAAATAAATGCTCCCACACAATTGCATCAAACTTTTTATCAGCATATAAGGTTAAAAGGACAAAGTCTACCTCACAGGATTTAGATTCATTCTTAGCTTTATTCCAATAATGACTCAAAACTAATAAAACTTTCCGTATATTCTTTGATGAATTTCTTTCTGGCATGAATCCCGTTTGGTCGCTGTAAATCAAATTGTTGATGTATTTTTTCAATCTATCTGCAACTATAGCTGTAAGGAGTTTGTAGTCGTTATTTAACAATGATATTGGTCTGTATGCATTATGATTTTTAGGGTCTTTATCTTTTTTGTATATTAGAATAACCGTAGAAGGAAAAAAAAGACTAGATTCTGCGTGGTTCTTAATAAAATATTGATTAAATAAGTCTCGTAACATATCCCCAATTTCGTTTTTAAGTATTCTATAAAATTCAGCGGGTATTTGATCCGGCCCTGGAGCTTTATTTAATTGGACCTTATCTATAGCTTTTAATATTTCTTCTTCCATTATGGGTTGATTTAATTCTGAATGTTCCTCTGATGTTATTTGTGGGAGAGACAATTTATTCCAAAAATAGTCTTTGGCTTTTTCGTTACAGGGTCCCATCGTATATACTTCTTGATAATATTCATACATTACCCGTCTAATCTCACTTGACATTGTGAATCTTGTATCCCCTTTTTTAATGCTGCTAATTTTTTTCTTCTCATCATTTCCCCCCTTAGTTATTTTAGATATAATTTTGCTGACCTCCCATGATGGCTAGAGAAGGCATTCGACCTCCTATCCTGTTTTGCATTTTTAACTTTTATAAATCCATCTCTTTCTGATTTGGCTTTCATGTAGCTGGCCCAAGTAATATTATTCGGATTATTAATATATAATTTATGGTTATTTTTTAGTTGATTTGCCAATTGAATATCACGTGCCACCATTTTTTTTCCACTTAACTAAGTAAGCTTTTACTTCACCACATGGAACCGCCTTAGCAGCTTCCCAAAAAATCTCTATCTTATGATAATAATTTTGTTTTCTACCCTATATTGTTTCCATTTTTGAGCTAAAAATCTATTATAATCAATATCCTGTAGAAGGTATTTAGGGGGGGAAAAATTGTTGACCCCTGTCTTTCGTTGTCTGATACCATCTATAGATAAACCGATTATCGCATGATCAGAGATAACTATATCATCTATCATAGGGTTTAAATCAAGAGACAACATAGTTTAATTTATTAGAAAGAGATCTATACGGGACATTGCTTTGTGTGTCTTGGACACACAGTTGAAAGATCTTAGCTGGAAATAGCTGGATACATACGTCTGGCCTGAACACCTTTTTGGATTAAAGTCGTACAGTAAGGGGACATTTCTCTTCTCTACGTTTCATCGTAGTTTCACTTGAAAAATCCTGAAATAGAAGAATTTTCTCCTGTCCTAACATTATTGGGTTTTTTTTTTGTTTTTTTGTGTAAACTGCCTCATAATTATTAATTTATCTTGAAAGTTTAAGTATTTTACCATAATAGGTCTAGATTTATATGTGCCATTACTATCTGCTTTAGGGGTACCCAGTCTGTGTGCCCTTTCCACTAAAAAGGATGAATCAGAAGTTTGAAGACCCAACAATGTTGGTAAATCTTTAGAGGCAAATTTAATTAAATCTTGGGACTAGCCGGTATCCGAGAGGTCAATTATTTTCATGTTGTTCCTACGTGAGCGATCCTCTAACTCCTCTACCTTAGCATGTAAATTTTTAGTTACATCATCATGGGCTTTAAACAATTTTTTTGGGATACCCATCTGATCCTCTAGGTCAGATACTCTCGCTTCTGCCTCTGCTAGTCTTCTGGAAAACTGTCTAACCTCTTCCGTAAGACCTGATATCTCCACTTTAATTAGATTAAATTGTGGCAACATTAAATCCGAAATTTGTTGAAGCAAACATTGGGGGTCATAGTTGCCCAGTTGTAACTCCTGCACATCCATACTCTGCTCTAAATCAGGGCTTTTTTTTTCTCACATTGTTTAGGTGGCATTGCTGGCGATTTGTTTTTTGACTGAGTGACAAATCTTTCCATTAAAGGAAAAAAAATGGAAAGAGAAAAAAAAAATAGTGCATGAATATTAAACCACAAACTAGTGCGCGTAGAGTCTAAAACTCCACTATTGCTGTAGCATTTTAATGCTAAGTGTATTTAAACAAAATATACAATATATTGTATCAGGAAAAAAAGGGTGAATCTTGTTGTCCCCTTCCCCCCCCCTTTAATATAAATAAAGAAGTGAAGTTTTGTGCGATGTGTGAGAAGTACAAATTAATCAGAAGAGCTTATAATAACTCTAACATATGTGATTTTGACGCCTAGCACAGATTGAATCAGGTTAGTACTAAGACAATAAACACTGCTATGAAATAACAATTAGCCTCATGATCTTATAAAGGGGGTATTAAACACTGGTGAATCTATACAGATTGTTTTTGTGCGGCAATTTAACAGTATCTATTATTTTGATATCAATCTCTTATATGTGGAACTAACCAGGTCCTACGGGTCACAATTACAAATCATACTACGAACTTCCCTTGTCACCTTTTACTCTAATGGAGCCAATTATGTTGAAACAGTGAGAGGTCACAGGGTACTACAAGGAAGTATAAGACAAATTTCTCAACAAATTTTGGCAGAATTTCAAAGTTACAATATAACAATATCAATATCAAGTTAACATACACCTATACTCATCAGGGCTAAGACCATAACATCATAGAAATAATGCAAGGCCTTGATCTCAGCTTTTTGGCTCAATGATGTTTAGCCAGATTATTCCAGCAAGGACTAAATGGTCAGTTAACCAGACTGTGATCAACACCCATCTTTAACCACTTCGGCACACCACAACCACAATCAGGTCCCTAAGGTACAGGATTTAATACACTTGGCATAATCCGAACAATTGAACTTGAACCAGTTACCACTGATGTGCCCAGCACATCATATAGGTTTTTAGTAAAATTTTATAGATCTTGCACCCCAGGACTTTGGTTTAATGGTTGTATAGTGTCCCAATATTAATTTACCACTTCCCGGCTCCTATATAGAGGGCTTGATTTTATAACAGGGCACTTAGATACCCCTTAACAGGAAAACAACACTTTAACAGCCTTCTCCTTTGGGCACCAATGATTTCCAGTATGAGCTTTCCCAGGAGCTTTTCCATATATCCCACACCGATTTACTCCTTTAATTTATGCGTAAGTTACTTAGTATATGGGTATTATAACTCTCCTCACTATAGGTATCTGTTGTGATATGGTTCTCCCCCTTATAATAGCCCACTATTACACAATGTCTCTGGTGGATTTTCCAATATTACCGGCAAAAAGAAAGACGTTTAAAACCTTCCACAACAAGCACATACAGCATGGGTGGTGATAAATATTCTTATATGATACTTGCGGTTTTTCCTCTGGTTCTCTTTAGCAGTTTGAACACCTGTTCCCAGCTACTTCACTGGCGCCTTCCTTTACCCAGCTCCAAACGTGATACCTCTCGTCTGTCCCCAGGTGGAAGGTGCAAAGGGATTATGAAGATTTTCTCTAGCCGCTATATGGAACACTCTTGTTTCTGCCTTTGTGTAGAGAGGAATCAGCAACAGCCTCTGACGTTACACGTCGCTCCGTAGAACTGAATCACCACCCAGCTCTACAAGTGCCGCATGTGCTTGTGGCCAGTGCCATCCGGCCTCTGCTGGCTGATAAGGCTTCCGCCCAAAGCTAGGCGATCTTTTCCTTCCATGGCCGGGTTCGCTTTCCTCGGCAATAGGGGTATTATTTGAGGGGATGTTGAAGTATTAGCTCTTCTCTCTTGAGCTGCATAACGCACGTTCCTGCTTCACGCTCGTTCCAACGGAAGCACCCATGAATAAGGATTTTGATTGTAACCTGTTTCTTTAAATCTAATTTGTTGGTATCAACCTTGCCATTCTGTCAGTATAGATATAAATTATTTTCCTCATTTTGGATAATTCTGCTAATATTGTGCAAAATTACTCTTTTAAAATGTATATGTGGGTTTTATGTTTTACAGTTTTATTTTTTTGCAAAAATTATTTTCATGTGATCATCTAAAATAAAACATAGTTGGGATATGTTATCATCTGCGTCCTCAAGATGTTAGTATTGTGCAAATTGGTTGCTCACATAAAAATAAGTAACAGGTGATGGTATATAAGGTCATTAACCTGTGTATTTTCAAATGTACATGACTAAGGGCCTATAGCAGACCTGATACATTGTATTTCTTTTTCTATGGACCCTATGTGAAACAATAAAGGTCTTTTTTAAATTTTGGAGGCTGGAATAACCTTTTTTGCTGATTGGATCGCTAGTTGTCTGGGTCATAGGATGTGGTAAATGCCCCAGCCATTGGAGATTTAAGGTGACGTTTTATTTTTCCTTTCCTATCCATAATTTCTATTCTAGTTATGGAGGACTCTGATTTTTTGGAGACAGATATCTCTGATTCAGATTCTACTTCTTGCGAAAAGTATGAAATGGCCTGGGTAATCCATGCCCATCAGTTATGTTCTGCATGCCGCTTTAGAGTGCTCTTTTCTCCCGATCCAGGGAACTTAGAGTTCACCGAGCCATCCACCCCTGGGGGCCCCAAATTGCTCGGTACCCTAAAACCTTCTTTGGCTACGCAAGCAGGTGACCCTAATGCTATTACCCCTTCTCCGGAAAGGCGGCTTGTTTCCTCCAGAGGTTACGGCACGGTTCCGCATGGCCATTTCTTTGGCATTGGCGCATTTACATCTTCCAGGGAGATTCTGTCCATGTTCGGTGAACCAGGGCTCGTCAGGCGAAGGATCGTCTGGGTCAGATCAGCCCTCTGGGGAAGCGGTTGCCTCTGAGGCTTCAGGGGCCCAATCCTCGGGGTCAGGGTCGTCAGTTCCTCAGCAGAGGTAAGTCTTGCTTTTCATTATAGATTGGGGCACCTTCTTGTCCTGCTGCGGCATGTTTTGGCAGTGCTGGAGGATCCCAGCCTGGAGGGGTTGAGGTGTCCTTGGTCTTCCGCTCTGGACGGCAAGCTGGGTTAGACGTGGGGGGATGAAGTTAATCTCCTTGTTGTCGCCAGTTTATCTTTTTCTTTGTGTATCTTATTCCAGTTATGAGCTACGGGAGAATGGGATCTCTGATGGGCTGGCCCTGTCAGATTAACCATTTTTCTTGGGCGTTCACCTGTGAATGCTGCCCTCTTTTTCGTTAATTTGGTTAGGTTGTATTTGTTTTGTTTTTTAAAGCTCATGTTTGTTATACTTTTTCCGTTGGTAAACATTTCTTCTCTGGAATTCGATACTAGTGATTTTGTGGTTGCTTGGACACTTCTGTGGAAGTTGTATGTTAAGATATTATTTGCATAGTCTTAAGTTTTATCGATCCCTTATAGGGTTTCAAAATTTCTGTGAGCTGGTTCATTTCCGGAATGCCCTCTGTAGCAGGCTAGTCCTGGTCGGGCGCTGGTTTCTGTTCCTTAAGGGTCTATACCATCCACGTGGTGCTGGGATATCTGGTTGACCTGGTTGGGTGGTGAGTTTTCTCTAAGACGAGAGGTTTATTATGCTTGGGTTCCTCCTTCAGCACGTTATATCCCTGTGAATAGGGATTGCCAGGGAGAGGAACTCCATGAGAGTTTAATTTTTCTTTTAAGACTATGCCCTTGACGGGGCTAAGAGAGGAGGCCTTTTTGTTTATGATGTCAGGCTGGTTCTCGTTGCTTCTTTTTGGGTGGGGCATCAAGGGGTTTGTTCAGTCCTCTTGGTCCTGCTCCAGTTTGTGGGACCTGGACGGATCCTGCTATGAAGCACTCCAAAAGGTCTTTGACCTCGGGGCTAGTTCTCTCCATTTCCATTTGGGCTGGAGTTTTAGACGTCTCCTTAACTTGGAGTACCAGGTTGGGTTTTTTTTTTTCTCCCTCCTATGGTATGCTTTTATTAATCTACTCTCTTTAAAAAATTTGACCTCGGTACTTCTTCATAAGGAGCAAAGTGTCTTAGACTTCTTTCCCTTGTCGAGGGATGGTTGGTAGGTCATCGGTTTTGGAGGATTGGGCATTTTTGTCTGCCTTTCTTTCTCATACTGCTTCTCGTCTGCTCCCATGTTTTTAGGGACTATAGAGAATGCGTTGATCTCTTTGGTGGTCCTGGAGCTACCCTTTCTTACATCATATCAGTTGATATGTTGGTTTTGGGATATCGATGTTCGTCATCCTGTTGTAGAAGCACAGAAAAAAATGGAGCACTAAAAATAAGCAGCTATATGTGAGATCGAAGGTATGCTTAAAACAACAAATAACTATGAAAATACTATAAAATAAAACTAATATATATATACATATACAATCTTATTACAATTTATTAATCAAACAATAAATGCAACCACTGGTGGTATATGGAAATAAAATAAAATAATGAGGCCTCAAAAAAACGACCAAAGAAGATAAAAGTCTCAACAAAGTTGAGAGTCCCAACAAAGTTTAAATACCAAATGTCCAAAAATGTATTCTAGAACAATTAAATTTAATGAATCAATGTTCAGATGGTATCCTATGTTAAGTTCCTAAACATTAGGCCAGTTCCATATAGAAAGCAACGAGGGTAAAAATAGGTGAGTAAAAATTAGGTGAGTAGAAATATGTGAGGGGGGTCGCGTAAAGGATCTGCTGTGTAATACAACTAAGTATGATACACTTCACTATGATAATTTACGTTCTGGGGTCATCTGAGTCCGTGACTCTTTCTTTCTCCATAATCCAAAATCCTTTTTGATTTCTCTGCTCTTTAAGATTTGTGGCTTGGCTACCCTTAGATACGACGTCCGGTATCCAACCTCTCAAGAAACTGACATTCTCTGTTGTGGGTAACGTGTTCTGGTCCCAAGTTCTGGGTCACATTCTCCAATTAAAAGAGCGTATTTCCGGGTTTGTAGAAGATGATCCGTATGTAGAAAGTATACAACGTTCCAAAGCGAATGTATTCAATACTTTTTGCATCCAACTCGTCAGAGTGCTCTGATCCAAGTATTAGAAACGGTTTAACATCATCTACGCGTTTCAGCTTTACAGTCTTTTTCAAGATGGAACTTCTCATACCCATACTCCCCTATTTATCTGCCAATTTCTTAATTGATGTTCTTTCTTCCTTTGATTCTTAAAGGTGTATTCATTTCTTTTACCAATATCTTGGAGGTTTCCGTGGAGCCAATGAACTTGCAGTGTTTAATCATCATACGTGTTAAAAATCTGAATAGTCAATGTTAAATGTTACTGGAAGGTACCCAGATGGATTGTTTCTGATTTTGCAGCCTCTGTTGCTGAGGTGTGCTTTTTATTGGCAGCTTCTTAGCTGTCGGTCTGGAGGGTATTGTCCCTTGATTTTTGGAAAAGTTTATTTTATGTCTCTGGGATGCTTACTGAATGTCCAGGGCCCTAGGGCTTTGGATGGGCTGTGCTTGCATCTTCTAGGGTTCTCCGTATGAGGCATTCCTATCGTACCTCAGGGGTTCCTAGTCTGTGACTGGCTCGGTTTCCAGTGCTGGTTGTCCATTTAATCCAGGTGCCCGGTTGTTTGGTATTGACTAAGATATCTGGCCGGACCTCCTAGTTGGATCCCAAGTGTTTCAGCCCTTAAGGTTGAGTCATCTGCTTGCTCCTTCGGGTGGAGACTTGAGAAGAGCTTGATGGCTTGTTAGCTGCCTAGCAAGCGGGAGATTGATCTCTTATTCAGCCATTTCACTTTATTGGTGGGTTCGCTGGCTGTCTGTTTGGCTCATGAACCGGCTGTTACAGCCGGAGGGTGCCCTTTCAGTCGGTTCTGTTTTTTGCCATCTGTTCGATGACATATGCTCCGTGCCTGTGGGTGGGTGAGCAGGTGTCTTTTCTTTTCCCTCCCCTTAGGGGGAGCGGGTTATATCATGGTGTCCATCTAATGTTTGGAGGGGGTCCCTCGACCTTGTGGTACAGTCATGTTGAGGTGGATTCTGGTATTGTGTTATCACTGTTGTGTCAGTGTGTGGTCTCCCTTTGTCTGGGAGTTCAACTTCCTGTAGGAAAGGAATCTGGGTCTGGGTTTTGGAACCCGAGATCATACTACTTTCTGTTCCGGCTTGGTGGTTTAGCATGCCAAGCTTGTTACGTATGGTCAGGGTTTGCCTACCTTTTGTTACCATTTAGTCCTCTTTTGAGTTCTGGGTAATATGGGGATTTATTTAATTCTTTATTTTCGGACATGCCAAGCGTTTTTGGTGCTGGGCCTTGTCTCAAGGAAGTAGCCCATGTCACCTATTGGTGGGTTTTTGGGGCTTTGCAAATTGAGTTGTTGGTTGGACTCCAGCTGTGAGCTGGTTCTTACCTTTTCTTCGGCCCGAGGCCTACGGATCGGTTAAGTTTTTTAACCGTGATCCAGATCTTGTGATCTCTCTAGAAGTGGAGATTAGAGGATTTTTTACTCTGCATGTTTTTTTCTGCTTCCCTATTTTGTAAGGGAGGGAGTTCCTGCACTTCTGGAGGGTTCCCTCTGTGGGAGTCTCCTGGTGCAGTTTCTATTTTGATAGGCTAGTGTTCGTGACTGATGGCTACTAGTCTTGTGTGGCAGAGTGGGAGATCCATCTGGAGCATGATAAGTGCTTATGCTGCTAATTATTGGCAGTTCTGGGGAATATCTGTTTATTCCGCGAAAGCTCTTTCATGAGTGCAGACTGCACTCTGTGTGAGTTATGGGTTCTGCTCCGTCTTCGGATTGTCTTTGGATCGGATCTTGGTTCTTTGGACTTTCTCCAGATTGGGGTAGGGTTGTTTTTTTCCCCCTATCTTAATTCTGGTAGGTTGTTGGAGTTTATTTCTATTCGTTTTTCTTTGTCTGGCTGCAACCTGCGGTTGCGCTCGATTTTGCTGGGGTTCCTTTTTTACCCTATTTGCTGAGATTTTATATCTCTTGTTGAATATTTATTTTTCCTTTTCCCTTCTGGGAATATGTGGATTTGGTACGGCCTTGGAGCCGACGGGACTTGTCTCCTAGGGGGCTTTGTGCTCGGTGGAATCTAGTAGCTTTGAGCGGTCTCTATCTGGGCTTTGCTGGATTTAACTGTTGTGCAGTTACTTAGTCCTTTCAGTCCTTTTTGTTCTGCTTGGTACAGCAGTTGTTGATTGGTTTGGGTAATTTCAGGCTGTGGTGTCCTTCGTATGGGCCACCTTGTCTTCCCGCCCTTTTTTGCATTCAGTGTCTCTATAGCTTGGGTATTGTTTTCCCAAAAGTAATGAATGCAGCTGTGGACTCTCCCCGTTTAAGAAGAAAAACTTAAATTATGCTTACCTGATAATTTTCTTTTCTTCTGACGGGGAGAGTCCACATCTCCCCGCCCATGCTTTTTATATGGGGGCGGCCATATTTAGTGTATTCTTCTGGCACCTTTTTTTCACCTGATATTTATCCTACTGTTCCTTGTTCCCTTGGCAGAATGACTGGGGGATGAGGGAAGTGGGGGAGGTAGTTAAGCCTTTGGCTGGGTTGTCTTTGCCTCCTCCTGGTGGCCAGGTTCTGAATTCCCAAAAGTAATGAATGCAGCTGTGGACTCTCCCCGTCAGAAAAAAAGAAAATGATCAGGTAAGCATAATTTAAGTTTTTTTATATGGGAGGGGTGACATTTTTATTTGTAACTTAGGATTCAACTGATACTGAATACTGAGAAGCCAGACACACTTTTTAGAATATATAATGGGGCATTTGTATATAGATGATGTTGATTAATCCAAAAATATAAGAGCCTTAGTAAAATTTTAGGAGATGTTACTCCCTGACTCTTATGATGTCTAAGGCTCTGTAATGTAAACATCTGATATGATCTTGATAAGTTTTGTGTGTGCACTCATTCTGCAGTAAAAAACAATGATAATGTGATTTAAAGTAAAAGTATGGTCACAAGGCATCCGAATGTCATTTTCTTTTACCATTAACACGTATACCAAGTAAATGTGAAGCAAATAACACTGGCAGAGGAAGCAGGAGGCATGAGGGCAAAGTAACATTAAAAGCAAAACAGGTCACTTTGTAAAAGGGATAAAACTGGTAAGGTTGAATCTGCAGCAAATACATTATTTACACAGGTCAGAATTCTGCAGAGAACCTGGCCTGCTGACCATAAAAATAAAATGTATACCAACTAAGGGCCAGATTACAAGTGGAGCGCTAAATATAATTTTTGTGAAAGCAATATTAGCGCTCCACTGAGTAATACCAGCACACACTAATGTGCACTGGTATTACAAGTCGACAGCAATGCAAACGCAAGTGCGCCTCCATAGGCTCCTATGGGAGCCTCGTTTTCATACTATAACTAGGGGTTAAGTAGCGCAGTGAAGACAGCAAAGTGTAAATATATATGTATATGATTATATACATATATATTTACTGGGAACAAACAGTTCCCATAGACCGCAATGTCAAGGCACTTTCAGTGCTATTTTTTTCTAACACCCCACTGCCGCCGATTTTAGCCCCCAAAAACTGCAAAGTCTTAAAAAAAGAAAACTAACACTTGATTTTGGTCACCTTGCATTTTGGGAGGAAACTGGTAAGGTTGAATCTGCAGCAAATCTTGCACAGGTCATCATTCTGCAGAGAACCTGGCCTGCTGACTATAAATTAATACCAACATAGATAAACAGATTGCACATACTATTGGAGTATACAATAAAGTAATTGGGCTTATCCTACTACAAGATGTTTCACAAACACCTTTAATTGCAAGGACTATTTTCCTTTGTGTGTACACATGTATTTCCATTGCAAACCTCATCCCAGCTATCACTGAAATAACTAAAAGGAATTCCAGGAAGGCTGAAGGACATCACTCTTCCCTGCTTGATGAGCACATTTTTTCTTTGGTGAACTTTTTAAAAACAAATTTAAAATAGCTAAACTGGGGGGGGCGTGTCCGGGCAGTTAATTTTGAAAGCACATCCACCAAAAGTGGACTGATATAATCCATTAAAAGTTACTCTCTGTAAAAGTCACATTTGGGGTAAAAAAAATAGACTGCTTCCTGGGCCTGGTCGCAACTTTTCGCGACCCTGGAAGTTCCGCCACTGCCCTGTATATCAGCTATATACCCAAGTGAGATGTCAGATCGTTATAACCAATGCCTTAGTGAATGAGATGTTGTGCTATATTACTTCATTACATACACAGCAAAGTAAAATTCATGTAGTGTGTTGCTACAGCCGTTAGCGTGTGAGCACTAAGTTGTGACACAATTATTGTCATCAGATCAATGGGTTGTAACACACCTTTATTTTTATTCTTTTGCTATGCTTTTACTTTATTATTACAGTTAACTCTTGAAATTTCTCAGACAAGAATTGTGACAATGATCCCATACAAAGAGGCCCATTTATCAAGCTCCGTATGGAGCTTGAGGGCCCGTGTTTCTGGCGAGTCTTCATAACCCTGTCCGCCTGCTCTGATGAGGCGGACAGAGATTACCACAATACAACCCGATCGGGTTGATTGACACCTCCCTGCTGGCGGCCCATTGGCCGCGAGTCTGCAGGGGGCGGCGTTACACAAGCTTTTGTGAGCTGCTGGTGCAATGCTGAATATGGAGAGCGTTTTGCTCTCCGCATTCAGCTATCTCTGTTGGACCTGATCCGCACTGTCGGATCAGGTCTGACAGACATATGATAATTCGGCCTCATAGTCACATGCTCACACAGTCACATACTAACACACTCACACAGTCACATACTAACACAGTCACATACTAACACACTCACACACTCACATACTCACACAGTCACATACTAACACAGTCACATACTCACACACTCACATACCAACAAGACAACAGACAGGATACCTGCCCATGTGTGAGCTACATATGTTGTAGGTTGAATTTGCAAAAAACTCAGCTATATTATTACCCGAAATATTTTGCAGGAAAATCACAGGCATTTTTTCCTTTTCTGTTTGAATTACATACAGTACTTAAAGGGACACTAAACCCAAAATTTTATTTTATGATTCAGGTAGAGAATACAATTTTAAACAACTTTCCAATTTACGTCTATTATCTATTTTGCTTAAATTTTTAGATGAAATAGCAATGAACATGGGTGAGCCAATCACACAAGGCATCTGTGTGCAGCCACCAATCAGCAGCTACTGAGCCTATCTAGATATGCTTTTCAGCAAAGGATATAAAGAGAATGAAGCAAATTACATAATAGAAGTAAATTAGAAAGTTGTTTAAAAGTGCATGTTCTTGAGCTTCCGGGGGAGGAGCACAGGTGTGTGTCTAGGTGCTGCACCTGTTTCGATCTCTCCTGCCTACAAGCTATTGGCGAGGACCACGCCTAAACCCTCCACCTGAGGGTGGCTTGTACTGCTGATTTTTATCGCTGTCGGATGCTCGGTAGTGCCATAACACTGCACTATAGCTGCGTGAAGCAGCTCTGCAAGGGACCCAAATCTGGGGTTAAAGTCAACCACCTGCATTAATGACTTTGTTGCTACTATTCACTGCCTATATCAAAAGAAGGTCTGTGGCTGGGATAAATATCTCCTAAACTAAAGTAGTTTATATCCCCAGTGCCGGGGAACTTCCCTTTTTGGTCATACAGAGACGGACGGCGGACGCTACTGATATCGCACCGTGGTGTACTTTTCGGAACATTGAACTGCTACCTGTTCCTCCTGTGTTGCCCGATACTGTAACAGGGAGCCGGATCTGTTTCGTCCCCCTGTAAGCCGCGGAAGGAGAACGGCGTCTGAGCTGCTGGAGTCCCTGGAAAAAGGCTGTGCCCATTGGATCACTCCGCTTCCTTTATGTTGTGGTGAGAGGGGTTAGGGCCTCGTATCGTACGAGGTGCTTGTGTCGGAGCCCCTGTTGCACAGAGTGCCACTCTCTATCCTGGCTGGGCTGCCTCTCGATTTGGAAAAGCGCTCCCCCTCCCACCGGTGCTGCGTGAGGGGGGGCTGCTGGTACCAGAGGCTCTCTAACTGGTGGCTGAATTCTGGACACACAGGACGGGTAATGTAGATAATCTGCAATGTCCACAGATGCTTAATTCTACCCGGAATGACCAGGCTTACTTTGGGACGGTTTTCGTCTGATCTCTGTTTTTTCTGATGTACCCTTCTCTGGCCTGCTCTGTTATCCATTCCTGAAATCTACAGAGACTTTTAGGTTCTTTAGGCTCCTATGTTTATTTCTACAGGACTGGTTCCAAATAAGCTGGACTAATTGGGCCATTAAAACTGGTTGACAGGGGTAAAAGTGTTTAAATTTAAAAGATATGAAAAGCTATTTCTACTATAGTTAACTCTTTATAAAGGGAAGAAAGATATTACACCTACTGTATATTTATTAGCTAAATTTTTCTGGTTGCATACAGGTGTTATACTCTTTACAAGTTTTGGCTTATAATACATCTCTTCTTTCTCTTTTTTCCTTTTTTGTACTGAATGATGATACCCTGTCATACTGCTTCTGGTTAAAACAATGTCTGGCTATGTTGGCCCAGAAGCCGTTGGTTAGTGGTGCTAGAACTAAAACCCATATTCTTGTTTTCTGTAAAGTGTCTAAGTCTGTACCTCAATACTCTAGGAATTGAATGTATTGCTTCTACCACGGGGCTTATTGTTGCTATACAGGGTCACTTAAAAGTGCTTGAAAATGTGTGCAGGATGTTGATGGTAAAACCCAGTTGTATACATAAAAATAGAACTGACCTAGTAGGTTACAATGGTTGATTACTGTATAGAACTAATGCAATTGTGGAAAACTGTAAGTGTGCTAGGAGGTCATATAAATACTAGGCTGTGAGTATATGCAGGTACAGCACGGTTAACAGGAGTAAAAGTGTTTAAAGTTAAAAGCTATGAAAAGCTATTTCCACCATAGTTAACTCTTCATAAAGGGAAGAAAGATATTACACTTATTGTATATATATTAGCTAAATTTTTCTGGTTGCATACAGGTGTTATACTCTCTACAAGATATTGAAGGCTAAAATTTTGGCTTATAATACATCTCTTGTTCTTTGTATAGTGTGTAAGACTATATTGTAATACTTTAGGAACTGAATGTATTGCTTCTACATGGGATCTATTGCTGTTATATAGGGTTATTTAAAGGTGCTAGAAAATGTGTGCAGGATGTTGATGGTAAAAACTGGTTGTAGATATAAAAATAGAACTGACCTAGTAGGTTATAAAGGTTGATTATTGTATAGAACTAATGCAAATGTGGAAAACTGTAATTGTGCTAGGAGTTCACATAAATCTTAGGCTGTGAGTATATATAGCTATACCACAGGGATATCTACTGATCACTCCCTCTAGTCACAGACAGGACTGATCTTATTTCACGGTTAATTTGCACACAAAAGAAGGTAGAAAATAAAAGGAGAAAAAGTAAAATAAACTCAGATAAGACATCACTCTTTCCTTACCCCCTTTCCTTCCTATTTCTTGTTCTTTGGGGTTTTTTCCCCCCTCTATCACTTTAGATTATTTTTGTGCTGTTTGTTTCCCTTCACTTCCTTCCCTCACAAATTAATGGACAAGTTCTTACACTCCCAATCCAAAACCTCACCTTTAGTCATGTCTGCTAGACAAAGGGACAAAAGAACTAAGCCTAGCATTGAGACGGCTGGCGACATACAGCTGGCCCCACGTGATTCCCTTAGTGCTCATGAATCCATTGACCTACAGACCTTAGTTTCAGATATATCTATGGCCCTTGCACCTAAGTTTGAGTCACTTAAAACTGAGATAAAGTACGAAATTTCCCAGTTAAGCTCAGAGATTAAACAATTCTCAGAGAGATTCTCTGAGGTAGAACAAAGAGTATCGGATCTTGAAGATCTTACCATAGCCCAAAACACTAAATTAGAAGCTACTTCCTCAGCCCTGGTTAAATTACAAAACAAAGTAGAAGACCTGGAAAACCGGGCTAGACGAAATAACTTAAGAATTATAGGGGTTCCCGAGGGGAAGCAGTTTGAAGATTTAACTAAACTGATCACTAAAACACTTCCAACATTGCTGAATATCCCTGAGTCATATCAGGATATTGTCATAGAACGAGTACATAGGTTAGGACCAGTATCCTCTTCAAGAAATAATGTGAGGCCAAGACCAATCCTAGCCAAATTTTTGAATTATCAAGACAAATTGATGTTTTTGCAAGCTTTTCGAAAGAGTCAGCCCATACTCCTGGAAGGAACAAAAATATTGTTGTTCCAGGATTATGCCGCAGATACTGCTTTTAAAAGAAAAGAGCTGGCACCGGTTTGCACCAAACTGATACAGCAGGGATTGCGTGCAACAATTGTTCATCCTGCTAAGCTTCGATTGGCCTATGACAACACCTCATATTTTTTCGAGTCTGCCAAAGCTGCAGAGGCCTTTTTGTCTAAAAATAACATAGCTCAATAGATTGTTTTTTTGAGCATGAATGGATCCATTGGGGTATTACCAGCTTGGGTTCCTTTCAGATTAGGGTACCAGACGGTTCAAACGTCTGGGTTTTGTTTTGTTTTTCTTGTTGTTCGTGTCTTCGTGTTGTTGTTATGTTTTTTGTGTTGGGGGCGGGGGGTGTTTTTTTTTTTTTTTTTTTTTTTTTTTTTTTTTTTCTTCTTTTCTCTTCCTCCCCCGCTACCGCCTCCCGTCTTGGGTTGTAGAGATTATATAAAATGAATGGGATTAAATTTGTTTCCTGGAATATAGGAGGCCTTACTTCCCCTATTAAGAGAAAAACGATTATTTCTTACCTTAAGAAAATAGGCGCTTCTATTGCTTTTTTACAAGAAACACACTTGAAAACACAAGAAATCCTCAAACTCAAATCTGCATGGGTAAAAGAGGTCTTTTTTTCACCTAGTTGTAGTCGCAAAGGTGGAGTTGCTATCCTTTTGGGGAAAAAATTTAATTACGAGATAATTCAGAGTCAGTCAGATAAAGAGGGGAGATATATTATTTTGAAAATTAAGATTGCTGGTTTTTTATATACGTTATGTAATGTATATGCCCCAAACGTCTTTGATTTGTCTTTCTGGGATGCGCTGCAGGCCAAGCTTATGACATCTGCAGAAGGCTTCCTCATTTTAGCTGGCGATTTTAACATGGTTCCGCAGTATCCATTAGATAGAATGAGGCAGCAGGAGTTCTCTAAAAAAACCAAAAGGGATAATCTTGAGACAAAGTTGTTTTCTAGGATCTTTTCTAACTTGAGAGTAAGGGACATTTGGAGACTCCAAAATCCAGATACGCGGGACTTTACGTGTCTTTCAAAGGCACATAAGTCATTGTCCCGGATTGACTTATTTTTGATTGATGAAAGGCTATGTAAATCCAAAGTATCAGCTCAAATATTGCCTATTACGGTATCTGATCATGCCCCAATCTGTTTTGAATCTCAAATGGGTACATTTTTGCAGGCCAATAATCGCTTTTTCTATCCTAAGTTTTTGTCTTCTGATGTTAAGTTTAGAAATTTTCTGGAAACCAAATTTGCGGATTTCGCTATGTTTAATGTAGAGGCCATGAGTCGGCCGTCTTTGTTTTGGGAAACGGCCAAAGCAGTGATGAGAGGGGAGATTCTTGCTTATACTATTAGGCGTACAAAGAGTCTTAAAAAGCGTGAGAATGAACTGCTTCAGGCAGTCACAAATTCTTATAATCTATACTTACTGGAAAAGACACCCCAGAAGTGGGCCAAATATACTACTGCATTAGAGGCGAGAGACTCATTGTTGATATATAAAGCCACCCAAAAGGATATACGCTTTTCCGCAAAATTCTATAAGTATGGGAATAAGACGGGAAAACTTCTAGCTAGATTAGTTAAGCAAGATTTAGGATCCCAGTTAATTGACGGTCTCCATAGAAAGGGGCAAATAGCCAGCTCTCCACAGGACCTTCTGCAAACTGTTTTTGATTATTATCAATCTATTTATTCGGCTAAACCAACTGATACCTTGGAACGTCAGAGGTTTTGGTCAGGCATTACATTTCCATCATTAATAGCATCGTTAACGGAAGATCTTGAATCTCCTATTACTGAAGCAGAAGTGGCTAAAGCGATTAGTAAGCTGGGATATAATAAAGCATCGGGACCGGATGCAATACCTAATGAATTCTATAGATCGATACCAGATATTATAACACCGTATTTAACTACATTATTTAATCATATATATATAGAGGGCAATGCTCCTACATCTAGCTTTACCGCATCATTTACGTCCCTGATTTTAAAGAAGGGAAAAGATCCAAAAGCAATAGAATCTTATAGGCCAATTGCCCTCATGAATACGGATTATAAATTGTTAACTACAATCCTTGCACAGCGGCTGCAGTCCCTTCTTCCTTCTATTATTAACTCAGACCAGGCCGGGTTCATGAAGAATAGGAATTCTGCCGCTAAGATAAGAGAACTTTTGTTAACCTTAGACTTTTTTTCCAATACTACGATCTTCGATCAAAGGGGAGGAGTAAATGAAGCGGATTTGGCAATATTAGCCATAGACGCCGAAAAGGCCTTTGATTCAATCCATCATGATCATCTTTTATTATCTTTAGAGAAGTTTGGGTTTAAAGGCAATTTCACGAATTTTATAGATAAATTATATCATACGGCTTCTACCAGACTAATAGTTAATGGCCAGCTGTCACCAGAGATAACTCTTCAGAGGGGAACGAGGCAGGGGTGTCCCCTGTCCCCGCTCCTTTTTAACATCGCTATTGAACCTCTTGCACTAATGATAAGACAGAGGCTTGAGGGGATTGTAGTCGCTGGACGGGAATTAAGAATAGCATTATATGCGGATGATATTCTTCTGTATTTAGCTAATATCCGTAGGAATTTACCAATTTTGATGGCCATTATACAACAGTTTGGATCCTTCTCAGGGTATAGGGTAAATATAAGTAAATCCGAATTTCTTTGGGTTAGGCAGACAAGTGACTCTCCTATAAACATACCTTTTTCCATAGTGAAGGACTCGTTTAAATATCTGGGTATAAATATATCTAGTAACCCCGATACCTGGTATGCGCTGAATATCCCTCCTGTTTTAAACAAGGTTAGAGCAGCTCTCAAGAACTGGCAGAACTTGCCTCTGTCATTATCTGGGCGCATAGCAGTATATAAAATGATTCTACTACCTAAAATATTGTATGTTCTACAGAACATTCCTGTATTATTGAAGAAAAAGGATATTACTTTATTTAATTCATCTCTTCGAGCCTTCTTATGGCAGGATAGGAAGCCCAGAATGTCACTGGCAAAACTTTCTTTCCCAATCGGAGTTGGGGGTCTGGCTCTACCTGATTTAAGGGCATATAATTATGCTTTTCTAATTCGCATTGTAGCGGACTGGTTATTTCAGCGCAACTATGTTACAAATATTGATCTCGAGACTAGCATCATGTATCCTTTTGTACCGGCGGCACTTATACATATGGACACGCCCAATATTCCGTTCCATATTAGAAGATATAAAACAATACATAACATAATCCTTGCCTGGAAAAAAGTATGTAACCTGCTTGGAATAGAATATCATGTATCCCGATACTTGCCATTTGTAGGGAATCCACAATTCCAGGACGGTTCACCCTCTTTAATTTTCTCAAAATGGAATACTCGAGGGCTTAATAACGTTTCCCAGCTGCTTGATATAGAAGAAGGCTGTATTCAATCATATGATGCATTAAGATTGAAATTTAATTTTCCACATAGTAATTTTTATGCTTACCTTCAAGCTAGACACTACGTCATGAAGTTAGTAAATGAGTTCGGCTGGAACTGGTCTCTGGGGCAGCTGGACAAGTGGCTTATTTTGGCAAAGAACGGAATTACGTCAATCTCCCCATGCTATAGGTTACTGGTATCGGACAGAGGTACAATCAATCTCGATAAGATTGCGGGTAACTGGGCTAAGCTCCTGGATAGAGAAGTTGATTCTAAAATACCTTCTATCTCAATTCAAGAGGTTGCTCGGACAACTCTCTCGTCTACATGGAGAGAATCACATGTTAAGTTGCTACATAGGACATATTTTACACCAGAAAAGGGAACAAGATGTGGGAAATCTAATTTTACTATCTGTCCTAAATGTTCACTTCCTTCTGCAGATCTCTTGCATATGTTATGGACTTGTCCAAAAATTAGGAATATCTGGTTTAAAGTTCAATTTTGGCTCTGTAGAATACTGGGTCTCCCCTCGATAAGTCTGACAGATCTGAATGTAGTTTTTCTTTTTTCTAATCCAGAAGATAAGCAGCTTAATACTAAATTGATTAATATAACTATACTGGCTGTCAGATATCTGATTTTTAAAAAATGGAAAATGAACTCTGGTCCCAGTATATCTGAAATTAAAAATTGCTTAAAAAAGCAATGTGTTCTCGAACAACATAATGTTAATATTGATAACGACAATGATATCTCCAGGTTTTTTTTAAAATGGTCAGCATTTATTAAAACATTTCCCCTCGCTGAAAGGGAATGTTTGATATACCTTTTACGTAATACTGAACTAGTCCTCTTAGGGAGGTGGTGACGGGGGTTTGAAGATTTGCGTGCAGGGCTTTTTTTTTTTTTTTTTTTTTTGTTGTTTTTGTTTTGTGCTGTTTTTTTTCCTTGTTTGTTGTATAATGTGTTGTTAGTTATGTCTGGGTAAGATTAATATAAAATCATCCAACAAAGAACTGAGTATTATTGTAACGAAGGAAAACTATTATATTCTGGGGCAAGCCTTAGTTAATCAATGTTATACAGTCATTTTTCCTTTTTTCTTTTTCTTTTAATGATCATGTTTATTTTTGTTATTATGACGTCTAATTACTGCTCCATTATCTAAAATGTATTTACTTGAAAACCAGAGTGGATTGCTCTTGTTTGACTTTTGTTTTTTTTCTCTCTTTTCCTTGCCATTGACTGTCAGTGTATTTTGTTGGATATAAATAAAGACTTTAAAAAAAAAAAAGTGCATGTTCTTTCTAAATCATGAAAGAAAAAATTTGGGTTTAGTGTCTCTTTAAGTTACAGGGGGTGTTAATGTGTTATTAGTTTATATACACTAAAAACATCAAAGCCAACATGAATTTTTTCAATTCTGGAGCAGATGGAGAAATTACGATCGGCTAGATTTAGAGTTTTGTCGGTAAGGACCCGCGTAGCTAACGCCGGCTTTTTTCTGGCCGCACCATAAAAATAACTCTGGTATTGAGAGTCCACATAAAGGCTGCGTTAGGCTCCAAAAAAGGAGCGTAGAGCATATTTAACGCAGCTTCAACTCTCGATACCAGAGTTGCTTACGCAAGCGGCCAGCCTCAAAAACGTGCTCGTGCACGATTCCCCCATAGGAAACAATGGAGCTGTTTGAGCTGAAAAAAAACCTAACACCTGCAAAAAAGCCGCGTTCAGCTCCTAACGCAGCTCCATTGTTTGCTATGCGGAAACACTTCCTACGTCTGCACCTAACACTCTAACATGTACCCCGAGTCTAAACACCCCTAACCTTACACTTATTAACCCCTATTCTGCCGCCCCTGCTATCGCTGACCCCTGCATATTATTATTAACCCCTAATCTGCCGCTCCGTAAACCGCCGCTACTTACATTATCCCTATGTACCCCTAATCTGCTGCCCTAACATCGCCGACCCCTATATTATATTTATTAACCCCTAATCTGCCCCCCACAACGTCGCCTCCACCTGCCTACACTTATTAACCCCTAATCTGCCGACCGCACCGCTATTATTATAAAGTTATTAACCCCTAATCCGCCTCACTAACCCTATAATAAATAGTATTAACCCCTAATCTGCCCTCCCTAACATCGCCGACACCTAACTTCAAACATTAACCCCTAATCTGCCGACTGGAGCTCACCGCTATTCTAATAAATGTATTAACCCCTAAAGCTAAGTCTAACCCTAACACTAACACCCCCCTAAGTTAAATATAATTTAAATCTAACGAAATTAATTAACTCTTATTAAATAAATTATTCCTATTTAAAGCTAAATACTTACCTGTAAAATAAATCCTAATATAGCTACAATATAAATTATAATTATATTATAGCTATTTTAGGATTTATATTTATTTTACAGGTAACTTTGTATTTATTTTAACCAGGTACAATAGCTATTAAATAGTTAAGAACTATTTAATAGCTAAAATAGTTAAAATAATTACAAAATTACCTGTAAAATAAATCCTAACCTAAGTTACAATTAAACCTAACACTACACTATCAATAAATTAATTAAATAAACTACCTACAATTACCTACAATTAACCTAACACTACACTATCAATAAATTAATTAAATACAATTCCTACAAATAAATACAATTAAATAAACTAGCTAAAGTACAAAAAATAAAAAAGAACTAAGTTACAAAAAATAAAAAAATATTTACAAACATAAGAAAAATATTACAACAATTTTAAACTAATTACACCTACTCTAAGCCCCCTAATAAAATAACAAAGCCCCCCCCCCAAAAAAAATGCCCTACCCTATTCTAAATTACTAAAGTTCAAAGCTCTTTTACCTTACCAGCCCTGAACAGGGCCCTTTGCGGGGCATGCCCCAAGAAGTTCAGCTCTTTTGCCTGTAAAAAAAAACCATACAATACCCAAGCCCCCCAACATTACAACCCACCACCCACATACCCCTAATCTAACCCAAACCCCCCTTAAATAAACCTAACACTAAGCCCCTGAATATCTTCCTACCTTGTCTTCACCTCACCGGGTTCACCGATCTGTCCAGAAGAGCTCCTCCGATGTCCTGATCCAAGCCCAAGCGGGGGGCTGAAGAGGTCCATGATCCGGCTGAAGTCTTCATCCAAGCGGGGCAGAAGAGGTCTTCCATCCGATTGAAGTCTTCATCCAAGCGGGATCTTCTATGGTCATCCATCCGGAGCGGAGCGGCAGGATCCTGAAGACCTCCGACGCGGAACATCCATCCTGGCCGACGACTGAACGACGAATGACGGTTCCTTTAAATGACGTCATCCAAGATGGCGTCCCTCGAATTCCGATTGGCTGATAGGATTCTATCAGCCAATCGGAATTAAGGTAGGAATATTCTGATTGGCTGATGGAGTCAGCCAATCAGAATCAAGTTCAATCCGATTGGCTGATCCGATCAGCCAATCAGATTGAGCTCGCATTCTATTGGCTGAAAGAGCTGAACTTCTTGGGGCATGCCCCGCAAAGGGCCCTGTTCAGGGCTGGTAAGGTAAAAGAGCTTTGAACTTTAGTAATTTAGAATAGGGTAGGGCATTTTTTTTTGGGGGGGGCTTTGTTATTTTATTAGGGGGCTTAGAGTAGGTGTAATTAGTTTAAAATTGTTGTAATATTTTTCTTATGTTTGTAAATATTTTTTATTTTTTGTAACAGTTCTTTTTTATTTTTTGTACTTTAGCTAGTTTATTTAATTGTATTTATTTGTAGGAATTGTATTTAATTAATGTATTGATAGTGTAGTGTTAGGTTAATTGGAGGTAATTGTAGGTAGTTTATTTAATTAATTTATTGATAGTGTAGTGTTAGGTTTAATTGTTACTTAGGTTAGGATTTATTTTACAGGTAATTTTGTAATTATTTTAACTATTTTAGCTATTAAATAGTTCTTAACTATTTAATAGCTATTGTACCTGGTTAAAATAAATACAAAGTTACCTGTAAAATAAATATAAATCCTAAAATAGCTATAATATAATTATAATTTATATTGTAGCTATATTAGGATTTATTTTACAGGTAAGTATTTAGCTTTAAATAGGAATAATTTATTTAATAAGAGTTAATTAATTTCGTTAGATTTAAATTATATTTAACTTAGGGGGGTGTTAGTGTTAGGGTTAGACTTAGCTTTAGGGGTTAATACATTTATTAGAATAGCGGTGAGCTCCAGTCGGCAGATTAGGGGTTAATGTTTGAAGTTAGGTGTCGGCGATGTTAGGGAGGGCAGATTAGGGGTTAATACTATTTATTTTAGGGTTAGTGAGGCAGATTAGGGGTTAATAACTTTATAAAAATAGCGGTGCGGTCCGGTCGGCAGATTAGGGGTTAATAGGTGTAGGTAGCTGGCGGCGACGTTGTGGGGGGCAGGTTAGGGGTTAATAAATATAATACAGGGGTCGGCGGTGTTAGGGGCAGCAGATTAGGGGTACATAAGTATAACGTAGGTGGCGGCGCTTTGCGGTCGGCAGATTAGGGGTTAATAGATGTAGGTAGCTGGCGGCGACATTGTGGGGGGCAGGTTAGGGGTTAATAAATATAATACAGGGGTCGGCGGTGTTAGGGGCAGCAGATTAGGGGTACATATGGATAACGTAGGTGGTGGTCAGCAGATTAGGGGTTAAAAAAAAAGAATCGAGTGGCGGCGATGTGGGAGGACCTCGGTTTAGGGGTACATAGGTAGTTTATGGGTGTTAGTGTACTTTAGAGTACAGTAGTTAAGAGCTTTATAAACCGGCGTTAGCACAGAAAGCTCTTAACTACTGACTGGAGTTTTGTCGTTAGATGTCTAACGCTCACTTCAGACACGACTCTAAATACCGGAGTTAGAAAGATCCCATTGAAAAGATAGGATACGCAATTGACGTAAGGGGATCTGCGGTATGGAAAAGTCGCGGCTGAAAAGTGAGCGTTAGACCCTATTTTGAGTGACTCCAAATACCGGAGGTAGCCTAAAACCAGCGTTAGGAGCCTCTAACGCTGGTTTTCACGGCTAACGCCAAACTCCAAATCTAGGCCTATGATTTTTATTGTTATTTCTTTTCAGTTTTTGGGCTGTAAATATTTTCTCAGGGATATTTCTTCTTGTGCTAAACACTGTTCTTACTGACAGATATTACAAACAATTAATTGGTCAGAGGTCTTGTACAGATAGATTCCTCTCTCGCTTTGTGCGTAAACCTAAGATACGTAGACAGACAGAAGCTTTAACAAGAGGCTCTGACCTGTTGCTTATGTCCGATGCTCCTGAGTCACGGATCCTTTCCACCTCATCTGGTATCATATGCACCATGAAGCAAGGGGCCTGAGGCCAGTGCCGCACTCGTCCCACCCAAAGGACGGTCCTGACCGGCACTGCTAAAGTTATTAGTGCCAGTGGTGAGTCCGCCCTCGAAGTTCAGATTTTTCCTGCTCTCTGCACTGAAGGATTTCGATACTCCACTATGTTACGTGTGTGAGACGACGGCCGGCCCACCCCACATCATTCCCTGGCCTCATCCAGTGACAGACTGAGCTGTGAGTGACAGACAGACACAGACTCAGTCTGATTGCTTTGTGGTAGGTTGACTTGCATTGTGGCCGGAGGGGGTTATTGGCTACTGTTAGACACAGTAGCACTGCCACGCCCACACTAGTCTATCAACAATGACGAGATCGCATTCACATAAAAAAATTGCTTATTCATTGCTGCTCTCTACTGCAACAGCTGAGCCAGCCTGTGCAGCCCAGCTGAGCTGCCGGCCGGTGGCCCACCGGGATTTCTCCCAGTATCCCGGCTGCCCAATCCGGCCCTGACAGCGAATTTGTGTGGCGATGCTGGGAACTCATTAAGCCCTATCTGGACTGATCTTAGATAAGTGTGGCTTGTTAGATATGCTCTTTTAAAGGACCCTCTCAATTCTTATTAGTTCAGATCATCATTGGTGGATAATTTGATTGTTTGAAATAAAGGTGGTATTGACACTATTTTCTATTAAGGTGGTATAATTATAACTGTAGTGAGGAAGTGACTAAAGCAGTGACTCATCAGAGACAATTGCTTGGAGTTCATACTACACAGTTAGAGAGTTTGGATTCGAAATTGGATCACCTCACTTCCATGCTTAAAGCTATCTGCCAAGCCAGCCAATCTGCACCAGCTGCTTCCCAACCAATCACTCCTTTCATTGTTTGTGCTCCAGGTCCTAAACTACCACTCCCTGAAACATTTGATGATACTCCGGATGATTGTAGGATATTTCTCAATCAATGTTGCCTACACTTCAAGAACAATCCACAGTCCTTCTCTACCTCAGATGCAAAAGTCACCTTTATTATATCATTATTAAAGGGTAGGGGTCTCTCCTGGGTCTCTCCTCTCCTGGAAAAGAATGACACAGTGCTACAGAACTCTGAATCATTCATCTCTGCTTTACAAGTTGTCTTTGACAGGCCTGGTAGAGAAGCTATGGCTGAGCACTTACTCTTAGAATTGCAACAGGGTTCAGAGTCCGTTGCCCTATACGCTATACAGTTCTGTAAACTAGCTGCAGACTGGAACACCGGGGCTCTGAAGGCTGCATTCAGACGAGGTCTTTGTGAATGTATAAAGGATGAACTGGTATATAGAGACATACCCGACTGCCTTGAGAAATTTATCTCACTCTGCATTAAATTAGACTCACAACATCAGGAAAGACAAATGGAAAAGGATCGCAGCCAAAGAATATGTAAACCTATGAATCGCTTGGCTGCTTGCCAAGTTCAGTTCTCCACCTGCTGCCGTATCTTCTTCTCCTCCTGAGGAACCTATAGAAATCAGTTCCATCCATCTTTCTGAGGCTGAGAGGGCATGCAAACGTAACCTAGGCCTTTGCCTATATTGTGGCCAAAAAGGTCATCTACTCAAAGACTGTCTTACCAGACCAGTAAAGAGCCAGGGCTTAATTCTGTTTGGAGAGGCAGAATTAAGTCACAAGTCCAAAGTACTCTCCAACAAGTCTAGAATACTAGTACCAATAACTCTTCATTATGCCACCACCAAAGTACTGACTGTTGCTTTAATTGATTCTGGGGCAGCAGGAATCTTTATGGAAAATACCTTTGCTACTGTTTAAGGCCTACCAGTTCAAGAGAAATCTCCACCCTCTTACATTTCAATTATTTCTGGTCAGCCGTTAGGATCAGGTGTGATTACTCTGCAGACCAAACCCCTTATCACCACAGTGGGAGTACTCCACACAGAAACTCTCATGTTTGATTTGGTTTCATCACCTCATGTTCCAGTCATCTTGGGTCTCCCCTGGCTTAAAAAACATGACCCTGTCTTTTCCTGGTCTACAGGAGAGTTATCTTCATGGGGTGCTGCTTGTTTTAACCAGTGTCTGTCAAGTCCTATAAAAAAGAACCACACTTTAGCATTTCTTAATGTTCAACTTGTTATGTATATGGTGAATCATTTTGTCCTCACTATTAATAAATAAAGTTATTAAAAAAAAAAAAAAAAAAAGAACCACACTACACAGCTTGCCTCTATTTCCCCTTTGGCACTTCCAGATATATACTCGGATCTCTAAAATGCATTTTCCAAACAGAATGCAGAGATCCTTCCTCCACATCGAGAATGGGACTATGCTATCAACCTGCTTCCTGGAGCACCTATTCCTAAGGGGAAGACCTATCCTATTTTTCACTCTGAATCCAAAGCTTTGGACGAGTACATTTCTAAAAATCTTGAGCAAAGGGTTTATCTGTCCATCCTCTTCCCCTGCTGGGGCTGGGTTCATCTTTATTGAGAAGATGGATGGGGGTCTTATACCTTGTATAGACTACCGGGAATTGAACCGAATCACTGTTAAGGACTCTTAACCTCTTCCGCTTATCCTTGAGCTTTTTGATTATCTAAGAGATGCCACGATATATACCAAATTAGATATACGTGGGTCTTATAATTAATATGCATAAAGGAAGGAGATGAGTGGAAAACTGCTTTCAACATTCGCCTAGGGCATTTTGAATACCAAGTAATGCTCTGTAGACTCAGTAATGCTCCAGCTGTGTTTCAGCGTTTTATTAACAAAGTATTTCGGGACTTTATAAATAAGTTCATTATCATTTACTTAGACGATATACTTATACACTCTAAGAACCTGAGTGAGCATCAACAGCATGTCAAATTGGTACTACAAAGACTGCGGGAGAATCGTCTCTATGCCAAGTTGGAAAAATGCATTTTTCACCAATCTTCGATTCCCTTTCTGGGCTATATCATCTCATCCTCTGGATTTGCTATGGATCCCTCAAAATTATCCGCAATCCAGCAATGGCCACAACCTACCTCCCTAAAAGGTATTCAATGCTTCCTGGGTTTTGCAAACTACTACAGACGTTTTATCCGGGGTTTCTCTTCCATCACTGCACCCATTGTGGCCCTTACCAGGAAATCCACCTCCAGTAAGACATGGCCCAAGGAAGCCTTGGATGCCTTTCAGAAACTTAAGCGACTTTTCAGTACAGGCCCAATTCTGCTACATCTGGATCCTTCCCTTCTGTACATTTTGGAGGTGGATGCTTCAGATATGGCTGCAGGGAGAGTTCTCTCTCAGAGAAATTCTAAATCCAGACGAATACACCCTGTAGCATTCTTATCAAGATCTGACAGTAATTGTGATGTTGCTAACTACTAGCCATCAAACTAGCCCTAGTTGAGTGGAGACACTTACTGGAGGGCACATCCATGCCATTCTTAATCTTGACCGATCACAAGAATCTCATATACCTACAAACTGCCAAACATCTCACAGTCCGGCAAACCCGGTGGTCACTGTTCTTTTCTCAGTTAAATTATAACATTGTTTGTTCCACCAAACCTGAGAAAGACTCTTGTTACAATGGGCTCATGACAGTACACTATCTGGTCACCCTGACATTGAAAAGATGCTCCAAAAACTTCAGCCTTACGTCTGGTGGCCTAAAATGTCCCTTGATGTAGAATAATATGTCTCAGCTTGTACTCTTTGTTCGGCCAACAAGATTCCTCGTTAAAATCCTTACGGACTGTTATATCCACTCAAAGTACCCAAACAACCGTGGACACATTTGAGTTTGGATTTTATCACAGATTTACCTAATTCAAAAGGAAACACCACCATCTGGGTAATTGTGGATAGGCACATTTCGTACCCCTAAGGAACCTTCCATCTGCCAAAGAGTTAGCAACTTGCTTCATATCACAAATCATACGACTCCATGGGTTACCCAGTAATATAGTTTCTGACAGAGGTACCCAGTTTGTTTCAAGATTCTGGAAAGCTGTATGCCAAAATCTAGGAATTACAGTTTCTCTTTCTTCTGCCTACCACTCGCAGTCTAATGGCCAGACTGAAAGAGTAAATCAAGATCTGGAAGCCTACTTAAGAAACTATATTTTAGCTACCAATGACAATTGGACTGAACTACTACCTTTGGCTGAATTCTGTCACGATTCTACCTATCACTCTGCCCAACAAATGTCACCTTTTTTGGCTGCTTTTGGCTTTCAAACAAGAAACTTTCCTCTGGAACAGTCCACTACAGTCCACTGGGGTACCTGCTGTAGACCACAGAACTCAGTTACTTCAAAAACAGTGGAAAGCCATTCGTCAGGTATTATAGTTCACTAATGACCGTTATCAAAAGACTGCTAACCGTATACGTTGAGTACCTCCGGATTATCGGGTAGGCGATTCATTATGGTTTTCCACTAAACACATTAAACTCAAACAACCCTCAGGTAAATTAGATCCCAGGTTTGTCGGCCCATTCCGCATACTCCATCCAGTCAACCCCATTGCCTTTAAGCTCAAGTTGCCTTTATCTCTTCGGATACATCCAGTGTTTCATATTTCCCTATTGAAACCTGCTATATGCAACCAATGCACCAAAAAGAATATGAAGTTTCCAAAATATTAAACTCTTGCATTCGCAATCAGCAACTACAATATCTTGTAGACTGGAAGGGTTATCCCATCTCTGAGAGGTGCTGGATTCCTGCCCAAGATCTCCACGCCCCTCTTCTGATTGCTTCATTCCACAGACGTTTCTCTCATCGTCCTCATAAGGTTCCCCATAGAGGAAGCTTGAGGAGGGGGCTATGTTAGCATTGCACAGTATGCATGTCCTGTGCCTGAAGTTGATCCTGGGACTTCTGGTCTCTGGCATGTTGCCTTTTGCCTGAGCAACTGGAGGATTTAGGTTTTTGCATTAGAACTGCCTTTTTTACTATCTGCTCTGGCTGGCCCTCTGGCTCCACCTGCCTGCCAGCTGCAGGTTGTTACTCAATCAACAGCCTATATATGAAGCTTCCTGCTTCCTGTGTGTGCCTGTGTATAGGATCTTTTCCTGGGTGTGATTATCCTGAGAGACTTACTTGGCTGAACTTGTTGCTGACTTTGATTGTTTTTTTACCTATCCTTTGGACCACAATGCTGTCTGCTTTTGCCTGGAAGTGTTTTGACCTTTTGCCTGAACTTTGTTATTCTTTGCCTACTGATTCTGTACTGTCTTTTGCCCGCTCGTTGCTGACCTCTGGCCTGGATATCGACTCTGCTTCTGCTTGCTCCCACTACTATTTTGGTCACGTCCTGGGTTTTATGTGCTGGGCCTGTGTTTTTATAGTCACTTTCCAACCTTAGGGTCCCTTCCTGGACAGACAATATACTACCTGTGACAGATTCATAGTTAACAAATATTTAAACAATACATTACGGACTGAAATTATGGTTAGACAATTGGACAATAATAAAATTAGATAATAAATGAAGTGCACCTCAGAGCAGGCAGACAAGTTATGGAGCAGCGGTCTTTAGACAAGGGGCCTCAAGCTCCATACGGAGCTTGATAAATATGCCCCATTGTCTCAACATACATAAAGTGCCTGCCCACTGCCAAAGAGAATCCTGTATAAAGGATTTAAAAATGTCCCCATCTACTGCATATGAAATATTCTTCTGAAGTGCAAGTTTCTAGAAGACAAAAGCACTTACCTGCAGTCTAACTGTCTGGCAGAAAGACAGCTCATAAGGTGAGAAAGAACACATACTCCTTACAGAGACCTGTAGAAAAAGAAAGAACAGAGTAACCAACTCTGGCTTTTTGTACTATGGGCAGCAATGTAAGCAATGCTTTTTATCTTTCTTGCTAATCACATTTTCATTAACCACTATATTAAGTTGTTCTATATACTGAAAAATATACTGGCCCTGCCCCTCCTGTCATGTTTCTACCTGCAAAGAAAACACTGTTGGCCCCCCTTATAATCTTGTTTTTTAAGACATCACTGCTCAAGAGCAGCAGTGAACTACTGTGAGATAGGTGAACACATCAGGTAACAAATGGCGAGAGAGATAAAACATCAAATCATGGATAAATGTTTTACAATACAAATCTTATGGACTTCTTATATACTAACTCCTGTGTACACTCTCCCCTCTTGCATTCATATTCATACATATGAATTTAAACTACAGACACATTAAGGGTTAGATTACAAGTGGAGTGGCAATTAAAACTCCCACTCTCACGCCATTCGACTTCTGTTCTTTGCTTGTGTCGGGTAGCACCCTTATTACAAGTTGAAAATAAATATTTATCGCTTGCGCGCTACCCAGGTGTTCGCAAAAAGCAGAAGTTAGAATATCTTGACCACATTAACGCACTCTCCCATTGACTTCAATGGAGAGAGAGAAGTGGGAAAAATCCTAACACCCATGTCTAGTACGCTCAACCCACCTAGATGTTTTGGGGTTTGTCAAGGTAGATCTAGCGATTCTAGGGGGTCTCTTTCTCCAAATATATGCATTGGCCACGGCTTGTAGTTTGGAGAATATAGAGTATTTTAGAGAGTATGGTAATTTTAAAGACATTCATCCTACCAAACCAGTAGATATTTTTAGGAGACCATTCTTTAGTTTTTTTAGAGATATTTCGTAATAGAGGCTCGTAATTCAGATCATATAATTTCTTCAGTCTACTGAGAGATAAATCCTAGGTATTTGAGCAAGACTTTATTTATAGAGTAAGGCATGTCTTTGGAGAGTCGGTTAAGCTCAACAGGAGATAAACATATCGGGAGGAGTCAGAGGCGTAACTAGAAACCACAGGACCCAGGTGCAAGAATCTAAGAAGGGCACTTCTTCCCCCACACCAAAAAAAAGGTGAATATGATACATATCTTTTTTTTTTCTTACATTTAACACAGAAAAAAATGTGAATCAGATTACGTCTGCAAAAGGAGGTACCATGTGCTCACAGTCTGTGAGATGGTCTGACCCCCTATTACTGTATATAGTGACACTGTTTAACCCACCAGTACTGTATATAGTGAGTTAGTGACACAGTCTGTAATCTGCCGGTGAGATGGCTGGCCTGACCCTACCCGCCACAGTACTTTATAAAGTGACCACAGTAGTCTGTGACATGGTCCAGCCCCCCCGTACTAAATATAGTGGTACTGTATAGTGACACTGTTTACCCCACACCCCAATGCTGTTGTAACAAGGTCTGTAATTTGCTAGTTCCACAAACATACACACACATACATGCATAAATACACGCAGTCACATACATACATACACACACACATAAACAACAATGGGTAAAACAGAAACACTAACCCCTGTAGTCAGAGACACTAGTGAAGAATCATGTCACACTCACATGATATCAGTGCAGGCAGTGGCAGGTCAATGTTTTTTATTGAAAAAAAAAATATTTTTTTTTAATCTGGGCCCCCATCCGCAGAAGCCCAGTCGCAGTTGCGACCTCTGCACCGCCTGTAGTTCCGCCGCTGGGAGGAGTTCAGATTTTCCTTTCTTAATGGCATAGTTAGAGATCTTACTATATTCTGAGAGAAGGAGCTGCACCCAAGAGAGAGAACTTTTAGGGGAAGTTAGGGTCAGAAGTAAGTAATTGGCGAAAAGGGCTAATTTATTTGTGAATTGTCGATTGTTATTCCTTCAATAGAGGACTGGGTTCAGATCGAGATTGCTATGATTTTCATAGAAGGAGAAAAGGCAGAGGTGACAATGGGCACGCCTGTTTGGTGCCATTCAGTATAGGAAAGGAATGTGAAAAAAATCAGTTTTCCTTCATGTTGGCTGATGGGGAGCTGAATAATGAGAATATCCTATGCAGAAATTTGTCTGGAAAGCCACATTTGCAGAGATTTAGTTGTAGGTAAGTCCAGTCCAGCCTGTCGAAGGCCTTTTCTGCATTCGTCGACAGGAGGACTGTAGGGATCTGTTGATGAACATATTGGATCAATTGGAGCACTTTGACTGTGTTGTCTCAGGTTTATTTCTGAGGTACAAACCCCACTTGGTCTGGGAGAATAAGTATGGGTAGTAAGGGATTAATTCTATTATCTAGGACTTTTTCAAATCTACATTTAGAAGTGAAATCGGATGAAAATTAGAAGGATGCATAGATGGTTTACCTAGTTTTGTGATAACTGTTACGATTGCTTTTAGCATTGACTTTAGGAAAGAGTGAGTTTGTCAATATAATTGAAAACTGCCACTAAGTGTGGGATAAGAATATCTATGACTTTTTTATAGTAGGTTCCAGTAAATCCATCCGGACCTGGGCTTTTCACTGGTTTCAGTGATAAAATGGTGGTTCTGATTTCTTGGGATGTAATGGGAGATTCAAGGTAGCTTACTTGGTCTATAAACAGAGTGGGTGTTCGGATTTGGGTGAGGTATGATAGACAAGAGGTAGTGTGTTCTGTTACATTTCTATCAGGGCATAGATTGTAAAGCCTAGAATAGTACTTTTGGTGTCACTGGGTTTAAGTTTATGTGAATGGTGTAGCTGTATAGGGTGATTTGTCAAGTAGCTTTATCTCTACCTTTGTTGTTGGGCATTATGTGCTTTGATTTGAATGAACTCACCACGAATAAAGGCTTTGTGGGATTCCCATATTACACAAGGGTTAATATCAGAAGTGGTATTTTCTTGAAAAAGGGAAAATAGACAATTTTTAAGTCTGTCCATATCAAGGGGATCTGAAAGGATAGCATTGTGAAGGCACCAATGGTTGTAGGGGTGCTGACATTAATACCACTTCTGACCGACGAATAATCAGACCACGTTGTCGAGAGGATATTGCAATCTTCAAAATGCCCCAAAGTAAGGTGGTCCCCCAAAATGTAATCTGTCTGGGTGTGCATGGTCTTAGGATGAGAGAAAAAGGTGTAGTCTTGAGTATGTAAGTTCTTAAATCTCCAAGTATTGTGGAGCATTAATGAGTGGAGGATATTCCATATTGTTTTGAGTATGTGTTTGGCCACTTGTGGGTGTGGGTTAAAGCTAACTATGGTAGGGTTCAGTGGGAGGTTTAAGTCCCCTGCTACAATTAAAGTGATGGTAAACTTTAACTAATCAAATGCCATATATGTATTCTTTGCCATTAAAAAAACTATATGTGTAACTTTTTTTTTAAATCCATCTGTGTAAGGGTTAAATTAGTTTATTTAGTAATGCTTTGATTGAAAGTTATACCGGACCTCTTAGACAAACTCTTTTTTTTTTTTTAAATGACACTAACAGTGAACATCCTATCAACATGTGTGTCATTTGACAAATTTGAAGTCCAGCCCCTTTAAAGCCCTTAGAAAGCCTATGTAAAGAGTGGGTGGGACTGCTCTATACATCACAGCCCAGCCAAAAGAGGAAATGAAGGATGGGCAGAGGAACAGACTATACCAATTAGGATTATAAACCTTTTATTATACTATATATACTGTATATATATATATATATATATATATATATATATATATATATATATATATACACACACACACACACTTTAAAAAAAATAATTATGTGGTTTTACTTGCAAACTAATATATTTTTCATTGGAACATTTTAATATAGTCTAAAATTTACTTTAATGCTCCTTTAGAAAAAGCTAATATAGAGTAAGTAATTTTCCTGAAAAAAATGTGCCTTATGGGAGTTAGAGGCATATATTAAGGTGAACATGCAAACAGGTGTATAATATGTATTAATACTTTCCCCTTCTGGTGAACCGCAGCCGTCCCACAGTCTCTCCCAAGGTCTGTGTGAATATATCAGGTGTGCTAGCTGGAGGCGCTGGTTCAGCTTGTATCAGTCGTTGGTATCTTCCTTTCCTTTCCTTCCTCAGTTGTATAAGTCTAGGTGCAAAATAGTGGTGCTGAAATATCAGACAATACACCATACAAAGGTGAATATCTACTCACAGTGTATATTGCAGGTTACCGGCTCCTTCCCAATATGAAAAGACAATATCACAGATTCAGTAAAAAAGTTTGTCTTTATTTGGCTCAACACAAAAGCGTTTCAACGGTCCCAGCCGTCTTTCTCAAGAGCAATAAAAGTGCTTTACAAACCAAAGCATACCTTTCCGCTGCACAGGCGGCCTTTAAATACATGTCAGTTACGCTACCTGCTTCCCCATTGGAGGAGAGCAGGTTTACACCTGATTCAAAATTTCAATTGTAAATTTAAAATAAACATCTAAAAAAACATAAAAAACAATATTAATTATATTAGAAACTATAAGTTTGTTTTAAAATATAAAATTTCTGTAGATATCATCATTTTTGCCGGTTTTGTAGTTCCCTTTCAGGTAGTTTTCTGTTTCAAGTTCCCTTTCAGGTCCGGTATGTCAGTGAAGATCACATGTTATAGGTTGTCCAATGAAATTCAGTTTCTGGTATAGTGATGTTTTGTAGTTCCCTTTCAGGTAGTTCTCTATTTTAGGTTCCCATTCAGGTCTGATATGTCAGTGGGTATCACATGTTATCGAATGTCCAATGAAAAACAGTTTCTGATTTTCTCAAAATAAAAAGACATAAGTGTTATTCACAGATACAAAGTTTCTTATATGAATTCTGCTTATCCAAATATTTAGAGGAGGTAGAATAAATTGCCACTTAGAAGTATGTTACAAGTTGGAATAGATACTTTTCATAATTAAACATTCATATTATAAATAGACTTCTATATTTATTGAATGTTAGATATTGACTCAGCGATTTGTGTGTTGCATATAATTTCTTGAAATTAAGTGTGAGAATTATATTCTTTTGTACAATATGTGTATATATAAACATTAAGTGTGATGATATGACATGAACTGTCTGTATAAATACATATTTATTTTGCCCCCCTTTTTTTTTTTTTTTTTTTTTTTTTTTCTGTGTGTGTCCTTATAATCGTATTCCCCTCAACAGGAACAAAAAATGTTACTGATTTATTTAGGCCCCATATTTTCATCTTTTTAATTTATAATTTATTTTGTCCCCCCTTTCCTATGTTAAGAGTTTTTTTAGACAAAGGCAGCAATTTTTGTGTCCTTATTTAGACCCCGTTGGGCATATGTTCTAAGTGTATGTATCCATTTTAATTCTCTTTGGTCTAGTTGTTTTGCCAGATTACCACCCCTCCAATGAAGTTCAACCTTCTCAATTCCTATCCATAGAAAGGATTCTTTTGTGAAATGTTCACAATTGTTGCAGTGTAGCGGCACTCCGTGGTCATCATGATTCTTTTCTATTTTATTTTGATGTTCCATGATTCTTGTTTTTAAAAATCTGGACGTTTGTCCTAAATACTGGATTTTGCAGCCACATTGCAACAAATATATCACATTTTTACTTTTGCAAGTAATGAATTCTTTTATTTCAAATTTTTTTCCCGTAACTGTGGAGTCAAATGTTTTGTGTGTTCTTCTGGTGTAGTTACAACCTTTGCATTTGCCGCAAGTGAAGAAACCTGTCATGTTACTTATTTGTAAAGGTTTTTTGGGGGCTATGCCTTTTATGAGTGAGGGAGCTAATTTTTGTTTCAAATTTTGTCCTTTTCTGAAGATAACTGTGGGCTTAGCTGGAATTATAGGTCCTAGATATTCATCCTCTTTTATAATGTGCCAGTGCTTTTGTATAATTTTTTTGATTGTATGATGTTCTACATTAAATGTGGTCACAAATTTAGGGAAATTATTGTTAAATGAGGTCTCATTTTTGTGTTTGTTTTCTAACAGGGTTGATCTTATTTTATTTCCAACTTCATTTCTTTCTTTTTCTAAAGCTCTATGGTCATATCCCTTTTGTATGAATCTTTCTTTGAGTATTCTTGATTGTTGTTCGTAATCATCTATATTGCTGCAGTTCCTGCGTATTCGTAGGAATTGGCTTTTTGGTACTGACTTTAGCCAGTTAGGATGGTGGCAGCTATCATGTCTAATGTAGGTGTTAGTGTCACACTTCTTAAAGTATGTTTTGCTGTGGATTTTTTCATCTATAGTGTAAAGAGTTAAATCTAAAAAATGTATATAAGGTGATATATACATTATATAGGGCGTGATAGGGCGTCCAAATAATATTCCTAGAATCCCCAGGTATCTATCATCATTGTCACATTCTGAGTTCAATAACTGAAAAGGTATGGATTTGCAGATGAGTATACTAACTCTATTGACTTTTTTATCTGAGTTACTGCTATGGGAATTAGTTGGAAAGGAAAGTTGCAGGGGAGAAATAAGAGGGTCCCTTGCCCCTGAGAAAATGGGTCTCCTGAAGAAAAATGATGTTGCTATATTTACGTTTGCAGCCTATGATTGCTATAGATTGCTTATGTGGTATGTTTAACCCCTTTGCATTTTGGGTGATGATGTTTAATTTCCTAATTTGTTTAAAACGAGTAGTGGATATAGGTATCAGAGTGTGAGGTAGTGATTTCCTGCATATCATTCAGGGATTTAGTAAAGACTGTTGTGTGTTGTGAGGTAAAGAACACAAACAGTCACCAAGATTACAAGAGGTGCGCTAAACCCGGTGTGTAAATAACGCTAAATATTTAGCGTAACACACTTTCCATAGCGCTGCCATTACAAGTTACAGAAAAACCTTCTTTTTTTTTTTTTAGTTTGGTGCGTTAAGTTCCATACTGCACAAAAGCCAAGGCCTGACTTGACGTGCTCGTGCACGTTTTCCCCCATAGACATTAATGGAAAGAAAGTGTTAGAAAAAAACACCTGCGATCGCGGAATGGCGATCACTATAACGCATTCCCCATTGATGTCTATGGGGACAAGAAGTTTATGTAAAAACCTAACACCCTAACATAAACCCCTAGTCTAAATACCCCTGATCTACCGCCCCCAACATCACAGACACTAAATAAAGTGATAAACTCCTAAACTGCTGACCCCCGCATCTCCAACACCTAAATAAACATTTTAACCCTAAACAGCCAGCCCCCATATCGCAGCTACAATAATAAAGCTATTAACCCCTAAACCGCTGGCCCCCCACATTGCAACTATAATAAAGCTATTAACCCCTAAACCACCAGCCCCCCACATCGCAACTACTAAACTAAACCTATTAACCCCTAAACCGCCAGCCCCCCACATTGCAACTATAATAAACCTATTATCCCCTAAACCGCCGGCCCCGCACATTGCAACTATAATAAAGCTATTAACCCCTAAACCACCAGTCCCCCACATCGCAACTTCTAAACTAAACCTATTATCCCCTAAACCGCCGGCCCCGCACATTGCGACACACTAAATTAAATTATTAACCCCTAAACCTTACACCCCCTTAACTTTAAATTAAATTTACAATATAACTATATTAAAATAAATAAAAATTTACCTGTGAAAAAAAACTAAGCTTAAACTATAAAGAAACCTGACATAACTATTTAAAAAATAAAAAATAAAATAAAAATAAAAAAACTAAGTTACAAATTTTTTTTTTGAAATTAAACCTAATCTAATACCACTATAAAAACAAAAAAGCCACCCCAAAATTAAAACACCCCCTAATCTACCAATAAACTACCAGTAGCCCTTAAAAGGACCTTTTTTAGGTCATTGCCCTGAAGCAATCGGCTCTTTTACATAAAAAAAATTACAAAGTACCCCCTAACAGTAAAACCCCCCACCAAACCAACCCCCCAAAATAAAAAACAACGCTAAAAAAACCTAAGCTACCCATTGCACCTAAAGGGGCATTTGTATGGGCATTTCCCTTGAAAGGGTAATCAGCTCTTTTGCTGCCCATTAAAATAAAAAAAATTCTAATCTAAAAAAAAAAACACCCAAAAAGATAAAAAAAAAACGAAATAGGTACTCACAGTTCCTGAAGTCCGGTGGTGAAGGTCTTCTTCCAGACGGCTCCATCTTCATCCAACACGCAATATCTTCTATCTTCTTCCCTGAGGTACGGAGTTGTCTTCCCCGATGCATGGATCTGGAGCGGCGGTCCTCAGTAGAGGCAGTCCTCATCGGCGTGGAGGCTCCTCTTCATGTGATCTCCGCCACACACTAAAGATTGAATGTAAGGTACCTCTTTTATATTTGGGGTACCTTGCATTCTTATTAGCTGAAATTTTTAAATCAGCCAATAGAATGAGAACTGCTTAAATCTTATTGTCTGATTTTAATATTTCAGCCAAAAGGAATGCAGGGTACCCCAAATATAAAAGGGATACCTTGCATTCAATCTTCAGCTCCGCGCTGAATGTCTTCATTGCCGCTGATCATGCTCAGCTCTGCACCGCCACAGCTCCGCGCCACAGGGATGAAAATAGAAGATGCCCCCGCGATGGATGAAGATGGATGTCCGGACTTCAGTAACGGTGAGTACATTTTTTGGGGTTAGTGTTAGTTTAAAAAAAATAAAAAATTGGGGTGTTTTTATTTTAGATTTTTTTATTTTCTAATGGGCACTAAAGAGCTGATTGCCCATACAAATGCCCCTTTGGCATGGGCAATGGGTAGCTTAGTTTTTTTGGGGGGGGTTGGTTGGTTGGGGGGTTTACAGTTAGATGGTACTTTGTAAAAAAATTTATGTAAAAGAGCTGTTTAACTTTGGGCAATGCCCTACAAAAGGCCCTTTTAAGGGCTATTGGTAGTCTATTTTTAGATTAGGGGGTGTTTTTATTTTGGGGTGGCTTTTTTGTTTTTATAGGGGTATTAGATTAGGTTTAATGTTTATTAATTTGGATAATTTCGTTTATTATTTTTTTTTATATTTTGTAATTTTAGTTTTGTTCTTTTTGTAATTTTAGTTTTTTTTTGTAGTGTTAGGATTTTTAATTTTGTAACAGTTTTTTTTTATTTTTCGTTTATTTTAGTTTTTTAAAATAGTAATGTAAGGTTAATTTATGGTTTAAACTTATTTTTTTTTATTTCACAGGTAAGTTTTTATTTATTATAAGGTAGTAATATTGTAACTTTAATTTAAAGTTAGCGGGTGTTAGGTTCAAGGGTTAATAGTTTAATTTAGTATGTTGTGCCGTGGGGGCCGGCGGTTTAGGGGTTAATAGGTTTATTATAGAAGTTGTTATGTGGGGGCTGGCGGTTTAGAAGTTAATATGTTTTATCACCTCTGATATTTAGATCTAAACCATCTTACACTTACTTTGATATATATACTTTTATAACAAACATTACCTAGGCGCACCCTATTCTTATATGCTCTGTGCATATTATTCTTAACTCTCTTATTATAGAAGTTGTTATGTGGGGGCTGGCGGTTTAGAGGTTAATAGGTTTTTTATAGTAGTTGTAATGTGGGGGGGTCGGCGGTTTAGGGGCTAATACTTTATTTTAGTGTTGGTGATGTGGGTGGGCAGCGGATTAGGGATTAATAGGGTTATTATAGTATTTGTGATGCGGGGGGTGGCGGTTTAGGGGTTAATAGGTAGATTATGGGTGTTAGTGTACTTTGTAACATTTTTGTTATGAGTTTTGTGAAACTTTTCCCCCCCGCAAAATCCATAACTACTGGTCTCTGATCGTGGAATGAATCACAGCAGTATAAGCTATAACACTAGCGTTATAGTCGAACCGCACAATCTGTGCTACAGGTGCAATGAAGCCATTTTTTGAGTGCTGAATGGAGAGTTGCGGTGCAGGCCAAAACTCTGTAATACGGGAGACCTACCATTCCGTGTGCAAAGGCCAATTTCTTAGCGGTATAGCTGTACCGCAAAACTTGTAATCTTGCCCAGTAGAAGGAAAACTCCTGAGCAAGAAGAAAAAGCATAAAATATAAGTGAACATAAACAGCAACAAAAAACAACTTCACTTGTAACATATTCTAAGAATTAGAGAGGGCATTACCCTGTCCTTTTTGAAACTGTATTTAAACAAATAAAAATATGTAACAGATTTCCACGGGGGTGGGTTGAAGAATACAAGTTTGGTAAATAGCTTGTATCTAAGATAAATTAAACATCAGGAAAGGGACAAAAGACTCACCTAGTGTTGGCCCTACCACTATTCCTGTCTGTACATTTCTATCCATCAGCTTTAGGAGTAGAAGAAGTCAAAATGTATGTTTTTTCACTGGGATGGTCTGCCACCTTTGCCTTTGGGGTGAAGACGTGGAGATAGCAGATGGTCCCGGGGGAGATTTAGCTACAGAGAATTAGTCGGTGGATCTAGGTGAAGGTCAGCGCAAAATGATGGTATCTCAGAGGGATCCCTACAGATAATCCTTTGCCCCTGGTGATTAACCGACAAAAAGCAGGGGAATCCCCAGCAATATTGCATGCCCTTGATGTGGAACAGTTGAGTCAGAGGTTGAATTCTCTTCATCGCTGCAGTGTGCACAGGGCTAGGTCGGCTATATACATATATATGTGTTAATATGTGTATATACACATATTAACACATACATACAGTATATATGTATATCAGCATATACATATATATTTACAAATGCTGCAATCGTTGTGATTTTTACCCCCTTCCCTGTGCTTAGGTTCTGATGCAATCTCTGACATCTACTTACCGCATTACAGCCTATGGAAGAGCGCAAACCTTCCCAGCAATGCGAACGCAGGCTCGCTATCGCATTACTTTTAACTTGCAATACCAGTGCACATTAGAGTGCGCTGGTATTACACAGTGGAGCGCTAATATTGCTTTCTTGAAAGCGATATTTGGCGCTCAACTTGCCATCCTTCAAACTTTTGTATATGAATGTGGATCCATTGAGATTCACTGTAAGACTGTCACGAACCAAGCCTCCAGACTAAAAAGAAAAAGAAAAGGTCTGGGAGGCATTCTGCCCGACAGGGCTGTGCTGGGATTTGAACCCGTGGCTCTGTGCTTTCTACTCCTACTACCTATTTGCTTATGTGTTGAGCCACAGTCAGTTCTAGAAGTCTGGAAACTATAATGCAATATCATGCAGCTTAAAAGAACAGCCTTAAGAGTATTTTTCTTACTTGTAATTACACCTGTGCAAATCACAGGTGCTCTCAATTTTAGATTTAGTCAGAGCCAACCCTGTGCAAAGCCTCCCTATTTAAGGCTGGCTGTTAGGCTTAGTGTCTTCACATTGATTCCATTTTGTTACAAGCCAGAACATTATATCTGCCTTGGCTGGTCCCTGGTTTCCTGTCTTATCCAGTTTCCTGGACTTTAGAAAGACTTTACTTTTAAATCTGCATCTATGTTTACAGATGAGTTTTCTGCCTTATCCGGATTCCTGGACTTCAGTCCCTACCTGGAAAAATACTTTACTTTTGAATCTCCATTTCTGTTTACAAGTTTGTTCCCTATCACTCCTGGCATGTGTGGACAATACATACCTAAGTATAATGTACTAAATTTACCTGCAAGTATTCGTTCACCTGAAGAATTTTGTTATTTAAATAAATATCTGTTTCTTTTCAATCTGCATTTAAAGCAGCTGTTCCAGACAATTAGGCTCTCACAAAATATGCTGAGACAGAACGTGACAAAGACTGAATGGAAAACCCCAGCAATATTTGATATTGTTCTCTTGAAGCACTGTGTTTATAAATCTGGCTGATTTCCTTTTCTATATTGTCATAGCGCTCAAATCTATATAGGCTTGTAAGTCCTATTCTATATACTTAATGGGGGACAAATTAATTATTTGTCCTGAAAACTAAGGAATTTCAGTATAACATCCCTCTAAAGTATATTAGCTGGTGGTTTGACAGGAATCTATGTGCCCTTTCAAGAGGGATATCAGGTGCCTGTGGATCATTTTTGAGATGTTTGAATAAGTTTTGTAAATAGAACTCCACATCTGAGGATTATATAGACTCTGGGATACCTCTGATTCTCAGGTTGTTTCTGCGTCCTCTATTGTCAAGATCTTCTATTTTAGTTTTTTGCTCCTCATGTAATCAGACTGATCATCTTGGTGAGATGATATTTCTTTCATATATTTAAAAAAAAAACTCATGAGATTCTTCCAATTATTCTACATGGTTTCCAATATCTATAATATCCCGTTTGACTTCAGAGATTTTTGTTTTAAAGAAGTCCTTCAACAAATCAAGGTCAGATTCAGATAGAAACTCTCCTAGTTTGAACAGGATCTGTGCCAGCTAATCTTGATTTGAGAGGACTGTTGTGTCCGAAGTAAGAGTGTTTGAATCCACTAGCATTGAATTACTTGGTGAACAAACATTTGTATCTTGAAGTTGAGACAGATACAGGAGTATTTGAACTTTGTTGATTTCTTTGCTGCCATATTGTATACCTTCTAGTGAAGTATGAAGAGAGAAAAAGAAATACAATCCTTCAGATATCTATTATAAAGATGACTATATAATATATAGGGACTGTCCAATAAATGCAGATCCACATATTCCCAATGTATTTGGGTATTTATAATGTAAATCATAATATTGCCGTGTTGACAGAAGAATATATCATAAGCACTTTAAAGGGCTGTATTTGACTAAGTAATCAAATATTTCTTTATTAATAACAGATAAAGTTATATAGATATGGATTAACCAAGGCTATTGTAGGCATTAAGAAACCATCAATACATCTTGCTGGTTACTCCTCAGGATATATTTTGTGTTATCTAAAAATTTTAAACCAAATAGAATAAATGTCTCTCTAATACCCATAAACTGTATTTAAAACAAGGCCTCCATAATGTTAGTGCAGCAGCCGTTCTGCTATGTCCTTCACAGCTTGAGAAATCTAGATGGAGATGAAGCCGCGTGGTGACGCTGCTTGTTAGCATTGCGACGGCCTGCATCTCCAGACCCCTTTGTAAAGCTTTGTTTCTGCTGTGGAGACATTTGACCAGTCTGGGTGTTTAGGACAGGGATAGCTACTTGGTACTCCCAGTGAGCTGATCGCCCTCAGAGCTCCCTCACAGAGCGGCCATAGCCCAGCGTGGCCAAAGTCCGCCACCTACAATATAGAATTTTTTCATTTTTGTTTTGAAATTTGTCATGCCTTCACAAGCCTGTGACATGTTTCCTATTTGCAGGCTGTGTAATTATGGGATTAAGAAAGCCTACAAATGTGTTATTCCTAATCACCACTTATTTCTTTGTCTTTATTTATTACTATAATCTCAGTATAAAATATTATCAATAATGACATCAAAATCCCTTAAAAAAGACATACACACATACCTGTACATTATTTCCACACATCACCTGTCAGTATCGCTATACACCATTAAAAGGGATCAATCAATATACAGGCCCTTCACCATGTGTTGTAAGCACCAAACCTACCAAATCACCATTTTGTTTCTTGTTAATGGTGCAGATTTGATATTTGGATTGCAAAATCAGGAGATTAACAATGCAGATAATGATTTTGTAATTTTTGGAGAGCTAACAATTCTGAGCTAATAAGGTATTAACAGCAGAAGCATTTTTTGGATTGTAATAACTAGAAAACTAAACATCGACAATACTGACTGATGTTCATAAGTAAACAAGAACTTAATTGTGATCAACTGCTGACTTTGTTAAAGTTATATTGTAAAATTATTGCATGTTGTCTTAAAGAAATAGGAAGGTCAAAATTAAAATATGCATGGGCACATTTAAATTTTAAAGTGATGGTAAATGTAACTATAGTTGAGTTAATATTTTAGAAGTATTACTTAATATAAGCACAGTGATGCTTTTGTTTTTTTTAAATAAACTTTTTTTCTTACAAATTTTTTGCTTAGAGTAAAACACTACATTACCCTGTCACTGCTTACAACAGTGGTGAAAAGTTTAAACGGTGCAGTAATAATTTTTAATGTAATAGCACTTTTATTTTATTTGCTGGTACTTAGATTATAAGCACGTTTGGGGGGGGAGGGGCAGCCCATGGGGGGATTCTTTAGTACTGTCTTCTGCGCTGCTGTAAACAGTGAATTTGTGAAACGATACTGACAGGGTAATGTAGTGTTTTACTCTAAGCAGCGGCGAGATCGTGACTGCAACTGCACTTGCGCAATTGAAGTTCTGCTGATGCCATTGAAAACTCCAAGCACGGGAGCGTGCTAATACCAGATTTACATAGGGCGTATGGTGCAGTCCCGATTGGATGATGCACCTGTCAATCAAACAGAGATTTCTGAAATTCTCACAGGGAGGCAGTCAGGGAACAGGTAACGGAGCACATTTATAAATGAAAATTTTGTAAGAAAAAAAGTTTATTTAAAAAAAACAAAAGCATCACTGTGCTTATATTAAGTAATACTTCTAAAATATTAACTCAACTATAGTTACATTTACCATCACTTTAAATGAAAGCATTTTTTGCAGTATACGTCCATTAGCTAAAATGCTTCTTGTAAAAGTTACTACTGTTTTTCAGTGGCATATGCACATATGCTGTGAGTGCCCTGTGTACCAGCATTTATACACCATAACTTCTTAGAGAGTCAGCAGTGGCTTGTAACTTGTAACTTAAGTCTTCATTAATGCAATACACACCACCGTCAGCTCACTAAGTTGACACTGTAGCGAATCATGTCCGCCCGACATTGCTAAATGTTGACAGCATACGCTCTCGGCATTTATCATTGCGCAAGCATTTCTTGTGAAATGTTTGTGCAATGTCGCCCCCTGCACATTCAAGGCCAGTCGCCCGCTAGCAGGAGATGTGAATCATCCAGATCGTATCTGATTGGGATGGTTGCAGTCCGTCACCTAAAAGATGGTGGACAAGTTAAGGCGCAGCGGTCTTAAGACCACTGCTTCTTAACTTCTGCTTCCGGCGAGTGGGAAGGCTCAAGCGGAATAAGCAGCATCCGCTGCATGGTAAATATACCCCATGGTGTTTGATTCCTGATCCTCTTGTTACACTTAGCTTACGTGTGTATGCCGCTAAAATAGTAATAACTTTTACTGGAATCATTTTTGCTAATCAAAGTATATTGCATAAATGTTTATCTCTAAAACTAAAATGAATTCACATTTCAATTTTGACCTTTCTATTCCTTTAATCTAAAAATCAAAACACAGTGGAGAAAAAAAAAAAACAATATTTAGTTTTCCTGCATATATAAAAATCAACACTAACGAATGTCCAAATAAAAAAATAGCAAAATTATTTAAGTCTGTCTGACCTTCAACAGTAGAAAAATTTTCAAATTAGGTATGTGCATTCAGATGCTTCGTTAGCTGCCGAATGCGTAAGAAAGTGGCCGCTTGCGGTCTTTGGCTCTTTTAAGCCAGATTTCTTCTTGTGAAAGTGCAACACACTAAGATCTGGATTTGCACAGTTATAAGTGTGTTTTACTTTCTCCAGAAGAAATCCATGAGCGGCCGCATTCTTCTGTATTCAGCAGCTAACAAAGCTGACAAATGCACATACCGAGTTTAAACCATTGGCACTGAATGGGTTTAACATTTATAAATCACAAATGTTTTATTAAAATAACAATAAAATGTTTTCTCATTTGTTCATCTGTTTTTAGAACAATCTTGAATATAAAATTCAAATCAGATTTTTTTAGTTCGTATTTAAAGATGAAATTTCCTTTGCGTAGTAATTACAAGAAAAAAACATCAATTTACAACATGCATTAATCTTTCAATGTCACCATCGATTGATGTTAAGAGATATATAAGGTTTGCTTTTGTGTAGCAGCCTTTCCGACTTCAATAAAAGCATCATGGATTTCCACAAAAGTGTAAAAAAAAATATTTGTAGCACATTTTCCAGTAATAGTAATATCCATTGCAGTATCACTCCCTGCTTTGACAATTTGCTGATTAAGGAACAGTCAAAAGAAAAGCTGCTGAAAGATGCATACTGATTCTGCAGTTTCATAACTAGACCATAAACTGGCCAACAAGCAGATTTCCAGTCAATCTTTCATTTTACATCTTTAAATTGGTTCTTAGTACAAATATTTTCAAAATGATACTTAAAATAAACTTCTGTGCAACTTGTCCCAATGTTTCTATTACGCTGTCGTAAGGGGAAATCAGCTATGCTATTTTTTGCTCCATGTACCAACCACTTATCCTTACCATATAACTAATTTTATATAATAAAAGTATTATTATAAATTTTTTTTTAAATACTATTTTGTATAAGAACTGCTTGTGCAATGATAAATGCTGACAGTGTATGATGTCGGCATTCATCATTGTTGATCGGACATGATCCGATGAGCGGATCATGTCGGACATACCGATGATAAATCAGCCCCATAGAGAGACCAATCCCTGGATGAAGAGATTGACGACTCAGATAACCTGCTTCACAATTTTGCACTCCTGGGACATGGATGGCAGAGATCATGCAAATAATCTTTTCTGCCCAAGACAAGATTCGAGAGACTTCTTTCAGCACTAAAGAACTGTGAGTTTCCCCTTGGTGGTTGATACATGCCACTACTGTGACATCATAGGATTGGAAGCAAAGAAAGGTCAGTTGTTTCAGGAGAGGTATGCTCTGGATAGCCCTGAAGATAGCACAGAGTTCTAGAATGTTTATTGGTAACTTTGCATCCAGAAGAGACAAAACTCCCTGTGCTCTCCTGGACCCCCATACTGCACCCCAAACTGAGAGACTTGCATTTGTGATGATTATTGTCAAGGATTGGCGGACAAAAGGCATTCCCTGATTAATGGACTGGTTCTCTATCCACAAAGATAGAGCATTTTTTTTTAAATTGGATCCAATAGGATCTTTTGAAAAGCTGAGTAGCACAAGACAATATACAAAAGCGCTAAAAATTGTTATCTATAATAATAAAAAATGGGGTTGTTCAGTATACAGTATTTAGTATCACATTGGAATGACCCTGAGATATGGTATGGTGTGATTCTTCTGCTGTCAAACGAGAAGTACTCTTAGGAGAAATGAGTTAAGAAATTTCCAATTACACCTTAATGGGGGATGGTGGAATCTGTTGAAAGAGATGGAACGCTGCTAAAAACTGACGAGGGGATTTCCTTCGGACAACCCTTGTATGCATATATTGTTAAAACATATAAAAAAGAACAAGAGCACATCCCACTCTAACAGCAAGATTACAAGTAGCGCGTTATGAGTTTTCCGCTTGCGATGTGGTCTTTTCGTAATCAAATTCCATTGTGCAGGTATTACAAGTCTTGAAAAATCGAGATTGCGCGCACACATTTGCCTTTTACGCAACAATCCTTTCTGCGCTCAAAGAGCTGTAGTTAACAGTTTTGCGCAACATAAAAGTTTCACGAAACACTTCAAAAATACATTACGAAGTACAGTCTCACTCATGTTAACACTGTCTAATAAAAAAATATATTTCTAACACCCTTGATCTCCTATCTTTGAGCCCTTATAACTTTTGTGTGCAATATTTTTTTAATATTGCACACAAAAGTTATTGTAATGCTCGTGGGATAGTTCCCTATCAGACCAATCCTGGTCAGTAGTCTTCTTATCCCGGCGTCAAGTGGAAAGATAAGGAAATATCCCAGAACAAGTGAAACAGATTAGAAATGAGGTAAACAGTACTCGCGGTAGAAAGGACAATCCTTCACGGCACCAAGGGTAAAGCAGAGAATGGTCAGAGACAAGCAGGGGTCAGTAACGAGTAAGCAATCCGATAGTACACAGCAAATCAGGGGTTAAGCAGGAGAGTAGTCATTGGTAAGCAGGGTTCAGGCAACAAATAGGCAATCCAAATGTATCTCAGCAGTTCAGGGGTTAAGCAAGAGAGTAGTCAGTGGTATGCAGGGTTCAGGCAACAAATAGGCAATCCAAATGTATCTCAGCAGTTCAGGGGTTAAGCAAGAGAGTAGTCAGAAGTAAGCAGGGTTCAGGCAACAAATAGGCAATCCAAATGTATCTAAGGCAACAGCAGCCAGGAAAGAGCTAAAATATACTTGGGCAAAGATGTAAGTAACTGAGGTACTTACATAGGCGCAGGATTCATCCCAAGGAGTGCACAGGTGCGATCCAGACCTGCATCAGGGAAAGACAGGGCATGCAGCGATGACGGCCAGGACCTAGAGACCGGAGCGGTGTGACAGATAGGAGATCCAGCCAATAGAATGCGAGCTCAATCTGATTGGCTGATTGGATCAGCCAATCGGATTGAACTTGAATCTGATTGGCTGATTCCATCAGCCAATCAGAATTTTCCTACCTTAATTCCGATTGGCTGATAGAATCCTATCAGCCAATCGGAATTCGAGGGACGCCATCTTGGATGACGTCCCTTAAAGGAACCTTCATTCTGTGTTAGGACGTCGGAAGAAGAGGATAGATCCGCGCCGGAGGTCTTGAAGATGGAGCCGCTCGTCGTCGGATGGAAGAAGATAGAAGATGCCGCTTGGATGAAGATGTCTACCGGTCCAGATCTCCTCTTCTGCCCGGATAGGATGAAGACTTCTGCCCGATGATGGACCTCTTCAGCCCCTGCTTGGGCTTGGATGAAGACTTCGGAGCCTGGACCGATCGGTGATACCCGGCGTGGTGAAGATAAGGTAGGAAGATCTTCAGGGGCTTAGTGTTAGGTTTATTTAAGGGGGGTTTGGGTTATATTAGGGGTATGTGGGTGGTGGGTTGTAATGTTGGGGGGGTATTGTATGTTTTTTTTTACAGGCAAAAGAGCTGAATTCTTTGGGGCATGCCCCGCAAAAGGCCCTTTTAAGGGCTGGTAAGGTAAAAGAGCTTTTCTATTTGTATTTTAGAATAGGGTAGGGCATTTTTTTTATTTTGGGGGGCTTTGTTATTTTATTAGGAGGCTTAGAGTAGGTGTAATTAGCTTAAAATTGTTGTAATATTTTTATAATGTTTGTAAATATTTTTTTATTTTTTGTAACTTAGTTCTTTTTTTATTTTTTGTACTTTAGTTAGTTTATGTAATTGTATTTATTTGTAGGTATTTTATTTAAATAATTTATTGATAGTGTAGTGTTAGGTTTAATTGTAGATAATTGTAGGTATTTTATTTAATTAATTTATTGATAGTGTAGTGTTAGGTTTAATTGTAACTTAGGTTAGGATTTATTTTACAGGTAATTTTGTAATTATTTTAACTAGGTAACTATTAAATAGTTATTAACTATTTAATAGCTATTGTACCTGGTTAAAATAAATACAAAGTTGCCTGTAAAATAAATATTAATCCTAAAATAGCTACAATATAATTATAATTTATATTGTAGCTATATTAGGATTTATTTTACAGGTAAGTATTTAGCTTTAAATATGAATAATTTATTTAATAAGAGTTAATTTATTTCGTTAGATTTAAATTATATTTAACTTAGGGGGGTGTTAGTGTTAGGGTTAGACTTAGCTTTAGGTGTTAATACATTTATTAGAGTAGCTGTGAGGTCCGGTCGGCAGATTAGGGGTTAATAATTGTAGGTAGGTGGCGGCGACGTTTGGGGTGGCAGATTAGGGGTTAATAAAAATAATATAGGGGTCGGCGGTGTTAGGGGTAGCAGATTAGGGGTACATAAGGATAACGTAGGTTGCGGCGGTGTGATTAGGGGTTAAAAAATTTTATTAGAGTGGCGGCGATGTGGGGGGCCTCAGTTTAGGGGTACATAGGTAGTTTATGGGTGTTAGTGTACTTTAGAGCACAGTAGTTAAGAGCTTTATGAACCGGCGTTAGCCCAGAAAGTTCTAAACTCCTGGCTTTTTGCTGCGGCTGGAGTTTTGTCGTTAGATTTCTAACGCTCACTTCAGCCATGACTCTAAATACCGGTGTTAGAAAGATCCCATTGAAAAGATAGGATACGCAATTGACGTAAGGGGATCTGCGTTATGGAAAAGTCGCGGCTGGAAAGTGAGCATTAGACCCTTTCCTGACTGACTCTAAATACCAGTGGTAGCCCAAAACCAGCGTTAGGAGCCCCTAACGCTGGTTTTAACGGCTAACGCCAAACTCTAAATCTAGCCGATATACATACACACATATACATACACATACAAATATACATACACACACACATATATATATATTTTTATATATATATATATATATATATATACACACACACACACATACATATACATACACACACATACATATACATACACACATATATATACATACACACACCTGCATATACATACACACACATACATATACAAATATACATACTGTGGGTATACTGTGCATGTATATATTTGTGTGTAATAATGTATGTATTATACTGTAAATTGGATATGATATATTTTAAGTAAGTTTGAATTTAAATAAACATGTTTTTAAATGTTGGCGTGTTCTTTCTTTTTAGGAAGAAGATTTATTGTACAGGATATTAATATCCCATAGAAGATAGTAGCCGCTGCTTTATCATTTTACAATAGTGCATTTTTTAAACATAATACTATTTAAAACGTGTTTTTAGAAATGTATGACTTTTTAAGCCACTAGAAGTTTTCACTGTACTGTACCTGTTCAGTTCGAATATTGTGACTGCACTGTACCAAACATGTTATATATTAATTACATGTTTGTTACAATATTAGAAGCTCTTTCAATACTGTGTAAACTTACTTTGATACATTTCTATTACAATCTTACTCTTACACTGATTTTTCTTGTTTCCTATGGAAGGCACATCACCACTCGTCAGCCCATTTTTTTATGACATTTTGCGCATTCGGTGGACGGATTGTGAGACTGTCGATACTCAAATGAGCCTTTCTCACAGACCTGACAACCCTTTTATCATCCGGCCCATAGTAAGAAATCAGTAGAACAAACAACATGATGTGAGTTAGATTACAGAAAGCTAGCAGGTACTGTGGTCTTCATCTAATAGAACTACAAGGTCTCTCACAGTATTTTAGGACTTATAACATTACATTGAGAGCTCTGTATTTTACTAAATGGCTTTCCCTATGTTTCATGCTAAGTATAGAGACAAATACATTACTCATATACTGTACTGTTTAATATCATAATCATTCAACATGAATATAATATTTTTTCATGTTACATGTTTACATGTTATGTTTAATTTATTTTTTTAGCTATTGCTAAGTAAACTAGGTCTTTCAGAGTCACTGAGTGGGCTATCTTTTATTTTCTTTCACGGTTTATCATATTTTCAAAGCAATTTACCCCTGCATGTGTCCTTTCTTTCCAGTTGTATGCTTGTGAGGGTGTCTCAGAATAGAAGACAATACAAAGCACACTTACGATAATATAGACCGTATAATACACGCAAACCACACATACACCCAAAGCCATTGGACTTTATACAGTGTTCTCTTTTACAATATGCACAAGGCAATAATCAAGGTGTAGGTTAACTAAATAACTGGTTAAAACAGCAAATAGGATGGAAAATTGTGCAAAAGTTGCTATGCTTTTTAAATTATTATTTCTAAATAAACCTTACAAGTGAAGCACTACTGATAGCAAAGGGTGCACAATCAATATCACGGGACAGCACTATGAATGTTATAAAAAGAATAACCAGAGAATGTTGAGTGCACCCTATCCTTTCAATGGATAGCATGGTATATGAAAAGGTGTTTTAAAGTGATTTGGTATATGGCAAGGTGTTGGATTGGGAAGGGTGAAAGGTGTATATATATATGTTTATTTGTGTGTGCATTTGTATGTGTGTATGTATGTGTTCATATGCATGTGGACACGTACATAAATACACATAAATACACATTCAAACACATATATACTTACACAAATACACACACACACACATATATATATATATATATATATATATATATATATATATATATATATATATATATATATATATATACTCACACATTTAAGCCCTTCCCAGTCCACCATCAAGACAAATACAATATTACTTTAGAAAAATGTTCACATCACTTTGTTATTTTAAAAATATAAATAGTTGAAACAGTTTTGTTCTTCACTCAGTAAAAAAAATACTTATAAGTTATTGTTATTTATAAATATAAATATTTAACCCCCTGCAATCTGGCTTCCATCCCCGACACTCAACTGAGACTGCCCTCACCAAGGTTACTAACGATCTTCTTTCTGCTAAAAACAAAGGCCACTACTCTATACTTATCTTACTTGACCTGTCTGCTGCCTTTGACACTGTTGAGCATCCCCTTCTCCTACAGACTCTCAGCTCCCTTGGGCTCTCTGACACTGCCCTTTTCTGGATTCACTCTTATTTCTCTAATAGGTCCTTTTCTGTCTCCTTTGCTGGCAACTCCAATGCCAGAATCCGTAAGCAAGCGCTCAGTGTGTTTGGCAGTCTCATGCACCTCTTTCTGTGCCGCGCTGTACTGTGTCTTCACTGCCTCTGCAGCACCGCTCCGTCTCACCTCCTCAGCGCTCCCCACGGGAGCTGTAGTCAAAACAAAGGTTCCGGTTCGACTGGTGCAGATAGGATGTGTGCAGGGAATTTCACCTTTTTCCCTCAAGAGAAAGATTTGTAGAACAACTGTAATCCACACACTCACAAGGGTAGGTAGAAGAGGGTGATTATAAATAAAGTACCACCAGTCCAGTGGCTAAAAGTAAAAAGCTCCTTTATTTAGAAATACACTAAAAAGGCATACACGCCAGCAAGGTAACAAGGTCAAACGCGTTTCTGGCAACTCCTCCTGTCCATTGCTTCTGTCTGTTGGAGTACCTCAAGGCTCTGTTCTGGGTCCTATACTCTTCTCTATTTATACTTTCTCACTGGATAAACTTATCAGTAGCTATGGCTTCAACTATCACCTCTATGCTGATGATACTCAGATCTACCTATACACCCCTGCACTGTCTCCTTCTGTACCTTCTCACATCAGTGTCTGCTTATCTGGCATTTCTTCTTGTATGGCCCCTCACCACCTACAAATCAACATGTCCAAGACTGAGCTCCTTCTAATCCCCCCCCCCCTCTAATTCTACCCCAGTTTCTAACTTTTCAATCACAGTTGGTGACACCACTATCTCCCCATCACCCCAAGTCTGCTGCCTAGGAGTTGACTCCAATCTGTCCTTCATATCCCACATCGGATTGCTCTCTTCATCCGGTCACAACCACCTATGCAATATCTCCAAAATTCATCCATTTCTGAGTGCTGAAACTACTAAACAGCTAATTCACTCCCTGGTAATTTCCCGACTTGACTACTGTAACAACCTACTAACTGGCCTTCCTCTCTCCCACCTCTCCCCTCTTATCAATCCTAAATGCCTCTACTAGGCTAATCCACCTCTTCCGACCCTCTGTATCTGCTGCACCTCTCTGTGAGTCCCTTCACTGGCTCCCCATTCACAGCAGAATTAAATTTAAAATTCTCACCCTGACCTACAACGCAGCTCCCCCTACCTGCCCTCACTCATCAACAAATATACTCCAGCCCGTCCCCTAAAATCCAACCTTGTGCAACACCAACCATCTGGAACGCACTTCCTCAAGCTGTCAGACTTTCCCCTAACCTTTCCTCCTTTAAACGCTCCCTAAAGACCTTTTTGTTCAGGGAAGCCTATCTCCAAATCAGTTACAAATCAATTCCACTTGCCTAATAGCTAACTCTACACTAACATCATTCCCACCTTTGAAGTCCCCACCTTCTGTATATTGTATTATACTGTACTTTTATCTTTGTACCCATGGACAGCGTTGTGGAATAAAAATAAATAAATAATATTATCCATATAGATATAAAGATATAAGATATATATTAAATATATATATATATATATATATATATATATATATTTAATATATATCTCCATATCTATATGGATATTAGATAGATAGATATAAATAAGTGTCTAGTAACACTAATACACACACAACAGTGATTTATGGCATTATAGTGGATTCTCACACAGGTTGCAAGTAACAGCCTATATATTAAAAAACAACCATATAAGCCCCAAACATGTAAAGTTGCAGCAAACTTAGAAAAACACTGTTACCCAGTATATACAATGGGCTCTATTTAACAAGCTCCGTATTAAGCTTGATGGCCCCTGTTTCTGGCGAGTCTTCAGACTCGCCAGAAACAGCAGTTATGAAGCAGCGGTCACAAAGACCGCTGCTCCATAACCTGTCCGCCTGCTCTGAGCAGGCGGACACACATCACCACAATACAACCCGATCGAGTACGATCGGGTTGATTGACACGCCCCTGCTAGCGGCCCATTGGCCGCGAGCCTGCAGGGTGCGGCACTGCACCAGCAGCTCTTGTGAGCTGCTGGTGCAATGCTGAATATTGCGAGCGTATTGCTCGCCGTATTCAGCGAGGTCTGGCGGACCTGATCCGCAGTGTCGGATCAGGTCCGCAAGACCTTGATAAATATGCCCCAATGCCTATAAATATAACAACTATTGTAAAACAGAGGGAAAGCCCACTAACTCAAGAAAAGAAAAGCATTATGCAGCACGAGGGAAGTCTCCATTACCTCTATTAATATGTTAATATGTGCATTTTATAGCAGCCTTAACTATGTCCCATAGCCGCTACACTTCCAGAAATATAAACAAATCTAACTCCTGCACCGCCAGAGATCTGATAAATGTAACCCCTGGACTGCCACAGTAGGTCTGCTCTTATTTTGACTCTCATACATGCTTTTTAAATGCGTGCCCCCTCGTGAAAAAAAAATGCCCCCTCATTTCATTCGTTCTGGAGCCGACCCTGCATAAAACCGGGATTTGGAAGAAAAGAGACATGTTTTTTAATGTATTTTTTTAAAACACTCTCAGTAATTTAGTTACTTGTGACTTTAAAACTTTCTGTTGTTTGTAAAAATATGGCAGAAATGTAGATTTTTAACAGAGATGGATAGTGCTCAGGCATTGTTTTTTTACTCATGTGCCCCTCCTTGATAAACTGGCACACTGCTTCTCTCCATCTGGCACATGGTTATGTTTATTAGCTATGTGTACAGACAAAAAGTTAGCTTCAAACTAATGACCCAATGTTCTAAATATATACAGGTCCATGAGAAATGCTAATTTCACTTTCACCAGTCTCGCATATTGCCTGCTGGGAAATGTTATAAAAAAGTGGGCTGACCCTCGCTGTACAGGCAAGTAGCTTTCCTTAGGAAAGTATAGGGCTTACTTTCTTTTCAATAATCTGAGCACATCACCAGAGAATGCAGTTCAGTAAATATAAAAATTATTTCTGTTTGATAATAGTTCAAATAATCTATATGTAAACTCAGTTTCACAGTATATTCAGTAGATTTCTTACAGGTGCTCATCTCAGGACTGAAAAGGTGAAAAAGTTCACCTAATGTGGCAGATATTGTTTAGAATATTAGAATTTCCTGATGTCAAGAACCTCATCTTCCCAGCCTCTCGGCAAGAAGGTAGGGTCTTATGCCCGCATTTAGCATTGCACAAGCTGCTGCTTAATCAAAGCGCCCTCTGCTCACACGCGATCAATCGCGCACAAGTAGGGGCTGTCAATCATCCAAATCTCTGATCAGGATAATTGAAATCTGCCACAATAAGACTGATGCTACTTAACTAGTGGTTCAGACTTGCTGGGGCTCAAAAGCTGCTCTTGCAGCTTGATAAATGGAGTAATTACAGGTTACTCCCATGAAACACCCATGAAACTCCCATGGAACGCCAATATATTTGCTATGTATGTGATCATCATTGTTAATAAAGAACAAAAAAATCCTTAATAATAAACCTATATAACCTGGGGGATTGTGAATATATTGTGCATGTGTAGATGGTGTTATATGTATGTATTAAACTGTAAATGAGATATTATGTATTTTATGTAAGTTCGTTATTTAAATAAACTTGTTTTTAACTTTTGGCGTGTTCTTTTCTTTTTAGGAAGAATATTTGGTGCACAGGATATTAATATCCCGTAGAACAGGATACTTCAAACCATGGGTCGGGACCCATAAACTGGGTTACAATACCATATTTACTGGGTAACGACTTGTGGCTGTTGTAGGATAGCGTGTGTGGTGTATGTGTTATAACAGAGTGTGTGTGGTGCCTGTGTGTGTTGTATGAGAGTGTGTGGTGTGTGTGTTATGAGTGTGCGTGTTGTATGATAGTTTGTTGTATTAGTGTGTGTATGTTATATGAGTTTGTGTGTTGTATACGAATGTGTGGTGTGTGTGTTGTATACGAGTGTGTGGTGTGTGTGTGTTATATGAGTTTGTGTGTTGTATACGAATGTGTGGTGTGTGTGTGTTGTATACGAGTTTGTGTGTTGTATACGAATGTGTGGTGTGTGTGTTGTATACGAGTGTGTGGTGTGTGTGTGTTATATGAGTTTGTGTGTTGTATACGAATGTGTGGTGTGTGTGTTGTATACGAGTGTGTGTGTGTTATATGAGTTTGTGTGTTGTATACGAGTGTGTGGTGTGTGTGTTATATGAGTGTGTGTATGTTGTATGAGAGTGTGTGGGGTGTGTGTGTTATATGAGTTTGTGTGTTGTATACGAGTGTCTGGTGTGTGTGTTATATGAGTGTGTGTGTGTGTTGTATGAGAGTGTGTGGGGGGGGGTGTGTTATTAATGTTACAACACTTTCAAGTTTGACTACAAAATTGCAACAATCTTGTTGTATATTACTTCAGGAATTTTAAGACCAAGCATAAAAATTGGGTCTTGACCATACTTGGTCTTGGGACAAAAGTTTGAAAAAACCCTGTCATAGAAGACAGTAGCCATAGCTTTTTGGTTTTACAGTAGTATGTGTTTAAACTTTGTACTATGTGAAATGTGTTTTTAAAGAAAGGTGCTTTTTTAACATTGTATTTGTATAGCTGTTACAAGTTCACACTGTGCTGTTGAGTAGCTCTGGGCTACTGTTTAAAGGACCAGTAAATACAGTAGATTTGCATAATAAACAAATGCATGATAGAATGACAATGCAACAGCACATAGTTTGAACAATGAGTAGTAGACTTTTATCTAATGAATTTCAGTTATGTCTATATCCACTCCCCCTGTATCATGTGACAGAGATTAGCCAATGACAAATGCATATACGTATATTCTGTGAACTCTTCTACATACTCAGAAAAAAAAAATGAGCACATTTTGTTAATGGAAGTAATTTGGAAAGTTGTTTAAAATTGCATGCTCCATCTGAATCATTAAAGTTTAATTTTGTCTTGAGTGTGCCTTTAAGCCTAACATTGCGATTGCACTGTACCAAGCATGTTCTATTTTATTAACAGTGGGACCCCAATGTTAGAACTAAACCAAAGTAAGTTCAGTGTGCTGTACGTTTTTTTCTTCTTCTAATATTGCAGTCGCATTGTACCAAACATATTATTAAAATAAAACCACACGTTCATTACAGTGTGATCACAATATTAGAACTAAACACACAGTACAGTATGAACTTGTAGCGGCTATACAAATAAAATGTTAAAAAAGCCATCTTCACGGGGGGGGGGGGGGCGTGTCTGTGCAGTGTTCTGAACAGGATGCACTTCTCATGAGCTGCGGATGAAACACAGCTAATCTGCCGATTATCTGCAGTTATTCACAGCATCCATATTGAATTTAACAAATATACCATTGTCCTAACTTATGAAGCTCTATTATAACTTTTTGCTGCTTTGTATTTGAAACCGGAGCCACAGATCAGACGTCTATGGTCTAGAGAGGCGGCTCAGTTACCGTTTCAGATCCCCCCGGGAGAACTTGTTTACACTGCCACTACTGAACTGCCTAATCTAACTCTAGCACACTAGACTGCATCAATTCTCTTTGACTATACAACAAACGCAGATTTACATTTATTACCGGTAACCATGCTTGAATAAACATCGCTACACAGATGCAATCTACTTTAGATTGGACCATATTTTGAAAAACTTTGGAGAAAACACCCTGTTACTTTCACAAAAAGACAGATTCTTTAGAAATACAGCTTTCTCAGAATAATATGGAGCCAGCTAATCCGAAGGCGCACGTGGTGTGGTTGTGGGCCTTTAGAAGAAACATCTAAAAAAATGTGGACCGCATGCGCTACAACCCATCTCACTGCATCAACCCATAAATCATGCCAGAGGGACTTCAACATCAAAATTTAAGAAGTTAATCGAAACAGATATACCACGGCCTTCTATCATTTAATGTTGGAAACCGCTTATATACATTGCAGCCAGCCTTCGTTGTTAGGACCTGAAGTCTGGTCTTCTGATATATCGTACAATATTACTGGAACATTACCCTTGAATTACCCTGGGTTGGAAGATCCTCATATACTTGACTCATACCGGAGGTGAAACTTTGCAGAGCTATGGGTTCTGGCAGTGAAGCATCTGGACTCTGGCTTACAGAACCCACTGCTAGGATGATACTCTGTAAGACTCATGAGGGGCTTCTCTATATATTTCTCTCCCCACCCCTAACAATAGATCTCAAACCTTACGTTAAGCCGGTGGCTCTCATCATGTTTAAGGAAGAGTGTATCTGAACTGCATGGACTAATGTTAGATAAATCTACTACGTCTTAATACTAGTTTTAGTTAATTCTTGCTTCTTAAGCTTAAAGGAATAGTCTAGTCAATATTAAACTTTCATGATTCAGATAGAGCATGCAATTTTAAGAAACTTTCTAATTTACTCCTATTATCAATTTTTCTTCGTTCTCTTGGTATCTTTATTTGAAAATGCAGAAATGTAAGCATAGTAGCCGGCCCATTTTTGGTTTAGCACCTGGGTAACACTTGCTGATTGGTGGCTACATTTAGGATGTTGGTGGCTACGTTTGGTCTTCTGATATACCGTACAATATTACTGAAACAGTCCACTACCCTTGAATAGCTGGGTTGGAAGATCCTCATATACTTGGCTCATACTTGGCAAAAATATAAGTGTAGGAGCCAGCCCATTTTTGGTCCAGCATCTGGATAGCGCTTGCTGATTGGTGGCTAAATTTAGGACATTGGTGGCTACGTTGTTAGGACCGGAGGTCTGGTCTTCTGATATACCGTACAATATTACTGGAAAACTACCCTTGAATGACACCTGGGTTGGAAGATCCTCATATACTTGGCAAAAATGTAAGTTTAGGAGCTGGCCCATTTTTGGTTCAGCACATGGGTAGCGCTTGCTGATTGGTGGCTATATTTAGACACCAATCAACAAGCGCTACCCAGGTGCTGAACCGAAAATTGTCAGGCTCCTAAGCTTACATTTTTGCTTTTTCAAATAAAGATACCAAGAGAACGAAGAAAAATTGATAATAGGAGTAAATTAGAAAGTTGCTTAAAATTGCATGCTCTATCTGAATCATGAAAGTTTAATTTTGACTAGACTATTCCTTTAAGTTAATTTATTTTATATTATTACACATACTGATGAGTCTTTCAATATTAATCTCTAGAATGTGAAATTTTAATTCAGTTTTACGTATTCTATTACATTAAAATTTTGTTATAGATTATTGTTCGCTAATTTTTTAATCCCATATTCAGTATAAAAGCAATGAGGGATATATAAATCTATTCATATGGCTTTTCCTAGCCAATATAAAAGAACATTTGAAACATAATCTAAAATATCACACTGTTTTCCTAATTATTTATTATCTCTGACAATAGTGGTTCATATAGCTAATTTTTATAATATTTCCCCTTACAGCCATGGCCAGGGACCAGGGCTGTAAGAGGGACTGAATATTGCATACGATATATAAATTGCCACTATACGTTATGATATAAAGGAGAATGCCTATTTGATTATCAACCCCTTTATAGAACAGTGATCTAGATAGTTATATCTCTTTAACAGAAAACAGTTTTATTTCATCTTCATCGAAATTAATGACACTAGTTTCTTCTACCATTAACTTTAAAATATTTAATTATATCCTGGTTAACACTACTTTATAGGGATTTATATGTACCAAGGCATTTTCTTATCTGCAAAGTGTTGCTTATATTTCAGAAAAATTAGTCAGTTCAGTTCTTGACCTTTATGTTATTATTATCATTTTGATTCTATGGCATCTATTTATCAAGCCGTCAACCGCAAATACGCTGGAATTCCGCAGCGCATTTGTGGCGAGCCTGATTCCCCTTAGCTATCAAACCATACAGACCGGCAAAAGTAGAATTTTGTGATGTAACATACTCAGTCCGACACAGATCGATGCTTACGTCATTACAGATGTTCCGAATGCAAATTCGGCACAATCTGACTACTTTTGCTAGTTATCAAATTTCTACTAGGTACGCTCGCCACTTTTCCGGCCCAGCGTACCTGGTTTTCAATCCGCCGCCCTGGAGGCGGCGGATACCATAGGAATCAATGGGAGTCTGAAAGCAGCGAAAACTCATGTTCGCTGCTGCCCGATATCCCATTGATTCCTATGGTAACGTTTACACCTAACACCCTAACATGTACCCCGAGTCTAAACACCCCTAATCTGCCCACCCTACACCGCCGCCACCTACATTATACTTATTAACCCCTAATCTGCCCCCCCTACACCGCCGCCACCAACATTATACTTATTAACCCCTAATCTGCCCCCCGACACCGCCCCCACCTACATTATACTTATTAACCCCTAATCTGCCGCCCCGCCCCGCCACCGCCACCTACATTATACTTATTAACCCCTAATCTGCCAAACCCTACACCGCTGCCACTATATTAAATTTATTAACCCCTAAACCTAAGTCTAACCCTAACACCCCCTAACTTAAATATAATTTAAATAAATCTAAATAAATATTCCTATCATTAAATAAATTATTCCTATTTAAAACTAAATACTTACCTATAAAATAAACCCTAAGCTAGCTACAATATAACTAATAGTTACATTGTAGCTACCTTAGGGTTTATTTTTATTTTACAGGCAAGTTTGTATTTATTTTAACTAGGTACAATAGTTATTAAATAGTTATTAACTATTTAATAACTTCCTAGTTAAAATAAATACAAATATACCTGTAAAATAAAACCTAACCTAAGTTACAATTACACCTAACACTATACTATAATTAAATAAATTCCCTAAAGTAAATACAATTAAATACAATTAAATAAAATTATCTAAAGTACAAAAAACAAACAAACAAACACTAAATTACAGAAAATAATAAACAAATTAGAAGATTTTTAAACTAATTACACCTAATCTAATCCCCCTAACAAAATAAAAAAGTCCCCCCAAAATAAAAAAAGCCCTACCCTACACTAAATTAAAAATAGCCCTTAAAAGGGCCTTTTGCGGGGCATTGCCCCAAAGTAATCAGCTCTTTTACCTGTAAAATTTTTTTACAAACCCCCCCAACATTAAAACCCACTACCCACACAACCAACCCTACTCTAAAACCCACCCAATACCCCCTTAAAAAAACCTAACACTAACCCCTTGAAGATCACCTTACCGTGAGAAGACTTCACCCAACTGGGTCCTCAACGAATCCGGCAAAAGTGGTCCTTCAAACGGGCAGAAGTGGTCCTCCAGACGGGCAGAAGTCTTCATCCAGAGGGCATCTTCTTTCTTCATCCATCTGGCACGGAGCGGGTCCATCTTCAAGACATCCGACGCGGAGCATCCTCTTCTGACGACATCTTCTTGTTGAATGAAGGTACCTTTAAGTGACGTAATCCAAGATGGCGTCCCTTCAATTCCGATTGACTGATAGAATTCTATCAGCCAATCGGAATTAAGGTAGAAAAAATCCTATTGGCTGATCCAATCAGCCAATAGGATTGAACTCACATTCTATTGGCTATTCCAATCAGTATATATTTCTTTTGCTTGTATGCTTTTTCATTTTTTGTAAGCCGCTTGGCATAAACATCACGGCCCTGAGGAGGGAAACAAGAATTAGTTGTTTTAAGAATCGTCATCTGCCAATCAATTAGACAATATGGCGGGCGGGAGAGCTGCGCTTATCAGCGGAGCAGTAGAAAGGTAATCATTTAAGAAAATAAATAAATATCAAAAATTTCATGAATTAGGGGGGGGGGGCGTGTCGGAGCAGCGACCAAGATGGCTGCTTTCCTTTACGGCTGAATATAGGAGCAGATAAAACCGCTATTTACTGCTCTGAAATCTTGCAATCTGAGCCACTTTCTAATAACATTTTACAGCCCAGGATTTGCTGAAAAGAACAATATGCTTATGTATACAGATTTCAGCCCGGAAAATCTAAATAGATGTGGTGCGTAGCGGAGGCCTACTGACAGCCTTAGCCTTCATCTAGCCCTCCCCATTATCCTGCAGACACAGGACGAACAGCTGTATATGCTGCACACTTGCCAATAACCAATACGAGTTATATCCCCTTCCCTATGATATACAAAATGAAGCCTGAAGAACAATTCTTGCTGGCAGCCTTAGACAAATGGTTGTCAGATCGTTTTAACCTCATGGAAACACAAATAAAGTTTGCATGGGGAAGTTCTGATACATCTGAGGTGGGAGATTCCGCACAGGAACATCCTATGAAGCATCAAGAGGAGATAACTCCTACTAACTTTGTATCACAGACGACACCCAAAAGAGCCAACATCCCAGCAATGGATTCACCCGTTTGGTCAAACAATACACTGTTACCTGATGCCGCGGGTGAAACGGATGCAGTGGAGAGCGGTCCGGGAGGAGCGGTGAGACAGGGAGAGGCTCTGTGCCACCAGAAAGGCGGAGATTCGTTGTCTCACATCCCTATCGTAGGGGCCATAGGAGCTGGCAAAGTGAGAGAGACGCTGTTTGAGACGCAGCTCCTGCCTACCACTTTTGTTTCAGGACATTGTGCAGTTGGCCGGCCCTTGGCACATTTGAGGATCGTTTCTCTTCTTGTTGTTGCCCATCCCCACAGGTCTGGGGTCATCATAATGGTGATTACCACATTAAAACAATACAGGACTGGGATAGGTTAGTTATCCCTAACAATGCTAGAAGAAGCAGGTCTAATTTTGTAAGAGACGCTGGCTATTCTAACTAAACCTATAGAGATTGACACTTAACCAAACCTATACATTAAAGTACCAACAGCTTTGATATGGGGATAATTACTATATTACTCTATATAGATTCTGTATAATGGTTATTTAAAGTCTGATGTACCCATGCCTAATTTATTCAAGACATAAAATGTGTCTGTTGCATTTGTCATTACCAAGATCCAGATTATACACTCGGCACAGAACAAAAATGACTGAGAGGACATTAGACTGGCTCCCCTCATCTGTCCAGAAAATTGTTTAAACATAACACTGAAGCTTCAGAGTCTATGTTTAATATGTTGTTATTCTTTAGACTTGTACTTTTTCAATATGTTTTTTTTGTTTTGTTTGTTCTCTTTCCCCTGTTTGGAGTTTTGTTGAAGTTGAGGTAGTGAGTATGTATAAACCACAGACAGAGTTGAAAAATAATAAGAGCTTTTTATCATACTATCTGCATTAAAACAACATAGAGAAATATGCCTAATTTCTCTTGTAAGGTGTATCCAGTCCACGGATCATCCATTACTTGTGGGATATTCTCCTTCCCATCAGGAAGCTGCAAGAGGATCACCCACAGCAGAGCTGTCTATATAGCTCCTCCTCTAACTGCCACTACCAGTCATTCTCTTGCAGCTCTAATAACTAAAGAGAGAGGTAACTTCAGCTGGGGGAATGGCTTGCAATGTCTCCTGCTATGAGGTATGTGCAGTTTAAATTTTTCTAGGGAAAGAATATGCTAGAAAATGCTGTTAATACCGGATTTATTTAAGGTAAGCCTGATTACAGTGATTTAATAACGACTTGTATCATGCTTGCTGTAAAAGGTAATATTCTTATTACTTCTCACATTACTGAAAAATAAAACGTTTGCTGGAAGTGTTTAAACTTTTTTTTATACATATTGGTGATAAAACTTTATTGGGGCCCAGTTTTTTCCACATGGCTGGCTAGATTTTGCCTAGGGATAGTTTTGTTAGGCCCTCTCACTGTGAATACAGGGTGGGAGGGGCCTATTTTCGCGCCTAAATGCGCATTAGATTTTGCAGCTTGAGATATCCAGTTTCCCTGAAGGAGTCCCCTGAACACTTAGGACCTCTCTAAAGGGTTATTGTGCCTTTCAAAGTCGTTATATGGGCAGGTAGGGCCACAGCAGAGCTGTGGCAGTTTGTTGTGACTGTTGAAAAACGTTTATATCGTTTCTTTGATCCGGTTTTGAAACTAAGGAGTTAATCATCCATTTGCAAGTGGGTGCAATGCTCTGTTAGTCTATTATACACACTGTAAAAATTTTGTAAGATTTACTGCTTTTTATCACTGTTTTTCAATTTCTGACAAAATTTGTTTCTCTTAAAGGCACAGTACCATTTTTATTTTTTGCTTGTTTACATATATCAAAGTGTTTTCCAAGCTTGCTGGTCTCATTGCTAGTCTGTTTAAACATGTCTGACATAGAGGAAACTCCTTGTTCATTATGTTTAGAAGCCATTGTGGAACCCCCTCTTAGAATGTGTTCTGATTTTACTTTAAGTTATAAAGATCATATTCTGTCTTTAAAAGATTTATCACCAGAGGAAACTGACAAGGGGGAAGTTATGCCGACTAACTCGCACCACGTGTCAGAACCTTTGACTCCCGCTCAAGGGACTCCCGCTCAAGAGGCGCCAAGTACATCTAGCACGCCCATGGCGTTTACTTTACAAGACATGGCGGCAGTTAGGGATCATACCCTTACAGCGGTATTGTCCAAACTACCAGGGTTACAAGGAAAGCTCTGGGGATAGAAAAAATACAGAGCACTCTGATGCTTTAGTAGCTATGTCTGATATCCCCTCACAATATGCAGAAGCTGAGGCAGGAGAGCTGTGATTTTTCTGACTCAGGGAAGATGCTTCAACCTGATTCTGATATGTCAACATTTAAATTTAAGCTTGAACACCTCCGTGTGTTGCTCAGGGAGGTTTTAGCTACTCTGGATGACTGTGACACCATTATAGTGCCAGAGAAATTGTGTAGATTGGATAAATACTATGCAGTGCCTGTTTACACTGATGTTTTTCCAATACCTAAAAGGTTTTCAGAAATTATTACTAAGGAATGGGATAGACCAGGTGTACCGTTCTCTCCCCCTCCTATTTTTAAGAAAATATTTCCAATAGATGCCGCTACACGGGACTTATGGCAAATGGTCCCTAAGGTGGAGGGAGCAGTTTCTACCCTAGCTAAGCGTACAACTATCCCAGTCGAGGACAGTTGTGCTTTCCTAGATCCAATGGATAAAAAGTTAGAGGGTTACCTTAAGAAAATGTTTATTCAACAAGGTTTTATTCTCCAGCCTCTTGCATGCATTGCCCCGGTCACTGCTGCTGCGGCCTTCTGGTTTGAGTCTCTGGAAGAGGCCTTACAGGTAGAAACTCCATTCAATGATATACTTGACAAGCTTAAAGCGCTTAAGCTAGCCAATTCATTTGTTTCTGACGCCGTTGTTCATTTAACCAAGCTAACGGCTAAAAACTCAGGTTTTGCTATTCAGGCGCGTAGGGCGCTATGGCTTAAATCCTGGTCAGCTGACGTTACTTCAAAGTCTAAGCTTCTCAATATTCCCTTCAATTCTCAATATTCCCTTCAAGGGGCAGACCCTATTCGGGCCTGGACTGAAGGAGATCATTTCTGATATCACTGGAGGAAAAGGTCATGCCCTTCCTCAGGATAGGTCAAACAAAAAGGACCAAACAAACTAATTTTTGTGCCTTTCGAAACTTTAAGACGAGCGCGGCATCATCTTCCTCCAATACAAAACAAGAGGGAAATTTTGCCCAGTCCAAGCCGGTCTGGAGACCTAACCAGGCTTGGAACAAAGGTAAACATGCCAAGAAGCCTGCTGCTGCCTCTAAGACAGCATGAAAGATTGGCCCCCGATCCGGTAACGGATCTAGTAGGGGGCAGACTTTCTCTCTTCGCCCAGGCTTGGGCAAGAGATGTCCAGGATCCCTGGGCGTTGGAAATTGTGTCCCAGGGATATCTTCTGGACTTCAAAGCTTCTTCCCCAAAAGGAAGATTTCACCTTTCACAATTATCTGCAGACCAGATAAAGAGAGAGGCATTCTTACATTGTGTTCAAGACCTCCTAGTTATGGGAGTGATCCACCCAGTTCCAAAGGAGGAACAGGGGCAAGGATTCTATTCAAATCTATTTGTGGTTCCCAAGAAAGAGGGAACCTTCAGACTAATCTTAGATCTCAAGATCCTAAACAAATTTCTCAGGGTCCCATCTTTCAAGATGGAGACTATTCGAACCATCCTACCTATGATCCAGGAGGGTCAATACATGACTACTGTGGACTTAAAGGATGCTTATCTTCACATTCCGATACACAAAGATCATCATCGGTTTCTCAGGTTCGCCTTCCTAGACAGGCATTACCAGTTTGTGGCTCTTCCCTTTGGGTTAGCTACGGCACCAAGAATCTTTACGAAGGTTCTGGGGTCACTTCTGGCAGTCCTAAGGCCGCGGGGCATAGCAGTAGCCCCTTACTTAGACGACATTCTGATACAGGCGTCAAATTTCCAAATTGCCAAGTCCCATACGGACATTGTTCTGGCATTCCTGAGGTCTCATGGGTGGAAAGTGAACGAAAAGAAGAGTTCTCTATCCCCTCTCACAAGAGTTTCCTTCCTGGGAACTCTGATAGATTCTGTAGAAATGAGGATTTACCTGACAGAGGCCAGATTGTCAAAACTTCTAAATTCCTGCCGTGTTCTTTATTCTACTTCTCGCCCTTCGGTGGCTCAGTGTATGAAAGTAATCGGCTTAATGGTAGCGGCAATGGACATAGTACTGTTTGCCCGCCTACATCTCAGACCGCTGCAACTCTGCATGCCAGTGATGTGCAGTCACTAGAGGCAGGTGAGGCAGTGCTTCACCTCTCATATGGGCAAAAATAAATATATTTTTTTTATTGGCTTTAAAAAAATAAAAAAAAATGCTATTTTTTTCCCCCAGCATTTTTTTTTTTTCACAGCTACATGTTGTGCAATGGAGAGGCACAAGCAGGTCTGCCCACCATTACACAACATGCTGCGCCATCTACTGGATGAAAGTGGTTAAGATCATTGCATGGCCCATTATCTGCTTATTTGAGGCAGTCCCATTTGGGCTGACCCAATCCAGTGAGAGGCATTAGTAAGTGGAATTTAGGGTTGGGGCTGGATGTTAAATCATATAAAACAAAACAAAAACGGAAAAAAAACAACTTTCATTTATTTTGTTGCTGTCCTGTGAAGCTGACAGCTTTGCTAAAGTGAAAAAGAGAGTTCTGTTCTTCCCCTCTAAGTGCAGTGGAATGTTCCACTGTCACTTTCTGAATCCTTACAGAGCAGGAAAGGGAGAGAGGCAGAGAGAGCAGTGTTTCAACCACATTTTATTGTAGTAAGTGCTGCAGCCGTAGATTTTACTGAAATGGATTCTGTTAGTGAAAATGATAATTTAATGAATGTGGTTTAGTGTTTTTGTTGAATTGTGTTCAGATACAGCTCATTAACAGGGGGGACAGTAAGTGAGCATAACCCAATACTTACAGGAAGTCAAAGGGTCAATTCAAATTTAAATCCATAAAGTTAAGTGTGCAGTGTCCACATTATTTAAATTAAAGTTTTTGACATTGAATATTGCTAAGCCTCCCTTTTTCATGGTTATTTGATTTAATTAGGTACAAACTCCATATATGTGATGTCTGTTCAGTCAGAGGATGCAGTATCTATTTTTATTTTTCTCTGTGTCTCCATTTATTTAAAGACTGCTGATAACTTGTAATTCACAAATCAATTGAAAGCTGTTGCATTGTGTTTTTAATATGTGCTGCTTTTATACAAGTTTATATTAATAAAAGGAGATAATTAGTCATTTAAAAAAATATATGTAATTATTGCAGTTAAATGTTTTTTAGAAATAATGCCTCTGTAAAGTAACTGGTTAAACACATAGTCAAAGGGAGACATTTAAAATTAAACTTTCATGATTGAGGTAGAGCATGCTATTTTAATAGACTTTTCTAGTTATTTATATTTTGAGAATTAGCATCAACTCAATTACTGGCCCCATGTCAGCAAATCAAATTAGTTTTTGAAAGGAACATGAAAGTCATAATTACATTTCCATCATTCAGATAGAAATTGCACACAAAAAAAACAAAAAACTTTCTATTTTACTTTTATTATTATGTACTTCATTCTTTTGGTATCCTTTGGTGTCCTTTGTTGAAGAGCATACCTAAGTGGGATGTGCACGTGCATATGAACACCATATTGCAGCAGCTGTGTTGGCAGTATTGATAACTTTGTGTAAAACTTGTATGGTAAATTATTTCTATTTTTACAATTCAGTAGTGAGTAGAGAAGAGATTGTGTATCGTTCTAATTGCTTAGTAACTGGCACTGTGCCACAGAATTGTGTGAGTGTGTATGTGAGCAGAGTGTGTGTGGGTGTCAGTGAGCAGAGTATGTGTGCTTTTCCAGGTAATCAATACATTTCCGATGAGCTGGTGCTTTAGTGCAGTGTTTCTCAATAATGGTCCTCAAGTACCCCCAACAGGCCAGGTTTTCATTATAGCCAAATCAGTGCACAGGTGAAGTAATCAGCTGATCAGTAACTCAGTGGTTACTAGCTTGCTCTCACCCATCACCTGATTATGTCACCTGTGCACTGGTTCAGCTATCATTTAAACCTGCCCTGTTGGGGGTACTTGCGGCCCTCTGTACATGTGTTTCTCCGGCGTATCATATCTAGTGCCTCACCAGCCTCTGACCTCACTGCACATCACTGCTGCATGCTCAGTCAGTGGAATGGGGATTACACAGATTTCTCTCCTCTACTAAATCTGGATCAAGAGACCAGGGATTCTCTTCTCTGGTGGCTATCTCGAGTCCATCTGTCCAAAGGCATGACCTTCTGCAGGCCAGATTGGACAATAGTTACAACAGATGCCAGCCTTCTGGGCTGGGGGGCAGTCTGGAACTCTCTGAAGGCTCAGGGGTCATGGACTCAGGAGGAGGCTCTCCTTCCGATAAACATTCTGGAACTAAGAGTGATATTCAATGCTCTTCAGGCTTGGCCTCAGTTAGCGGCAGTGAGGTTCATCAGATTTCAGTCGGACAACATCCCGACTGTAGCTTACATCAACCATCAAGGGGGAACAAGGAGTTCCCTAGCGATGTTGGAGGTTTCAAAGATAATTTGTTGGGCACAGATTCACTCTTGCCACCTATCAGCTATCCATATCCCAGGAGTAGAGAACTGGGAGGCGGATTTTCTAAGTCGACAGACTTTTCATCCGGGGGAGTGGGAGCTCCATCCGGAGGTCTTTGCACAGTTGATTCAATGTTGGGGCAAACCAGAACTGGATCTCATGGCGTCTCGCCAGAACGCCAAGCTTCCTTGTTATGGATCCAGGTCCAGGGATCCCAAGGCAGCGCTGATAGATGCTCTAGCAGCGCCTTGGTCCTTCAACCTGGCTTATGTGTTTCCACCGTTTCCTCTGCTCCCTCGTCTGATTGCCAAGGTCAAGCAGGAGAGAGCATCGGTGATATTGATAGCACCCGCGTAGCCACGCAGGACTTGGTATGCAGATCTGGTGGACATGTCATCCTTTCCACCATGGACTCTGCCTCTGAGACAGGACCTTCTACTTCAGGGTCCTTTCAACCATCCAAATCTAATTTCTCTGCGGCTGACTGCTTGGAGATTGAACGCTTGATTTTATCAAAGCGTGGTTTCTCCGAGTCGGTCATTGATACCTTAATACAGGCACGAAAGCCTGTCACCAGGAAAATCTATCATAAGATATGGTGTAAATATCTTCATTGGTGTGAATCCAAGGGTTACTCATGGAGTAAGGTCAGGATTCCTAGGATATTATCTTTTCTCCAAGATGGATTGGAGAAGGGTTTGTCAGCGAGTTCCTTAAAGGGACAGATTTCTGCTCTGTCTATTCTTTTGCACAAACGTCTGGCTGAGGTTCCAGACGTGCAGGCGTTTTGTCAGGCTTTAGTCAGAATTAAGCCTTTGTTTAAACCTGTTGCTCCGCCTTGGAGTTTAAATTTAGTTCTTAAGGTTCTTCAAGGGGTTCCGTTTGAACCTTTGCATTCCATAGATATTAAGCTCTTATCTTGGAAAGTTTTGTTTTTAGTAGCTATCTCCTCGGCTCGAAGAGTTTCGGAGTTATCTGCTTTACAATGCGATTCTCCTTATCTCATTTTTCATTCCGATAAGGTAGTGTTACGTACCAAACCTGGTTTTCTACCTAAGGTGGTATCTAATAAAAATATCAATCAGGAGATTGTTGTACCGTCACTGTGTCCTAATCCTTCTTCAAAGAAGGAACGTCTTTTACACAATCTTGACGTGGTTCGTGCTTTAAAGTTTTATTTACAAGCTGCTAAAGATTTTCGTCAAACATCTGCATTGTTTGTTGTCTACTCTGGACAGAGGAGAGGCCAAAAGGCTTCGGCAACTTCTCTTTCTTTTTGGCTAAGGAGTATAATACGCTTAGCTTATGAGACTGCTGGCCAGCAGCCTCCTGAAAGGATTACAGCTCATTCTACTAGAGCGGTAGCTTCCACATGGGCTTTTAAGAATGAGGCTTCTGTTGAATAGATTTGTAAGGCGGCGACTTGGTCTTCGCTTCATACTTTTTCAAAATTCTATAAATTTGATACTTTTGCTTCTTTGGAGGCTATTTTTGGGAGAAAGGTTTTGCAGGCAGTGGTGCCTTCCGTTTAAGCACCTGCCTTGTCCCTCCCTTCATCCTTGTCCTATAGCTTTGGTATTGGTATCCCACAAGTAATGGATGATCCGTGGACTGGATACACCTTACAAGAGAAAACAAAATTTATGCTTACCTGATAAATTTATTTCTCTTGTGGTGTATCCAGTCCACGGCCCGCCCTGTCATTTTAAGGCAGGTGTGTTTTATTTTTAAACTACAGTCACCACTGCACCCTATGGTTTCTCCTTTCTCTTGCTTGTCTTCGGTCGAATGACTGGTAGTGGCAATTAGAGGAGGAGCTATATAGACAGCTCTGCTGTGGGTGATCCTCTTGCAGCTTCCTGTTGGGAAAGAGAATATCCCACAAGTAATGGATGATCCGTGGACTGGATACACCACAAGAGAAATAAATTTATCAGGTAAGCATAAATTTTGTTTTTGCTATCTTATTAAAAGGCTTTTTTTTTTTTAAAAAAGCATATGGTGAACTACAACTACAGCCGATCACGCTCACTTTATAGTTATCCCGGGATCTAGTTGAAAATATTCTCCACCAAAACAGATATATGTTCCAGATAGTTAAGCTCCTCAAAGTTAGAGATTTTAATTTAGAATCATTCCTTGTGTACCTAAGGTCTGACTTACCAATATAAACATATCTTCCCCTCCTCAGAAAGTACCTTCTCTTACTGTGCAGATTAACCCATGTAAGAAGAGATCCAAAAGAGGTCCCTTTATATTTAATTTGCCTCCTGCTAGGTTAAGACAAGTTAGGGTCCAAGAGTGACCCATAATACCCTGTAGAAGGTTTATTTAATATGTGTATATAAAACCAAGGTTTATATGTCAAAAAAAAGAAAAAGAAAAAAAAAAGATGCCAGTTCTAAGGGCCTTTTGAGTTTTATAAGTTCCTAGTTTCTCTCTTATATAAAGTTAGACCTTCTGATTGTATAATCTCCCTAATTCATAGAGTAGAGAGTGGCTGTCCTATGTCATTTAACAGGCTTCACCACCGTCACTTATGATATATGTATGGGTCCAACAGTGGTCCTTCTTATCCTTATCCCTAAACCTTCCCATTGTCATTTGTTATCTTTTTTGTGTGGCCCAAGAGAGGCCACTGCTAGTCAGTAAGGGAAATTGATTATTCTCATGATATGCTTATAAGGGATACTTAACTATATTGTATTTTGAAAATGTGAGGTTTGCTATTAGTTTTAGTCTGCCATACATAATTTATAACAATACTGGTCAATTATATTGTACATTATACCTGCATTAAGCTTATATAGTGATACATTTCGCAAAATGACTGTATATTCATTTATGTGACAATAGCGCATTTTTATGGTTTGGTTACCATAAATTTTGATACTTGATGTAATCTTAATCCTGTCACCATATGACGTGACTGATGACTCTTGATGTATGACAACTCTGTATTTAACTATGTTTACAACCTCAATAAAAATATTATATATAAAAAAAAAATGTCATGAATTAAACAGGATATTAACCTCCTGCTAACAAGTGGCAAAGAGCACCACAGCAGAGCTGTGTATATATAGCTCCTCCCTTCCCTCCACCCCCAGTCATTCGACTGAAGGTTTAGGAAGAGAAAGGAAAAGCTAAAGGTGCAGAGGTGACTGAAGTTGTAAAAATAAAATATAATCTGTCTTAAAATGACAGGGAGGGCCGTGGACTCATCGTATCGTAGAAGAAATCAATTTATCAGGTAAGCATAAATTTCCTTTTCTTCTACAGGATACGACGAGTCCACGGATTTCATCCTTACTTGTGGGATACAATACCAAAGCTACAGGACACGGATGAAAGGGAGGGACAAGACAGAGACCTAAACAGAAGGCACCACTGCTTGAAGAAACTTTCTCCCAAAAACAGCCTCAGAAGAAGCAAAAGTATCAAATTTGGAAAATTTGGAAAAAGTATGAAGGGACGACCAAGTCGCAGCCTTACAAATCTGTTCAACAGAAGCATAGTTTTTAAAGGCCCATGTGGAAGCCACAGCTCTAGTAGAATGAGCCGTAATTCTTTCAGGAGGCTGTTGTTCAGCAGTCTCATATGCCAGGCGGATGATACTCCTCAGCCAAAAATAAAGAGAGGTAGATTTCTGACCCCTACGCTTTCCAGAATAAACAATGAATAATGAAGATGATTGACGGAAATCCTTGGTTGCTTGTAAGTAAAACTTCAAGGCACGAACCACGTCCAGATTATGTAACAGACGCTCCTTCTTAGAAGAAGGATTAGGATACAAGGAAGGAACAACAATTTCCTGATTAATATTCTTATTTGAAACAACCTTAGGAAGAAATCCAGGTTTGGTACGTAAAACCACCTTATCAGAATGAAATATAAGTTAAGGCGAATCACATTGTAATGCTGAAAGCTCAGAAACTCTTCGAGCAGAAGAAATAGCAACCAAAAACAAAACTTTCCAAGAGAAGAATTTAATATCTATGGAATGCATGAGTTCAAACGGAACCCCTTGAAGAACTCGAACTAAATTCAAACTCCAGGGAGGAGTAATTGGTCTAAATACAGGCTTAATTCTGGTTAGAGCCTGACAAAAAGACTGAACATCTGGCACATCTGCCAAACATTTGTGAAGAAAAATTGACAAAGCAGAAATCTGTCCCTTTAAGGAACTTGCTGACAATCCTTTCTCCAATCCTTCTTGGAGAAAAGACAGAATCCTGGGAATCCTAATTTTACTCCATGAGTAACCCTTGGATTCACACCAATAAAGATATTTATCTTATGATAGATTTTTCTAGTGACAGACTTACGAGCCTGTATAAAAGTATCGATGACCGAATCAGAGAATCCCCGCTTAGATAAAATCAAGCGTTCAATCTCCAAGCAGTCAGCTGCAGAGAATTTAGATTTGGATGTTGTAAAGGTCCTTGAATGAGAAGGTCCTGTCTCAAAGGAAGTTTCCACGGTGGCAGAGAGGACATGTCCACTAGATCCGCATACCAAGTCCTGCGTGGCCACAAAGGCGCTATCAGGATTACTGAAGCTCTCTCCTGTTTGATCCGAGCAATCACGCGTGGAAGGAGAGGAAACGGTGGAAACACATAAGCTAGGCTGAACGACCAAGGTACTGCCAAGGCATCTATCAGTTCGGCCTGAGGATCCCTCGACCTGGATCCGTAATGTGGAAGCTTGGTATTCTGACGAGATGCCATCAGATCTAATTCCGGTCTGCCCCATTGGCGAATAAATGAGGCAAACACCTTCGGATGGAGTTCCCATTCCCCCGGATGAAAAGTCTGATGACTTAAAAAATCCGCTTCCCAGTTCTCTACTCCTGGGATGTAGATTGCCGATAGATAGCAAGAGTGGGCCTCCGCCCATCGGATTATCTTTGATACTTCTATCATCGCTAAAGAACTCCTAGTTCCCTCCTGATAATTGATATACGCCATAGTCATGATATTGTCCGACTGGAATCTGATGAATTTGGCCGAAGCAAACTGAGGCCATGCCTGAAGCGCATTGAATATTGCTCTCAGTTCCAGAATATTGATTGGAAGTAGAGACTCCACCTGAGTCCAAACACCCTGAGCCTTCAGGGAATTCCAGACTGCACCGCAGCCCAGAAGACTGGCGTCCATTGTCACTATCACCCATGAGGGTCTGCGGAACCACGACCCTGGGACAGATGATCCGGCGACAACCACCAAAGAAGAGAGTCTCTGGTCTCTTGATCCAGATTTATCTGAGGAGATAAATTTGCATAGTCCCCATTCCACTGTCCGAGCATGCACAGCTGCAGTGGTCTGAGATGAGAGCGAGCAAATGGAATGATGTCCATTGCCGCTACCATTAATCCAATGACCTCCATACACTGAGCCACTGATGGCCGAGGAATGGACTGAAGTGCTCGGCAAGTATTTAGAATCTTTGATTTTCTGACCTCCGTCAGAAATATTTTCATGTCTACCGAGTTTATCAGGGTTCCCAAGAAGGGAACCCATGTCCGTGGAACTAGTGAACTCTTTTCTATGTTCACCTTCCAGCCGTGAGTTCTCAGGAAAGACAACACTGTGTCCGTTTGAGATTTTGTCAGATGATAAGTTGACACCTGAATCAAAATATCGTCCAGATAAGGCGCCACTGCTATGCCCCGCATTCTTAGAACCGCTAGAAGGGACCCTAGAACCTTTGTGAAGATTCTGGGTACTGTGGCCAACCCGAAGGGAAGAGCCACCAACTGATAATGTTTGTCCAGGAAGGCAAACCTTAGGAACTGGTGATGATCCTTGTGAATAGGGATATGAAGGTATGCATCCTTCAAGTCCATGGTAGTCATATATTGACCCTCCTGGATCATTGGAAAGATTGTTCGTATAGTCTCCATCTTGAACGATGGGACTCTGAGAAACTTGTTTAGACACTTGAGATCTAAAATGGGTCTGAAAGTTCCCTCTTTTTTGGGAACCACGAAAAGATTTGAGTTAAACCCCTGTCCCTGTTCCAGTTTTGGAACGAGACAAATTACTCCCATGGTAGAGAGGTCTTCTACACAGCGTAAGAACGCCTCTCTTTTTATCTGGTCTACAGGATAGTTTTTCTGTTAATATTGCTACATAAGTCAAGTTTTACATACAATCTTGATGTAACTATATATTTATTTTCCTTGTATGCTTTTTCATTTTTTGTAAGCCCCTTTGCATAAACGTCACGGCCCAGGGGGGGGGGGGGGGGGGGGGCGGAAATAAGGATTAGTTGTTTTAAGAATTGTCATCTGCCAATCAATTAGACAATATGGCGGGCGGGAGAGCTGCACTTATCGGTGGAGCAGTAACAAGGTAAAAATTTAAGAAAATAAATAAATATCAAAAATTTCATGTGTTAAACTCAGGCTCATTTTTAAAAGTCTATACAATGCCGTGAGGCAGTCGTGTTCACTTTACATTCACTTTGAGAAACTGAGTATTCTAAAAGGAAAAAGACATGTCTCCTGTTTTCCATGGAAAATAAATATACTTACCTTAATTAAAATACATGATATAGAATTTTACAGTATAATGGTTGACATGTAAACTGTATTGCCATTTAATACTACATAAATACATCATTTACATTACACCTCTGCTGTAAATGGTTATACTGCTTTTAACATTCCGCCAGTGTCATAGAAGCATTGCCTCCCACAGTGAAGTATGGTAAAATGCCTTGTTGCAAGACTGCCTTCAAACACTGATTTCATCCCTTTATAACATTTCATCTACAATCTTGATTGTGATGCAGATCCTTTTATAACATAGCAATATTGTGATAAAGTTTTCAGCATTTGGACCTTAGGGCTTGATTATATAAAATTATCAAGAACAGAAGTTAAGGGCATGACTCTGGGCAGCACCTTGAATTGTAGCAATATCAGTTGCTGTTTTTGGAATGCTGATAACTTGCCAATTATCAGCAGATTGTAAAGCCATCTATCTTTTACATCAAAGTTTCTACAGATATCAGATTATGCCAAATCCTGCATTAGATAACCGATCCGGAGCATTGAAGCCTACAGTAACCCTTAGGAGGAGAGGCATTCAACACCCCCTGTAAACATTTGAAGGGGTATGAGAATCTTATATGCTATGGGCTAGATTACAAGTGGAGCGCTAATTTACAAGTGGCTGGTTATTGCTACCGCAAGCTTGTGGTAGCAATTAGCAATCCGAAAATATACCAGAGATCAGATCTCTGGTTAATTTTCCAAAAGTGCCCCAACTGACCCCAAAATAAAGTATATTGTACTGTTTAAAAAAAACGGAGCATTTTTAAAAAATAAAAAATAACTGCACAAAGCAGTTTTTAGGAGTTAAAGTTGAAGGGTGTGGGGTGTTAGAAATAAAACAGCACTGAAAAGTCCCTTTACATTGTGGTCTATGGGGAACTGTGTGTTCCCTGTAAATATAAATATATATATATATATAAGCTACTAACTGCACCGGTTAATAGCGGCATAGTGGTTAATACTGCAGCCCCCCTGTGTGTCAGCGGATGATGCATGTAATGAAAAGAGAGAGATGGTGTCTAGCACAGCGCTACGGTCAAGTGAAGAAATGGGTCAGCAGATTAATCCATCGTTCATTCATGCCCCTAACTCCAGATTAACTTGAGATGATCTCGGCAAACTGAAGGGATGCTCTCCTGTTCACTTTCCCAGCCTGGTACTCATAAGGTTGCATGGAGCTTTCCCCTAGATTGTGAGATATTTGTCCTGCAGAATTTTCTCACAAGTGTTTATATTGACCTGCATAGGTCTGTGGGCATCATATGAATTTCTTGTTTTAGAGAAAGGGCACCAATACTTTCAAAAATTTAAATGAACTTTCTCATTTAATCATGTGTATAATACAAGTCTGGAGTGGGCTAACTTGCACAGGTAATGGATTCATAATCCCGGCATGGAAGCAATCTAGGTGCCCGTTATGAAAACCTTTTCTTTATGGTCTGTAAGCTTTGCTGCTTGGACTTTCTTGTAGTAATAAAAATACATGTGAGAGTTATTGTAAGTAGTACCTACATATTACAAAATTTCCATCTACAGTATGTATTTGTCTATGTAATCTACCATTATCCTTGTCTGATTAGCTCAGTATGCTTCTATCAGGGTTTATGTAATACTCATTACCTATTACCAGCTATACTTTAAGCAGTAATACCCACTATAAATTGTAGCTGGATTATGAGGATCTTTTTGGATCTGATGTTCCAGTAATTGCTCTAATGGGTTTATGTGCTCTAAGGCTATAGTAATTTAATGTTGAGCAGATTTTATTCCACCTATAATAGCTCTATTACTTTTAATTTCTGAACCTAGCACTTAGCTTAACATTTTCTGCTTTACTTGGACTATATATAGATCACTTTTGGCTCTATTTATCATCATAATTCTCCTACTTTTGCGCCTATAATTACTCTGTCGGATTTATTCTCCGATTTATCAACACATTTTACGCCCCAAAAAAAACTGTAATACGACCTAAAAATGCGACCAGTTTTTCACTCTCGCCAAGGCGCACAGGTGCGCCAAATACAGCCAAAAAACGATGTATTTCGGTCGTATTTTTAGAAATACTCCCAACGAATTGCCGAAAATCATATTTATCATTATTTTGCGCCAAAGGAGAACCTATAATTCTCCTATAAATCCGACCGTGAAAATACTCCATAACCAAGTAGGAGAACTTTGAATTTACTCCCATATTTTCTTCATAGAAGATGGAGGTTTTTTTTATTTTGGCCGCTATTACTCTTGTTCAGTCCCAGGAAAATCATGAAAATGATGGAAATATGTTCCGGAGACGGCAAAGAGTTCCTAGATTGCTTTTGCCCCGTTGTGGACTTGAGGCATTATCCGATCGTGAAATTAAGCGCAAATTAAGGATAAACCTAGAAAGCATACTGAATCTATATTCTCTGATTAAAAATGACATTGATCCCCGAACCAGAAGAACAAGGGCAATACCTGGACTTTTGAAATTACTCGCAGTTTTGCATTTTTTGGCAACCGGATCTTTTCAGGCTGTATCCAGTGATGTTGTGGGCATGAGTCAGCCTTCATTTTGCCGCCATTTAACTATTGTTTTAAAAGCAATTCTAAAACATCTTTCAAAATGTATTTATGTTCCTAGGAATGTGCATGAATGGCATACAGTGAAGTCCACCTTTTACCAAGTAGCCGGTATGCCCAATGTTCTTGGTGCTATAGATTGCACCCATATTGCTCTTAGACCACCATCCCTAAGGGAGGAGCAATATAGGAACAGGAAAAGCTTTCATTACCTAAACATACAGGCTGTGTGTGATGCAAACCTTAGAATTTGGGCTGTTCGATCTGGATTTCCTGGATCATGTCATGATTTCCACATCCTGAAACAATCTGCATTATTTTCTGCTTTTGAACAGGGCAACATGCCACACGGTTGGCTATTAGGTAAATATGAACTTATTTTAATATAATCTAATTATAATGCAATCAGTTCTCTGTAAAAAAAAAATTGGGGGGATTTGTACTTTATACATTAATTTTACATATCACATGTCATAAATATATATATGAATTATGATTAATTGTAATGTTTAACTTATTTATAATCTCTAATCAATTTTTCATTTTAAAAAATAGGTGATAGTGGTTATCCGTGCCGAACTTGGCTGTTGACACCTGTCCCAATGCCTCATACCCGAGGAGAAATTAAATTTAATGAATCCCACCGTAGCACAAGAAGTGCTATCGAAAGAACTTTTGGGGTTTTAAAAATGTGTTTCAGAGTTTTGGATAGGTCTGGAGGAGCACTTCAATATTTGCCAGTAAAATGTAATGATATAATTCTAGTTGCATGCATGTTGCACAACATTGCAATTTCCCAAGGCAATTTAGAGGAGGAGTGTCCCAATGATCCCACAGATGACACTTATATCCCTCAAGACATTATAGGCAGACACACTACAAGGGCAGGTGTACAAAATCTATTGGAAATAATTGAAAGATATTTTTCATGTATTCATTATTGCAAACTATTTAGCATTGTGTATTATTTTATTAAATTTTCATTTTTTTTTCTTTTTTTTTTTAGAATACATGTCATCACCCTGTGTTTGAATTCTTTTATAAGAAATGTACATAAGCCTTTTACTATTTTTTATGTGTAGTGATATTGAAGTTTACTCCACCCATTTGAAAAAATAAAACTTTTGCTTATTTATCAAAAATCTTTTCTTTTATTAAGGGATAAATATCTTTAATGAAAATATAACCAAACCAAACTATATATAAATATTAAATAATACAAACTTTCAAACAAACAAAGCGAAAATAAATGTAAAGGACAACAAAATAGAAAAACCAAAAAATATATACACTGAATTTTTGGGATTCTGTTTATCAATTCTGAGATCTACGATTCATAATTTCTATTTTTTTTTTATAATAATCCCTTTTTATTTCTGAATCACATTTCTGAATATTGTTCCTTTCTTTCTGTAATTCAATTAGTTCCTTAAAAAAAGCACTTTGTTCATGTCTAAATGATGATGCCATATCTCTCAGTGCCTGTATGTCATTGGTTCACTCTGTAATTGGAGGTTGTCTCACTTCTTCGGCTGTTTCCTTAATGTCAGATTCGTTGACCATTGGACTCGCAGCAGGTGTATTTAAATCAGGTGGTGTTGGTCCCTCCTGTGTGTGACCATGTATTTGGGTCTCATCATCATCATCGTCTTGATTGATGGTGTCCTCGACTAGTGGTTGCAGTGTCAATTCGACCTGTTCTTCTTCAAAAACAAAAATTAAAATAAAAAAAAAACAACAAAAAAAAAACAACAACCATATCTAACCTTTAAAATTTCCATACATACCATCATATAATGCAATTGAACTATCTTGCATAGTTTGGAGCAATGCTCTAACACCTGTTGAGAAAAAAAAGGGTTAACAAAGTTACAATTATTGTCCTATATTTTAAATTTTTGAGATTTCTATGTACACATGCGTTCATTCAAAAATAATTGTTATTGATAACAAATTTAGGGTATTTATGCATCAAGCACCATGTAATTTGATAGGAATGATAGAATCCAAAAACATAAAATCAATAACACTTTTAACAAATTGATAATTTCAATTTATTGTGTTTGTTACGTTAAAATCCTATCGCACTGGCAAAATGTAAATTATCGTTGAGGTCAAACTAGTGTAAATTATTTTTTGGTTGATTGACAAACAAAATTTAATTGGTTTGTATCAAAACATTATTGTTGATACTCAAAATTTACATAACTTAACAGTTCTTTGAAAAGATTTCCAATCATTGAACAACAAATTTGTTTTGAACAATAGGTATTAACCTTAATGTCGCAAAATAAAAATATGTATATCAAAATAGAATATTTTCAATACCCATACAAACATCGAAGAATTTCAATACCCATACAAACATCGAAGAATTTCAATACCCATACAAACATTGTTTGCTTGATTACAAATTAAATTCCGTTACAAGGTTCATTATATTTATATGATATTATTAATAATATATATGTTTTTTTATTATTTTGGGCTTAATATTGCTTTTTAGAAGCCCATAATAAACTAGTCATTATGCACGTTCAAAAGGGCAATTTTTGGTATTACAGTAGTCACACCCATTGCTCTATACATCACCCACCCCTCTAACCGTATGTTTTGCGATCTCAATCTCCAAACACTTGTCTCTCTTTCTATCTGCAAAGTCTCTTTTCTCTCTCTATCTACCATTTTCTTTTTCTCTCGATCACCCACACCTCTCTTTTGAGATCTCTATCTCTCTCACCTTCTATCTCTATCCCCTCCTATCTATCTCTCTTCCCTCCTGTGTTATCCATCTTTCTATCTCTACAGAACTTGACAGCCTCTGACAAACTCACGATATGATATACACATAATTTATTTTTTATATTGCTTACATGCGCTTTCTTCTCTATCTCTATTTGCTTGGGAAGTTGAAGATTGAGGTTCCTGAGACGTGGTTTCAGGAACAAAAGGTTGGTCCTCCTGTGCATTTACCTCCTCTTCCACACAGACATCCTCATGTTGTTCTGTATATATAAATAAAAATTTATCAATTCACAATATACCTACAAATGTAAGAACACCCCCCCCCCCCAACAAACCAAAAAAATAATTAAAAAACTTATTTACCTCTAAAGTCCATTGTGTCTGCAGGAACATCCAGGCCGACCACAACTGCATTACCCATCCTGGCATAGAGAATTTGTTCGAAATCAGTCAATTCCACCTTGTATCCTGGTCCTCCATCTGTTGCTTAGCCGATTGTTTTGCTTGGCATACCTTTTTTTTTAATGTTCTTTCTGATGTTGTTAACCCTCTTCCGACATGCCCTTACATACTTAGGAAAGCTACCTTCGGAAGACACAGATGTGCTAATTTGGGTCCATATTGCCCGCTTTCCCTGTGGGTTAACAGTTCTTGCCTGGTAGCCAATGATCTCTTCATAATGTTCCACCACTTGTTCCACCAAAATACAATTTTGACGATGGGTGAACATCACACTTCTCCCACTTTTTGTCTTTCCTGCTTGCACTGATGCCATCTTAAAATTGAGTAGTTAAAGTGCGCAAAATGGTATCCACAATTTAACTAAACTTAACGTTACAAGCTAATTTAAAGAATTTGTGCATGAAGGTTGAGAAAAAAGGGCGTGAACTTTATTTTTCTGGAAAGATCCCTATGTCGCATTAGTATTTCAAAATAAAAAATTTTTTAAATGAATTACGGTCATGTGTTCGGTTATGTGTAAATATTGTAATTTGAATAAATATTTATATAAATTCTTATTACATGTTAGTTTTGTCTGTAAAAGTAACAATTGTTATATTTGCTGGATACTAGCATAAAAGAATACATTTGTTGCAATACCGTAAAAAGTTAATGTTTGCATAGACACTATTAGAGACAATTTATACAATAAAGATTATAAAGCTTAGGATGTAACTAAAAGTTACAAAAAGTTTATAATACATATTGAAACATAAATTGAAACTTATACAAATACAAATCTATATCAATATTAATTTAAAATATTGCATTATTTTATTACGCGTAATTGCGCATTTTTATATAGAAATTAGTTCCGTTACTTGGCTACACCCTAGAAATAGAAATCAGCACAGCAAGATGGCAAGATCTAGGAAATTCTCTATAGGTGAACTATTGATAATTTCATATACAATGGAAAAATATTTTCCTAAAAAAAGAAGGGGAATTTACACCTTGGACCAGGATAGGAGAAATAATATTCTCTGTGAAATGGTAAGAAGAGTGAGGCGTATATCTGGACAGAGGAGAACGAGAAAGCAATGCCTAAAACGCTACAATGATTTGTACCGGAGACAATCTAAATTGAGGACACTTATCCGGTGTTACCTGCGCAAATGTAAGACTTTGACATAATCCAGATTTATTTTTTAAAATGTATGTTACACAGAAATGTATGTATTACATTTGTAGTTTTAACAATTTCATAACATGTGCATTGGAAAAAACATTTATTTTATAAAACTATCAAATTTACTTGTGTTATATAATTTTATTGTATCTCTTGAAATCACTTAGAGAAAAGCATTTCTAGATATGCTCAGAGTCTGGTGATTTATGGCTGTACATTGGTCTATTGTGATTGGCTAACACATTTTAATAGAATTTTACTGTCACAGTTATCTTGAGTGTTGTTTCTAAAGTTAATTAACTTACATTGTTTGGGTTCTCAACTTTACAAGTTTAAAAAGAGATAGTGATGTAAATCTTTGGATTCAACAGTAGACACTGTCTCCCTTGAAGAATGACACGGTTTTTAAATATGTCTGATTCTTTCTTTTATCTATTTATACTGAATTATAAGCCAACTTTGTTTTGATGTTTGTAAAAGAAAAGAATTATGTGTGTGAAAGTATGTTGTGCACATCCTATTATTAAGGCGATTAGATAAAATAAAATAAAATTTTCTCTTTTCTATAAAATTGTGGATTACATATGATTTTACATTATATAATCTGAAAAGTGCAACTTATTTGTTTACATTTTTAAATAGTTAAAAACCGTAGAGCACCGAGATATCTCTGTCCAATTGATGAAAATTCCTCAAGTTCTGGTGGAGAATCTGACCCCTTGCCAAGAGTGTTTATGGACAGGGAGGGAAATGATAACCCAGGTATTTATAAATTGTAATAATTGATATATATATATAGATCGATACAATGTTTAAAATAAAATGAACCTTTTTTGTGTTTAAGTAATAAGAAGGCAACAACGTAGG